>NC_050203.1:2154166-2480833 GCF_013141755.1 Anopheles stephensi
ATCAAAAGCATAAATTTATGTCGCTGCTGCAAAGTATGTACTTGTGGGACAAGCGAGCAAGATCTAAAGAAGACCTCAGGCTCTAGACCACCTCCGCTACTCTAGCGAATGGTGAATGGTTTGGGCAGCTTCGTTCGGTCATTTGTTTCCCATGCCGTGACCATTTGCACGCTGTTCCAACGCTTATTGGTTTCGAGTGTGGACGATGGGAACGAACTTAATAATCCTCTCATAAACTATATCGCTACGGTCTGCCGCGCACGTCACACATTAACAGATCTATGCTCCCGCCTCACTCTAGAACGACCACCTCTGCCGCCAGACCGCTGATGTAATGTGCTGCTGGCGAAACATGGGACATACATCTCGTACGATGGTCGTGGCCAGAGTAGAATGCGGAAAACCTGCGACCATGATCACGCACCACATGCTGCTACATCATGATCAGATCAGACATCTGGGGTAAGTGGAACAAATAAACAGTTTGGAGTGAAGTGTGTACGCAATAAAATGCATCAAACGGTTTGCCAAAATAAGCGATCCGCTTCTCGAAGCGACAACACGTGCGACGAAGGGATGGACTGGGTTACGATATAGTTTGCATTAATTGACGGGAAGCAATAATTGTGCTGCGTGCTATTCTTGGCGTGGTTACTCATTAGTGTTGCTAGTGCAATTAGGACGGATAATGTTTCACGCGTGTCCCATGTGTGATATCCCGCGATCGATCGTTTGTTGCAATCTCTTTCTGGGTATGATATCTCGACGACTAATACAAGATTATTTTCTCCATTTTAGGGGTTTCTTGGCACACAGAGGAAACTTTAATTTTCCCACGAAATACCGCACTTGCAAGGATTCGCATCCGACGACGCATCACTGACTGAAGTAGCGTGACGCAAAATTTCCCATCACTCCGAAGACTCGGCGGACCCTTGATGTTTGCGCTTCGCTTCCATTTATTTGGGCGATAATTTATAATTCATCCCCAATACCTAGTATTCGAAGCGCAAGTCTCCAAGTTGCTAGAAAATGTTGGGTTTTCAGTTTGAAAGAGGTCGCCCCACTGATGGGTACCACGCGAACGCGATTAAGCGGTCCTGACGCCTTATTCAATTGCATAAAAGCTCCAGCTTTTACGGGGACTGTCTGAAATATTGCAAACACATTTTACCCATCCTTTAGTTCATTTAATCTATGCTCCAATTTAATTTTCGACAGCTCAACTACCACTTCGTCACTTCTTCACAGCGTGTGGCGCGCATGAATCAGGGCTGGAAAAATTACCTTCGCACGTGTTTCCAAAAGCATTTTGTTTCGGTAAACATTTTATCCGATGCAGCAACGAAGAGAGCGTTTTTGTTAGCATAAGTGGTGATTTTTGGTCTATTTTTTTCGCCCGCCCACCTCCCAAGCGGTTCACCAATATCGACTAGCCGAGGAACCGAAAATCCCTGGATTGAATAAAACATGAGCATGGATTTTCGGCTGTAGCTAGTAGGTACCTTTGGGAAGAAGCTCGCAGCTTGTTGTGTCGTCGTTTTCGGGAAAGAGAGCATCATTTGCCTTCATAAAAATAAAAGCAGACGAAGAAGCAACACAGCTCGCCATGGTCGCAAAAGATAAGAATGTTCAGCTGTATCGTTCGAAAAATCGAAATCCAGCAGCAGCAGCAGTAACACCATCAAAGCTTTTTGGGGATGAACACTTGGTGAGTGTTGTAGGGATGCTGTTTAGTGGACAAGTGAACAGAGCGACAAGAATTGTTCGTGATGCGAATTTACATTTCTGCGACGGGGTGACGCTACTCTGCCGGACGACGGTCAGGCAGACTCATCAGCCATTTCGATACGATTTTGTGATAAATTTGTTTCTGTCTCTGTCGGTGCTTTTTGGCTAATAATAATCTGTAGCGTGCGTCTAGGCGTCCTGCTAGAAGCTTGCTCTTTAGAAAAAAACTGTTGCGGTTATCTAAATTATTCGTTGCGTTAAAACAGAGTCCAGCTCAAGATCTCCAGCCATTTTAGAATATATAATTAAACCAGGCACATTTATACACAGCACCTCTGAGCAGGGGTTCCGAGCAAACGTGAGACACGCGGATGAATGCTCCTACAATGCAAACATTGCCGGGCAGAACTCCGCTGCTATCCGGCGAACGGCGAGCGTTCCCAGTTCCGCGTGCACGTGAAAATGGACAGTGCAAAAACGTGCCTCAACCTTTCACACCAAACTCTCTCACACACACACAAACACCGTTTGGACATTCTTCCAGTGGGACTTCGCAATGCTCGTGTCGTCATGTGGCCTAGGCGAGGCACACCCGAGAGAAGCACAGCGAGATATTTATATGCATATCTATCTAATTTGTTCCGCAAACGGACACGTTCCAATGTGGCCACCACTAGAATGGTCCGGACTAGAGAGTCGCACTGTGCCGCGTTGCGGTCGTATAATCAAATGTGCCTTTTCATGGCAATACTGCGAATCCTCATCATTTGCACCAACGCAAACTTGTTTTACAGTGATGGAAAGATTTGTTTTGATGGATTTTAATGATGAAGTTGGTAGTCAAATTTACGGACATGACTCTCTCTCATGAAGGGGAGTTTACTGATAAAGTTGGCACGTGTTGCTAGTAAAAGTTCGTGGAGCAAACTCTAGGCAAACCCCCCGTTTTTGGATATTATGCTCTTACAAAACTGTCCTAAGGTGCCAGATACTTATCGTGCTGATAACGCTCGTAAATGAGCATTCGTCACCTGTTTCAGACAGTGGCTTACGAAATGGATTAAGTAAGGATTAATGCCACCATTTTGTTGAAACGGACAAACGCGTGTCACCAACGACGACTGAGCTTGACCGTTGGAACCGTTTGTTTCGTGGGCAGGCATCATTACGGATGATTCATGAGTGTTTTGGGGTCACGCCTTAAGCTCTTGAGCTACTGAGCAGGGCTGGTTGTTGGGAAGCTTCCATGGCATGGTGGAATTATCGTTCTCACGCAAAACTGGTCATCAGAAATGTAAAAAAAACTCATTCTGTGGTGGAGTTCATTGGACTATAAGATCATTAAAACTGTTCTGACAAAACTTGGAAAAAGGAGATATCAATAAATGACCCATCATTAATTTATAAAGAAGTCCCCTCGATCTCCATTAATTGTGCTCCTGAAGTTCGACTGACGAAAGAGAGAAGAGCTGTCTCTGTTTTGAAGCATACAAGAAAATAGAGACCAGATCATCTTCATCATCGATAAATTGTTTCCATTTAGCATTCATTCAATAAAAGAAAGAAGCTAATTGAAGAGTCGTACAAAGGGAGTTTATTCAGACAACACACAAGACACTTGAACACACGATCGAGAAAAAACATGAAACGTCATTAAGACATACAAGAGACGTACGAACAAAAAGATCGAGACTTGTATGACACTCGGATTAGTAGAATCTTTGGCACTTTGGTAAACGGCTGTAAAATAAAACCCGGCATCGCGTCGATCAGAGTGGGAAAATCCCGGGAATTCCTTTGAAAGGTGTTTTGTTTTTCTCAAAGGGAAGAGCCCTAATCTTATCGTTCGTCATCAGCGTTGTAACGTCACTGATTACGCTCGTTATTGCGGTTATAATCCCTGCTTATCGAATGTTGACCGCTTAATTATCATGCGCTGAATGATGGCAGCAAGATGCACATCGATTGCATTCTTCAAGAGTGAATTCGGAAACGCCACAGGGAGCAACGCGGTTTAAGTACAGATAATATGTCGTGCTTGTTGCTAATTACTATGGAAAGAAAGGACTTTACCTGTTCTTTCCTCGCTAGTACCTGTGATGAACTGGAACTGTTCTAATGCCACCGAGCTCCATCGTGTAGTAAGCGTGTTTGACAGCTCATAACACTTAGAATGGGAATCCGTTACGCTGCTGCGTTACGAGCGTGACGGCACGTTATACGCTTCACACAATCTAGTTCTGTAGGCCAAGGGAAGCTCCTACTTGCTTAGGCAGGTGCTGGTTTCTGCTAATAACACTTTCTTTACGGTCTCGTTGAACCGAAAGGGAGTTTTTCGACGGCACCCAGGATGAATCAGGCCGATCGGCGGCACACACCAACAAAAAAAAAACCAAACAAACCACACGGATGGACGCAGCAAACGGGAACGATAACGGAAACAAACACACACGGCCACACAGGCCCACTTATCGGGACACGCTCTTTGTTGTTTTTTGCGCAAATTGCACACCACGAACCATAGAGAAGAAGTACGACTGCTCGCGGTACAATGTTGGCGCTTGCTGTTTCACTTTTCTCCAACCATACAGGGGGGGGCTCATGCAAGAAGCCAACCCCAACACCGGCAGCGGATCACAGATGGAAAGGAGGTTGAATTTTCAACACACTTTTTACACACGCTCGAAGCCAAGGAAAACACAGCGCACGGCGAATGGAGTTGGAACGGAAAAACTCGGCAGCGGAATTTTGAAAGCTTTGAAGACGGCGCGCGACCCAGGCCACTACCTCACTCACACACCCAAACACACCACATCAAATCGGATCGGCAATTTCGTAAGGGTGGGTGAGAAGAGTTTCACTTCACGCAACACCAGCTGGGGAGGAGGAAATGAGCTAAACAACAGGTGTTGTTCGTTGGTAGTAGTGTGGCGATTTAGTGCGCTAGTGCATTAGAGGCATGTACACTCACAAGGCCACGATGGCGCGGCGAATGAGGCGAATTGAAGGACAATTTCCACACACGCGCACACGGTTCGGATCACAATATTCTCTGTCTACGGTACACTAAACGCCAGACCGTAACGCTTGCTCGTACGCTTTCTCGGGCACGTTACGATCACTATCGGCGGTGTTATCAGACACAGAAATCACCATTCGGACGTTACGCAGTGCTAGATAACGTCTGGCGGCTGCTCCCTTATCACAAACACTTAGACACACAGCCACACCAATGGCCACATAGGATCCAAACTCTGCAGCTTCACCTTTGACCAAATTCTAACGTACAACGAACCTTCCTCTAACTGCCGTTCTGCCTGTTGGATGAGTAATGACAGCTCACGGCTAGAACGTCACCTCTTATCACATGGGGAATCGTCGAGCCGGTGACGTTAAAACCGAATACTGCACTTGACAACGCACACGGTGAAGTGAACCGATTCCACCCGACGACGGCCATCAACTGGTCCGCGTTTCTCTCGATGTGGGTGTGCTGCCACAGTGCGGAAAACTCCCCCTTAGTTGCAGGGGGGGTTGAAAACACATCGAGCGCGATAAGTGGAGAAGCTTCCCGACCGATTGCTTTGTTGGTGGCCACCAAAACACGGCACCAACACACATACACACCATCATTGCGCAGTGCAATTAGAGTGCTGGTGGACCGGCCGCGGTGTGTATCGGGTCGGTGTGAATTTGTAAGGTTTCGCTGCCAGACATTCTTTTCATTCCAAAAATTGTGCGAAAGCAAAGCGAGAATTCCAATCAACCGTAACGAACCAACCGATCGTGCGTTATGGCACACGGATGTACTAGATATGGAGATGTAGTAGAAGCGGCAAGAACTTGCTACGCCTCATTGGACACCACTCTCAAAACGGCAAGATCTTGGCAGACGCCACTGTTCGCTGAGGTTCCGTGGTGTTAAAGACACAGCGTTGCAGAACTCTGCGAGCGTCGTAATCAGTGGCTGCAACCCGCAAGATACATACGGGAAGGCATCGCAATCACTCACGATGGACGATGTAATGCAAACATCGAAGAAAGATTGCTGACGCATCCCCTCTTCTTGAGCCCCACAGATAACGGACAACAACATCAACAACACCTTCACCAACACCGTTTTGGGGAACATATTGAGCGCAAAAAACCGAAGCTAATTGCGGCCCCAAATGCACCAACACGCCAACGTCTACCACCAGCCACCATAGTGGTAAGATACACAGCGTGAGAAAGAGGACGCAAAACAACACCCAAACTCTTCATCTCTCGTTCGGTTATGAAAGTGCTATTGCCGCCCAAAAGTCTAATTAAATTGAGTACGAGCTACCCCTTCCTTGGTTCACGGATAGCAGCCCACAATCAAGATGGATTTATTTGCTTTGATTAGTACGCCTCACTCATTCCATCTTGGTGACTTTTCCAAGCTAGCTCCGCAATTACGGACTGTTTGCGAAGAGATGATGATGGCGATCGTGGAGACACAGCAATGCGATCCAGTTGAAATAGAAAAGATTCCCTTTCTTTTCCAATCTCCTTCGGGCCACCCTGGCCACGGTTCCCATCCAAAGGCAAGATGGTGGTAACCACACGGTTCGATTGCGGACCACGAAAGCGAAACGAAACTTTCCCAAAATAGTGGGCCTGCCTGCCTGCCACGGTGGTGGAACTCGCGGGGGCTGGGCTGGGAAAATGAGCTGGAAAGTAAATTTTGGTGCAATGCATCAAGCTGCTCAAAATACTCCCTACAGCTCGAGGTTGGTTTTAATGTGGTTCTAGCTAACGCCTAGTGTCCCAATCCCCCAGGTTAGCTGATAAGCGATGACATTCTGGTGTGTGAAACAGAGCTCGATAGAATTTGTGTCATTGAACAGTAATCATCTCGCTGTTTATCACACAAATGAGGGCTTTTTTTTCCTTCCTCTGATGAGGCATCTACTAAAAGCAACCGATAATACTGGTGCTGGCGATGATGCAAGGTACATTAAATTTATGGCTGTTCCGAATGAACCGACACGCGGGTATTCAATCGACACGCGGTGTACCCTAAGGCGATATGATAACAGTGTGCACGAGTGAGGAACCGAGTCTGTTTCTTTGTTTCTCTTATGCAGCTCAAGGTTCGCAATGGTCGATGCACTTGCTTGCAGCAGAGTTACGTATCGGAGGTGGTGCCCATTTACCAAGAAATCAATGATCGTGCCACGCTTGAGATGAAGCCACACAGACACAGCGGGACCAGACCATCTCTTCGAGCTAAAAATTGTTCCGATTGGATGAGTCGTCTCGAATCAAGTCAGCAAATAGTTATCACCGACCGATCGGCCAGCTTCAGCACCGTCCAACCGTCTTTCTACTGTTTTGCACATTGGATCAGCAGTTTCTCATCGAGGGACCGATGGGGATTTGATGGTGGCCATTGGAATCATTACTGCTCGAAGCTAACGATTTAGTAGGACGCGCTACTCGAGCGTGATCCAGATAATGAAGATAATGGTTGCTTTGGGGCAACCCACAACCGACGGGAAAGGATGACGGCGTCAAGCAAGACCAGCGTCGGACGGAAACAAACAACGGAGCGATTTATTGCTCTATAATATTCAATCATCGCACAAACTGTGGGCTGAAGAAGTTTGCCAATAAAGCTCTTTGTTCCAAGATGCTAAGCAGAACACATACGGTACTTGCACATCACCGTTGCGTCCTTGGGTGGGAAAGTTGGTAACACATTTTGCCATCACTCTACCGACTATGGCTGTCCCTCCGAAATGCGGCCAGATCTTTCCGGTAGCGCCATACTCCACAACCGAACAACAGCAAGTGTTCTTTAGCTGTACTTGGGGTTCACTAAGGTAAAGTTAGCTTGTTAAACAACCCTTCAGAGGGCTTTGGAGAGTATGGGTATGGAAGGTCCCGGGGCCCAATGCACAGCGTGAAGTGAAGGCGAGTAATTAAAACTTTCCGCAAACACTATCGGGAAGGAAAACAATAAGATGCCTTCATCTACCACCGTTTCGTGTGTACTTGAAGAATTGCCCATCAAGACGTTGAAGGTTTGGTCGGAACAAACACAGCCACACGGACACACTCACTCGTGCTTTCTACCGCCCTGTGCTCGAACGGCAGAAATTTGCCTCCACTGATAAGGCAGAGAAAGAGTGTACACAGACTCCACGCGAAAACGTGCACCAAATAATCGCAAGCAAGGTTTGGACGAGAGTTTATTGAAAGTTTTGTTGGTAGCAACCGAAAAAGGAAATCAGCTCACAACAACACACGCGAGGCGGTATCACTTGTCGCCATATTTCATCCAGCGCGGGATGTCCAGTGTGCAAACTCCCCGCCGGTAGATACTGAAGTCACACGCCGTTGGGTTGGGTCACTGCTTTCACACGCCTGTCAACGAAGACTTCAGATTGGGTAAAAGTTATGCGGATATCTCTCTCCCTCAGTCCTGTCCTTCGCTACCCTGTCACATCCTACTGGTAATCCAAAAGCTGTGACTATAACTTTTATTGACCTCCGACCTGATATTACCAAGCAAGGCGTAACGTCAACAGCATCCAGGAAAAACCGCAAACCAACAACTTACAGCTCTGGTTCAACTTTTCCAGCCTCAGATCAGGGACGACAGAGAGACCCGGGGACGAAACAACAGCGAGATGACAGCGTCTTATGCAAATGTCAATTAAGCACAGATTGCACGTGGTAAGTTTGACGTTTCGCAGCAAAGTACTCGCCTCTTGCCGGTGTCGAGTGTTCAAGGCAACGCTAAAGTTTAGAGGATCGATTACACGTTTAAGCCGGCGTGTCTGCGAGCTTGGAGAGAGCGTCCGTCCATCCGACGCTTACTCTAATTCTATCAAATTACCACCATTGAATGACATTTGTGGGTGACGTGGTGCCTTCGGAGCAACAACTTCCACTCATGTTTGTTGGTCGTCTAACTGCGTGGCCTCACATATGCTGCAAGCGTTAGTGCATCATAATGAGGAAGTCACAATTAGCTTTCTCCTCGCTGCTAATTACTTGCTAAGTTCGTCCATTGTCGTGGTTGATAACGCTCCACTAATAAACGGATCGTTCGCTCCGTTGATTAAATTATGCCCCTTCAGAAATTCAGAAACCTACCAACCCTCACAGAAAGTGGAGCTGAAAAATGATTAATAATTCAACCCATGATGGAAGGTGAAACTAGACCGCGGGTAGAGTCCGTGACTCGTTAGAATATTGATTAAAGGTCTTCTCTTGCGACGAGACAAAATTGATTTCTCCACCCTAAACGTGGGGGATATTATTTCCAATTTCCAGCGTCCCCAAACGTCGGCTAACCGAGTCGTTTTGATTTATCTGTATCTCCAACCTCTCCACAAACATGGTGCTCAGTATATTTACTACCATAAACACTCTAAACAACCCTTTAGGACCGGTCGGCCGCACGGCAAATAAATTCCTATTCGCTTTTCACACTAGCCGACAAACAGAATGTTAGACGTACGTAAACAGCAGCCCTTCTGTCCAAGTAGAAGGATGAATCTTCATTTCTAGCGCGGTCTCTCTAGATGCACTCTATCTAGGCAGGCGGCATCAGAAGCATTTTTATCATATTTCACCTTCTTATCTGTTTTCACCTTACCACGGGCAAGCATCACCGCTGTCGTCGACGCCGCGGAGAATAGTGTTTTCCTTTCTATTTATGACACAAGGATTGGGACGGTGGTCCACTGTTTCTAGGGCACTCTTATCCGCGATCCACGCGGGGTTTCATAAATTTTAATAAACGGCATTAAAATCTCTCCAGCGCCTCGTAGCGGTACCGTTACTGGGCAAATCCTGAGACTAACTACGAAAAAGGAAACTAATGCGTTCTTGCCTGGGATTGGACAAGTTGCCAGTCTGTCAGTTCCACAGCTAGCCTATCCGACCCTGTTGGTCCATTAGACCGTCATAAATTGAGTTCTGGTTTGTTGTTTTCGTTAGCAGCAGCATCGTGTACAGCGCCGTATCGAATGCATCGAGCTTCGTTTCGTCGATTTTTCTCCCTGGTGCTAATTAAATCAACCGGTGCAGTGTAGGATGCCACCAGCATGCCGAAAAATCTCTGATTATTATCCACCGGTCGAAAACGATCGAACTTGATCAGATTACCAATCAGAAACTGTGGACAGCAAATCGGATTACCAAATCGTAGACCACCACCAGCACGCGGATCGTTGCGGGTGCTATGATTATCTCTCGTGCTGGTCCAGAGCTTTACAGACTCCCCAAGACCGTCATAAATTATACTCTTATTGCACACGGATTGCAGGCGGCCAGAAAACGTTAAAGTAAACTGTACCAAAGTGTAACAGCAGGAGCAGATAGGCGTTCTCCCACCGCCAACACCGCTTCTCGGTGTACGCATGTTGGACATTATCACAAAACGGTTACTGCTTCTCGGTTTTGTACAGGTTCTGGAATTAATGGCATAAACGTGCCGTCAAAATGCATCCGGAGAACGCTGTAGGTAGTTAATAAGCTTGAAGCGCTGGAATTGAATATCGAGATATGGGGCATGGCTCCTACCAGTAGTTTTGGTCCGAAGATTGCAACGATAGACCCCTTACAGGCACGAATAAACAAATATCATTCCATTCTCCATTGGGACTCCTGTACAGATATCGAGAGAATCGAGGGCCCTGAAGGGCTAGTGATTCCGGTGCTAACAATTAATCAGTTGCACTGCACAGGGTAACAACTGAGCCGAATTGCGACATTCAGCCCGGGCTAGATCTCCTACTGAGCCACCAGGCACGATTGTGCTGCATTTTAATAGCACCTATTGGTCAACTGCTCGTGTATCTCGTACACAACACTGCCTGGTCGGTAAGTTGCAACAGTGCGCCTGAAGTGTTGAGGAAAGAACTGCGCAAGGAACGATTGGCTTTGGCCAGAGACACGTTTGGCAATTTTTAACAACGACACTTGGACCAGCGCTAAAACGTGCTCCAATCAATTAGCACCTGACAGGTACGGTACCCCAACACCCCGAAGTCTTTTTGAAGCAACTTGCAAGACTTTTGGACAGCGAGCGAAATTTGGACTCTCGGACATGTGATGTAAACGACCAGACCTAACTTCACGGCACATGCGACACCTCACGCTCTTGACACACGCGAAACGATGCTCAGGTCGAATCTAGCCCTCGGTCTGTCCGCGCGTGTACCTGACGTTTCACGTTATGTGTTCGCACCGGCACGGAACCAGCGGCTACGCACACGTAAACACGTTGGATTTATTATCGATTTGTTTTAATTAAATTAACTCCCGTGTCCACGAGTCTTCGAAGTTCGAGGTAGGACAAAGCAAAGCAACACCAAACAAACTCGTGCCTTCTTTATGACCCCGCAGCACCGTGACCTTTATCGGTGCAGTTGGATGATAGCGATAAGGGCATTCGGCTATTTATTGGGCGTGTTGATGAGGACCCTAAGTAAGTGCTGGGTGTGGCTGAGCGCCGCATGGTAACAGCAAAGGCTCTCAAGCGAAAGTCGTTGTCGCTTGGAAAGGCAAAATTAAAATGCTTTTCTGCTTCCCTTGAGTTCCTTTCTAGTTAATCCTTTTCCGCGTGGTTCTTCACACGCAACCAGCGCAAACTCCCAACCCCCATTGTTCTCCGAGCCGGGCTCAGTGTGTCCGGATTTCCGGATAGCTGTCGATGGGGCTAAATCGTAACTCATCGGGGGTCATTGGTGCTCTTGTCCCTTGATAAGCATTCCGGCTGTTTAAGCATTCCGCTCACGCACGACGAATCGTTCGCGGGGTGTAGACTAGACCAGGGATCGTCAAACGCTAAAATAAGGGAGTCTTATTCAAGAGTAGACATTGTTCCACCGGCCTACAAAATTGATGAATCTGGCTTGAAAGGAAATTTGAACCATAACAAAAATTCAGACAAGACTTTGCCGATCTCTGGTGGAAGATAGCCGACACCACAAACACCTATTTGCCATTCGTGGCTGTAGTCTCATGAAAGTTGCCAAAGCGTAATAATAAGAGAATGGATCGGAAACGGAGGTACGACTGAATCCAATCTACCCATTTTGGTTCTTTTCATGGAGCTCCAACTTCCCCTTCTAATTCTACGAGACATTCTACGGCGGAAAGGCATACGTGTGTGAGCTGTGAAAAGTATTACTTCCGCATCACGCCTTGGTGTAGGAAGACTGCCACAACGCATCGCAAAGGAGGAACCATCTTCCCAACACTCCGCCGAAGTTGGAGACAGCCGAAGTGATGTCATACGTACGCTCTGCGGGGCTGGAACGTGCCTAGGATTACTGACAGTGTTGCCTCTGTGAGATCTTAATACAATGTACCGGCAATTAGTTACGTTTATTAGCGTCCATTGAAGAGCACGACCCAGTCAGACATGATTCATGATTGATTTGCTCGTAAAAGAGCTAATCAACTGCATGGCCGAGATTTTATAGTGTCTCGTGTTCTGAAACAACGCTTCGCTTCCAAATGCTTTTCTGAAATGAACATGTATTCATTTTAAACACAAATTCACAAAACCTCGACAAGTACAGCTCACAAAGCACGACCCAAAACAAAAAGCGATCAAAGAATTTGTTGTTGATGTTTGTTGCTTCAAAAACAGCTTACGAAACAACAAACCCACACGTACTTGCAGTGGACGACCAAAAGCGAGCAACGCTACGCCAACGAACTTGCCACAAAAACACCGCGCGCACTGGTCTCTCTATAAATGGTCAATAAATTTGCGTAAATCGAACCGTGCAGGTTCGTAATGCACAAAAAAGGAAGCCGACAACAGAACTGGTCTGGCTGGCCAACCAGCTCTTAAGTGTGCACTTTCAACTGCGGTCCAAATTTATTGGTCCACAATCCGTACGGGTGGTCGTCCAGAACCGAGTTGACCGAGTTTTGTACCAATAATAACGCGTCAGAACGATACACATTCTAAATATTTCAGGGTGCACGACGGTACAAAACAATTCCGTGTCCTCTGTAAATGGATAAACCATTACCGTCTGTTGCAACTCTCATATTTTGTAATACAAAAACGATAATTCTAGAGCCTTGTGCACAAAGAGACACTAGGAACAATTAATGTCTAATTGATTACCATCCCAAATTTGTCCCCGATTATTCCAATGAACTCGAGCTACACGTGGGAAGTTTATTACTTCCATGTCACACACGCACAAAAGGGACACCGGGATATCCCACAATGTCGTGGCGAAGGATGTGTGGGATTGTAAAATAATTCTCCCCTTGACGCAAGTGCAAGAGCCTGGCAACCCTATCCTAGTACGCCATGTTCGAAGTAACGATTCGCAGGAGAAACCCTTTTGAGGGGTTGTCAACCGAGGGATTACCGCAAAAACGAACTGATCGACGCGTGGCATGGTAGGAGTGTAACAGGTGTTCCAAATCTGTACCGCATTGTTCTGTGGGCTCTTTAAAGCGATTTCAACGGTCGATTGAGGTGATGGAGAATAACTTCCCCTTTTTTTGAGGCATGCTATGGGTGTTTTATGGGCTCAGAATTGTACTTACCTAAAGTCTAAGCTAAGATTTCTTTGGTGCGTTGAAAGTCTCGTCTTTGGTGGTGGCATGCCGGACGAGGACGATCCACCGTTCGCGTTTGGTCCGGTGCGTCCATGGACCGAGGGCATACTGCTGGTGGCGAGACCGCTGCTCACACCACCACCACAGCTGTTGCTCAGGCTTAACCTCGGTTTGTGGAACCGGGGTGGCATAGCCGCAATCGCATCCACCGAGGAAACTGCTGCTCCGGCGGATGCCGTTGTCAGGGAAGCACCCGATGGTGGTTTGATTGCCAGCGGTGCCGGAGCCGTTCCGAGGTCCGTGCACGAGGTGGAGGTGCTCTTTTTCTTCGGCAGAAACCCATTATCACTGCTGCTGGTGCCACTAGTGGCTCTAACGCCGCTACTACCGTTACTACTACTGCTATCACTCTTGGTCGTTGTGTCAGCCTTTGCTTGGTGCAGTGCGCCGGTACCATTCACCAGCCCGGCACTACTGCTGTTCAGGTGAGGATGGTGATGAAGATGATGGTGGTGGTGGTTGTCCACCTGATCGACGCCCACAATCCGAGGTCCACTGATCCCATTCAGCAGTAGACACTGGGCGGTGGAGTCTGCTGCTGTGTCGCGGGTGTCCGTCTCCCCGAGACACTTCTCGTCGAGCGTCGTAGGACTTTGGACGGGAGTGGTTGCAACTGAGGTGTCTTCCGGTGTGGTGGCCGCTACCGGCAACACCACATCCAGTTCCCCATCCAGCCCCACGACGAGACTGTTGTTGCGGTTGGTGCAGCTGATCTCGCGTATGTGGCGTAGCTTCTCGTAGCTGCTGTTGGGCGGATGGTCGGCCACCGCTGGCCGATGCGTTTTAATGTTGAGCAGCAGCTTCGAGGAGGTGGAGGAGGCCGATGAGGACGTGGAGGACGCTTTCGGACCCATCAGGGTCCCACCGTTCGCGAGAACCATCCCGCCACCGTTGCCTGGGTGGTCGTGTCCTGTGGACGTCGGACCGATACCGGCACCGTTGCTGGAATTGGCTGTCGCCGTGGACGCCGGTGACACCGTTGACGAGGAAGCTTTAAATGCAGAAAATACGGAATTCATCGTTGATGGTCACGGGCCGGGGGCGGGCGGAGGTTGTTGGAGGGCCGAGAAACGGAAGCAGTAGTGGACGCACTGTCGTCGCTTGCCACCGCTGCCTCTTTTCCCTCCGCTTCTTCAAGCCTTCGGCTGTGTTGAGGAGGGGACGTGAAGCACTTTCCTTTCACTCATAAAATGCAAGACGCCACCAGTTTCGCCATCTTTCCCTTTTTATCCAGCGAGCGATCGGATGCTCGCGGACGGTCGCGGACGCTTTGCAGGACGGAAGGAACGCGAGGGAAAGTTGTGTAGCGACGAAAACACGTTGAGATTTCCTGATTTTTTTCCTGCTCCGTAACACACGGTGAGTATCGGAAATTATCGAACCGCCGGGTGTCGTAACGCGCTACAAACTACACAGGTTGTTTTTCTATTTTGTTGTTGTTGTTTTACTACACCGAGTGACACTAGCGCGCTCAGGCCTTTTTGACAGTTGAGCTTAAAAAGCGCTGCCTACTGTTGGAAAGCACGAATTCACTAAACCGTATCACTACACCAAAATTGGTACCACTTTTGAGAGCACGTACACAAATACACACACACACTGAAAGGATTTTGAACACGACGTTGTCACAGATAAACATTCGACCTGATCGGTGCGCGTACACTTTCTCTGGCTTTTATTTTTCTTTTCACCAAACACAGGCGCGGATCGATCACAACTCGATCTTATTTTGCTTTTTGGCCCGTAAAACACTTGGCTCGCACACCACTTATCGCACAACACACAAACACACGATGCTTCTTTAATGGCTGTGGAATGCTCCAATATCAACACTCGAAGGATGTTGATTTTAAATTCACCTTCATGTGGGAACGTTGACCAACCTTACTTGATAAAATTTTCCCCTGCAACCCCACATCACCTTCACAACCCCGCGTATTTCCACACCCTTTGTTGTTGCTGCACACTTTCTCCGCTGCCACACTCGCAAGGGAAAGGTTTGCGAAATAGAGCCACTTTGGAACTTTAAAGGGACACCACAAAAGCACACGCACAAGCACACGACGCTGTGTATTTTGATTATCGACAGCAAACACGTAGACACACAGAAAAAAAGGGTTGGTAAACAATAAAGTTGCGGTTTGCTCGGAACCGAATCGCGCCTTGGGTTGCTGCGATCAGTGACGACGCACGTCTCGAACGCAACTGTCAACGGGAGTGTTGTTTTCGTCGATCGTTCGCTCTCTCGATCGCTCCCACTAGGATGACACAAACCGATGGTCGCGCACTTTGTACCCTTGCTCTGCTTCCCACTGCTCTGTCGTCGGCTTGTCGTGTTGATGAAGTCATCCGGAGGAACGGGTTGCGTCCGGATTCGTCATAGCAGCAGCGGCATCTTTCTCAGCCACGTTGTATTTTGGGTACCGCCGTGGGACCGCTGCTTCGTCGCCCACAACCGTCGTCCGATGTCGCGCGTGATTAACTGCCGCGTGGTGCCGGCGTCGTTGTCGCGGATGCTGACCGTGACACGGTCGTCGTCGTTGTGTTTGTGGTGGCAACCGACGGCTGCATTCGGAAACTGCTGTTGTTCACCTTGCGGCAGCCGGTAACCATTGCAGTAGCACTGCACGGTGCATGCCCAGGGGTAGTGTGTGTAGCGACACGTGAGGCGTTCGGTTCTTGCGCTCTGGCGTCTTGGATTCGCGCCACGTGTGCGACAGAGTGAGGAGCTCCTGCGTTCACGCGCGTGTTTCGATTATAATCCAAAGGGAAAGCTCCAAAACAAAGCGAGGAAATCTGCAAAAAGAGAGAGAGAGCACAGAAAGAGAAGATGAAAACAAAGATCCAAACACGGCTTTCATTGGCGAGCGTACGAAGGGGATGAAATGGCAACTTCAAACGGCTGCATCTGTTCATTTGCCGCATTTTGCAGCGTACAAGTCCAATGTTTTTCCTTTCGTTTTTTCCCTTCCCCCAACAGACCAACCGACCTACCGGCTAACAAACGTCCAGGCTTAAACTCCCGAAAAAAAAAAACCAGCGTCATCCGTTGCTGCGTACCCGTGGTGTCGTCGTGTTGGCGGAGGAAACTGCAGCGAACTTTCAATTTTTATTGCCAAATCTTAATAAGCGGGCATTGGAACCGGGCAGCCGTTACCTCATCGGGGTAACACAGCCGCAGCAGCAACCGCAATTGGCGAACGAGCAGGTGAACGTGAACACGATGATGGCGGCGGCGATCACCAGGTGCAACGGCTCTATGCTACGCACACACACAGATTCAACCGACCAAGAAGACACGCAGATGATCAAGGTTTCTGCACCGTGAGATAGAGGCGTGTGCGCCCACAGCATTAGCGCTTCTGGAGCGGTATTACCTACACGCGGCTGACTGGTGGGATTCTTGTACCCTGAAGCTCACTGTTTGCAGCACGACTCTACATTGTGTCGGGATGAATTGGACGTAATTGGCGAATATTAAGGATGTCCTGTAGCAGTGCTCCAAAACCAGGCGAACAAATTACCCGCAATCGGATATTGATGCAGGTGCAGTTTTTGATGGTTTATTGCAGCTGTCCAATGCCATCCTTCGATTAGCCTTGAGAGAGGCCTTAACTGTGCCCATAAAATTCAACTTCGGTGTTTGGTAAATCAATTCCACACACACACACAGCAAACGTTAAGATCTTCACGCTTACCCGTTTATTTGCGGGCGGGACAAAGAGAAACCCGTTGAAACACCTTAAAAGTATAATCTCTGGAGGAGGTACGGGATTTTACTGGACCAGTTTGCGTCGTGTCGAATGAGATCACCGTCTCGCACTCCAGATGATCGGGCTGTGTGTGACTGTAAATGTCAGCCTGAAGTCTAAATTTAACAAAGCTTCATTTTTCAAGGTTTCCCTGACTGCGGAACCCAGTTCATTGCACGTGTTGATGGCTGACGTTCTAATTCTTTCGGGCTCTCGACCAAAGAGGGCTATCTTCGATGAGGGGACGAATTCCCATCAGGGTCATGACCTCAGAAACCAAAGTCAAACCACCGTAACAACGACAGCCCATTGTTCTGGTGCTGACGAGTGTGAGGCACCCCTTCACTTGCACTGACGATGTTCCCCACTGATGAAGTCATCCGCAGCGAACCCTCTCGCGTATACGAGTGCTAACTGGTGGACCGACCGAGATCCGAGACAACAGGCCATTCTACTTCGCCTGGAAAGATACTTCTCGCAAGTTTTCCCGGAGATGCAGACAGGGCGCCCCCTAAGTCTCGGGAAGGGCCACGCACTCTGGACGCACCATTAGACTGCGCGTCAACTGGTTGCCACGCGTAAAAGCGGTATCATAAAATTTTAATTTTAAATTAGCTCCAGTGCGCGCGCTTCGTCTCTTTGCCTGCACGTAACATACACGTCAGGGGAGTCATCGGAACTGTAATAAAATTTGACTACCAAACTTGTTGGACTAGCTTTCTTATGCCCGGGAATCAAGCAAGGGAACAAAAATTCGGAAACCGGCGAAACAAAGTTTTCTCCGAGCCACGACCCACACGTCGGAACGAAATTGCGTTTAATTTCTTCTAATTATTTATCGCACAAGCCTCACCCCGAAAGGAGCGTACGCGACAGAGCATCGGGGAGGGAAAAGTGTTCATCAGTTCTAAATTACGTTTATGATCTCGCTTTATGGCGTGTACATTGGAACTCCGAAACAGTTACACGACAGCGCGGAAAAACATTCGGGCTTAATGAGCTAAGAATGGTTTGGCGGAGACAGAACAGAACAGAAGCTTAGCAAGATGACTTGATCCACCGAAAAGAGAAAAAAAGAAGACGACGTCGAGAGTTTTTATCTTTTGGTGAAAAAAATGGAATTTATCTTCCCGAAAAGGGCCGTGTGTCTAATGCACCCCGAAATGGTTTGATTTGATGGTTTTAGACATTCTTTTTATGAAGCCATAACTCGCTCTGTCACACGCCTTGTGTGTGTGTGTGTTTACGCGAGGTCCCTTAAAATGTTTTCCCTTCAAACATTCGCCATCATAGCCATCATGTACCGGTCGTTTAATGGTGCAGGAAAAATGCCTGGAAAGTGACTACTTTTTGAACGGAAATCGAACATTCGACGATCAGTCCCACATTCCGGCCGTGCAGACACAAACACAGCAGTCGCTAAGCTGTCAAATGTTTTAAAGCGTCCTAAAAAAAATCAAAGCAGTCTTCAGGCAAGGGGGGAAACATATTTTACGACGAATAAATTGTGGAACGATCCATCGATTTGACGTTTATGGCGATGGATAGGGAAGAAAGAATTTTGAAATATTATGCTAGAATGTAACAGAAAATATAAACCCATACATCTTAACTTACATATTACAACAAACGAACTGTTTTGTTCTCCCTTTTTCACCTCGTTCTACTGAGCATTGGTGTGGAGGTTTTCGGTTGCGTTTGTTAGTATTATTAACACCGGCCACACTCACTGTTTGGCTGCAGCTGATTTATTCGCCTTGGGCCTGTGCCAGGCTTCATTAAGAGCCAGGCCAAGCCTTCGCTTTTGCCTTTCCTTTTTTTCATTTGTGAACACATGATTTACAGGAAACTGCAGGTGATAGCAATACATAAAAATGCACACACTGAAACCATTCACTGGCGCAGAAAGCTTCCGAAAGGCGCACAGCACACCGCGTACGCGCGCAGCAAGATTATTAAACAAAACACAGCACAGCACAGCACAGCATACTGGAGATGATTATTTCTCTTTCCGTTGGCTTTTCCTGTCATCTTGTCAGTTACCGAGCTGTGTGTGTGTGGATGAGCATGGATTTTTGGTGGATGGCGGAAACGGCACAATTATGATGGCCATTGAATGGGGGACGGCCGAACATAATAAACACACCAACGTACACATCTTACGAAACGCTAAAGAAAGCAAATGTCCAGCATTTTATTGGCCCGCACTTATCTACCCCTTCGCTGGGGACAAGCGCGGGAGAAGCTATTTAAATTTAAATAAGAACGCCAGGGTGGCAAGCGTTATGCAAACGACAAAACCGAAATTATGGTCAAAACTAATAACGGATCGAGTAAGAGTGATCCTTTCCACACATGGAAGCATTGTTAGGGAAACGAGCGGGTGCTATAGCTGCCCCTTTCGTTATGGACTAATGAATTATTAATTGCATTCGATATGCAAGCGGCACAGAGCAGACACTTCCTAGCTGACGAGAGAAAGGCTTTAAAGTTGGAGAAGAAATTGAACGGATTGGCAAATGAATGGAGCCAGAAGTACAATAGCGGAGAGAAGAAATGCATCGATGCTCGAATCGAAAGCACAGCACAGCGAAAGGAAACGTCCGAAAAGGAAGCTAATAGGTGCTACCGTGCCTGGCGGTGCTGCGCCACTGCTACTGGAACCAGTTTGTTTTTAGCATACACAAAAGCGCGTCCTCCATCCGCCAAACTCTCCGGAAAGAGGGTTAACGATCCCTTCAGTGACTGCTTTCTCTCTCTTTCGTTCTCTGTCGCACTAAAATGCATGAGATGGATCGATGCATCAGCTCCGTTGCTGCAGCAATCCCGAGTGAAGGAGTCAGCGCAGTGTATGCACATACATACACACGCCCGCTTTGCATGCTGCATGTGACGCCGCCACTTATGCATTTCTGTGTGTAACGGAGCAACCGAAACTGTGGCTGTGATCTTCCGCATTCGTCCTCGCACGTTGGACCGAAAAGTAAAGGGGGAAACCAAGGATTGAAGGAATTTTAAATTTACCGCAACAGCAACAACAGCGGCAGAAGGAGAAAAGGAAAACTATCCTCGTGAGAAAATTACCATCTGCATGCATACCAGCGTGAGTTATTGGGAATTTTTCCGGGGAAAACTTTTTGAAGCTTAAAAGGAGTAAAGAAATATAGGAAAAATGCATCCTTTATTTTTGAAGATAGTAACTTTAAACAGCTATCTTCGTTTCACTCCAAATTGATTATTTAAATTTTGTTGGTGGGACCAGCATTAGATGATTTACTGTGAGTGGCCAACATGTTACATATGAATAATATTTTCCGCATACTGCCAATCAGCATTTATTTATTTTAATTTGTAAAATGAATAAAAAAATTTATTGAAAATCCACCCAATAATTTTGTTTTGAAATTTATTTAGTTTAGTGGTGGGACCAAGATCATGTTTTCTACTATGAGCCAGGCAAGCAGTCAAACAGGAATGGACGTATTTTTGAGTATTGGCAATGAGGATTTATAAACACTATAAGTAGTATAAGTGGTGGGAGCAATATTAGATAACGTATTGTAATCTGTAGCAGCTGCCATTTATGAAAGCCTTTTTACCTATGATTTTCCCCTTGCTTTCCTATAGGAATTAAATTTATTTCCTTATAAGAAACAAGCAGTAAAGAACAAAATCTACCCCACAACCCTGCTTAAGCGTCTGAGAGCGGGAAACCAACAAAGAAGCATACATCAACTATACCCTTAATCATCCCGCATCCCGTCCAACATGGGGGCATATGCACAAAATGCATCTCCGACCTTCAACAAAGCCACCGCCACCCGACAAAGTATCGGAAAGTAAACGAATCGCAAGCGGATTACATTGTCTCTCCGTGGCCGAGCGATAGACCGCGACGGGACAGAGTTCACAGACTGTTGCTATTAATAGCTGTGGCGGTTCCCGTCGCGACAACCGGATCTCCGTCATCGGGCCTGGTGGCGAACCTCCCCCCAAGGAAGGAAGAGTAGTTCCCGGCACTTGGCATTGCACCCGGAATGGGGTGGAAATATTATTAATGATTATATGCATTTGCTGGTGGAAAAATCGTCAAGAGAGATTTCTCCTGCCGGCCAGCTGCGAGTTTCCAACGCAACCACACGTCATCATCATCATCATCATCATAGTAGGTGACTTTGGCATCCTTTTCCGCAAACACAACACAGCTCTAATGCATTCTCACACCAATGCCCGGGGGGTGCGACGACTTCAATGCATGTACGGCGGCAGCATAATTACGCCGCTAACAAATTTTTGCTCATTAACGTGTACTTGGAGGAGGTACCGTGCCTGTGTCTGCACGCGGAAGCCAACAATTGGGCGCGATAAAAGGAAAACTATTCTTTTCTTTTTCCTCCCATTCGCCTCGCCCGGTTGCCTTGGCGGAACACAATTTCACATACCCCAATAGAGGAGTTACCTGTTTCGTGTATGTATCGCACACTGGATAGACTTTCCATACTCGATCTTTAAGCATTCAATGTTCCTTTGCCTTTACTTCAAACGCCACCACAAAAGGTTGATATATTTTAATGCCGTTTTTTTGTTTCGGCTCGGCTTTTCATAAACATCTTTGGCATGATTTTCTTTTCCTTTCGCACTTCAGGTCAGGAAGCAATTAGCAGGCTCGTTAGTGGGGTCTGAGGAGGGAAAAAAACGGAAAGTAATTGCCCTCAGCAGCCGTGTGTGCGAAGGTAACACCAAAACTGCTCATAAATCATTGATCACAATCACTGTCGTGAAAAGTGAGAAGATCATGGGGATGGGGGGTTCGGGAAAAGCAGATGAGTTTTTCTTTTGAAAACGGACAGCTTAACCAAAAATTGGAAATCAGAATAAAAAAGAGAAGGACTAACGGTGCAGTAAATTTTACTAGGAATTAGTTTACACCCATGATGATTGACCCGGAAAACCCCGCACTGCTTTACAATGGCAGGTTTTTCCGTTTGCCATTTCTCGCTGCAATGCAATTAAAAAGTTTGGCCAATTGTAGTTTTACCAGATTGCATCTATCGGGGGTCAGGTTCACATTTGATCATGCATCACAAATGAAGGTAATTTAATATTCACACACAAACTAGCCTCGCCACAGCATTGGGAGAGCAAAAAAAAACTGTTCCAACTCTGTCGTCGTGCAAAATAAAACCATCATCAGAACAGGAAGTGGGGTGTTCAGGAGTGTCTGGGATAGGGGGAGGAGTTTTCTAGCCAACCATCGTACCCGGTTGATGCATTATTCAATTCATTATGTTTCCATTCTAATGCAACTAATTTTCCACCATAATACTGTCAAACGATACACCGGCAGCGTCAGTGGTGAAGAGAGCGTTGGTGGGGCTTTTGTTTCATTTCTGTGAGGCTAAATGTACATTGCCATACACACACACACACACACACACACACCAGTGCACCGTCGCATTGGAGAGAACGGCGCACCGAGAACAAATTATGCAGCTTGGCTATTTAATGCTTCCGGTGCAGTTGCAACACCACGCGCCCACACATATGGACAAGTTTTTGCTCACTTCAGGCTGGAGACAAATTTTGCGACAAGGTTCTGCTTCTCGGCTACTATCAAATTAGTGTGCTTGTGTGTGTGTGTGTGTGGCTGAAGGAAAGCAGCTTCAAACGTTGATGGAGGATGGAGCCGCGCGTAAATTGTATCCTCATGCAAACAATAGTGCATCGTTCCCTGTTTTTGCCCGTCTCGGCTCGGCCTGTCATCATCAATCGGTTGTCTTGGTTGGCGTGCATCTTTAGGCACACTTTGGGACGCGAGACGCCAAACAACCATAAACTTCCCAGGGAGCTGAAAAACAAACTAAAGCAGCAGAGGAAAATGTAGTTGCCGAGTGACGTTATTTACGGATCTTCCTCCATGGACGTACATCCTTGTCTGGCACTTTTTTCACCGGACACATCTTGTTCATCTTCATTTTTTGTATCACCCATTTTCCAACCGGGATGAACGGGATGAAATTTACTCGGTACATGAGTTGCTGCTACTCTAATAAATAAAGATTTACCCATACGCTACGGGCGAGAATGCATGCAAAACTGCATCGCCAACGGAAAAGACAGCCCCAAGAAAACGGTCCCTGCAGCTGTATTTAATCGATCGGCGTGCGGCGGCTCGGTTGCTCATAACAGCACGGCAAGAAGGAAACGGGTGTGTGCTGCCGACGCGCGTTGCATTACAAAAATGAAGGAAATTAATCGGCTGTCGGCATCGTGGGGGAAAAATCGTTTAAATGCGGCGGAAGACTGCTTCCATATGGTGGCTTACGGAGCCCTAACTGTTAAGCTACTAAAATCTAACCAACCTCAACCTCTACAGCTACATGAAGCTACTGCCCTTCGTATCGAAAATAGGAAAAAGGGAAACCAACGCATTTATTTTCTTTTTTTCTTGCGAGGAAAACTTAGATGGAACTACTGCCTATCCAAGAGCAAAAAAGTAAGAAAAAGAAATGCCTTTTGTGGTTTCTTTTACTTCTCTTGCCACTTCCCACAAGTCGCATTTTGCATTTTGCAGCGAGGCCCGATTTATAGGCCCGCCAAAGATCGTTGAACCGGCTGCGGTACTTTATTGGTTTGGGTATCGATGAATGCATGAATGCATTTCTTCTTGGTTATTTGAAATGGCAAAAATGGGGTGGGGGGTAGGGCCATTGACCGGTGGCATTCAGTGTGGCATGGAATAGCAATTGTTGGCCGGACAGTTGGGGTTAGCATTAGAAACACGAACGATGATTTATTTAAATTCCAATTGAATAACTGTCTTGATTGTCCGGTGTCAATCTACCGACAGGTCGATCGTACTCTTCAGAGGCTACCAATTGCATAATATTAATAAGAAAAGCTTTTCAAGCGATAACTTATTTAACGATGAGGTGATCATATTGTTCCGATCATTAACACAAATCGCCAGCCTGTGTTGTAACGATTCTTCATTACTTTTAATTATTCTACCGGCAGACCGGTAGTAGCATCCAACGACAAGACGAAACCGTTCGTTAACATCATACTTTCGCTCATTAACAGCGGCCAACAGCGACATCTCAGGGAAAACAACCTCATGAAAAACGGGTTTCGGATTTCCATTGGCTTTCCGTGCCCTATTCGGCATGCTTTCGTCCAAACAACCAGCCAGCGGCACAGCGCACTCGAGGTGGATCGTTTGCGAGGCCAAAAGTTTTGATTGAAAAGATAATCCCCACGATGGATGGATGGATGGCTGGTGTGTGTGTGAGAGTCGACCTCTTCCCTCAGCTTTCCTTCTCACCAGTGTGCAGATTTTGATCTCGCGAATCTAACTTCAAATTGCTACCCCACTATGGTTTGGGAGGGGGCTTGGTCGGTGAATGGACGACACGCTCCAATAAAAAAAAAACCCTCCCCAAAACAACCAACCTTCCTTCCGGTCCGTGTGCTGCTCCGGCCACGTAATCTTTTCTGGGCGAAATTTTCGATTGAAAATTGTTCATCAAAAAGTTTTGCTTCCCCTACAATACTGACACACGCAGGAACATAAACAAATGACGTTGATGAGGAGTTTGTTATTTTTTCCTTGGCGAGTGGAAAAAGAAAAGCGATCAAAACCAGTGGCGTTTTTTTCCCCCCGGTTCAAGCCCAATTGATGGAAAAACTTCTCAACTAAAAGGGTTGACCTTATCGGCGCATAGAAAAAAACGTCCGACCAGCAGCTGCTTCAAAAATTAATCCATCTCTAGCGGCGCAGAATTATATCCACCGAAACTGTGATATCAAAATGCCCTAAGGAGCCCGCATAACGCCAACCAACAACAGGTGATAAGCGAGTGACGCGGGTGGTCGTGAAAGCGAAAGTACAAAATCAATTGAACAAAAGAGGGAGGGAAAAAATGTTCAGCAAAAGGGCACCACACAAGATTACATAAATCCGCCGTCTGTCGAACGGATTAAGGGTTGACAAGCGATAAGCCAATTAATGGCAGCTAATGGCCGTCGGAAATTCGCTACACATCGCCGACCCGCGCAGCCATATTGATCTCCGGGTTTCGGGAGAGAGAGAGAGATAGACCGAGAGTGGAAATAAAAAATGTCCGCCACGATCAAAGAGTGCTGCGATTTCGTAAACATTGTGTAATGGATCTCCGCTCCGGTGGGGGGCGGGGATGTTGGAAGTTGCAAGGTGGGGCGTGACTTTTGGGGAGTCTTTGAGCACGGCCCTTTCAAGTGATGAATCCGATAAAGTGATAGAAAGTCATTGACCAGACGCTGGACACAGGTCTTCGGTATTGAGTGGCGATTTCCATCCACACAATGTCTGACGCGTCCTAAACACGTTAATGCAGTGATTTTCCTATCATTTGCTGACATTGCAGTTGGGGCGTGCTTTTGCTTTCCAAAGTCGCGTAATTGAGACATCAACAAAGGAAAAAAGTGCGGAAGCAAGCAATGATGGTCAGACCCTCCCAAAAACTCTCAATCAAGACACAGAAAAATGATGGCCTTTTCGAGGTAGGAAAAACTTAAATTATCACACCAATTTCGGACACAACACGTACACTTATCTACCTCGCATTGATATGGGAAACGATTTAGGGGGAGGTTTTTCCTTCATTTTCACCGGATATTATACACCTTTTTCCTTCGCTTAAACTGAGAGGAGGCATATTTATCAACCTGATTTCGTGTTTTATAATTTATGTTTTGCCTCGGCAGGAAAACACCACCGAAAAATGCAGCCCGTTTAATAGCCGTTTTGCCAGTCCCGATCGGCGTTCCACGTTTGGCCACAGCAAAAATGGGGAGAAAGAAAGTAAGTATTTATTATTTTCCGCTGGAAAGGAAAAAAGTGAAACCATGCAACGACTGCAACTGTTGCAGCTGTGGAACTGATTTGAAAAGAAAACCAAGCGCTGGAGTTTTATTTTTGATGGAGAGCACTTTATCAGTAAGTAACCTCCTCCAAGAAAAGAAAAGAGAAGGAAGAAATAAATAAGAGTTTAAGTTAGGTATCGCCAGGTCTTTTTTCTCTCCTGCCGTCTTCAAATTTTGGACAACAACTTCATCTTGGCCGTGTGAAAAAGTGTGGCCAACTAATCGGTCAGCAGTAAAAGAAAACAGCTCAAACATCACACCTTGATCGATGACACTTGTGGCTTGCAGTGGCAACAGCGGACGTTTCTCTTTCACTTTAACCGTGCCTTTTTTTTTGTCCACATTTTCTCCCGCCTCTCTGTGGCCAATTAATTTGATCACTTTCACGCGTACTCGACGCGGAGGGTTACGCAAGCTACGCACAGTCAAACCTGTGTCAAGATGGATCGGATTAAGTAATGTGTCCCAGGGTGGCTTTGGTATTTCTTTTAATACCCTCGATAAGTACTTTGTTGGGTTGGGTGTATTCAAATGTGAGGTTTTAATGAAAAGAAAAAAAAATCGACGAAAACTGCATTCCAAACAAGTCGTCTCCGGACGACGGAATTTAAGTTGCGCAACACCTTCCGGCACCCATTTCCGGCAGTTCAATTTCAACGCAATTTGTAACAACACTGAATTCAAATAAAGCAGTTACAAACAACGCATGATTGACGTTCGGGGAGTTGTTCGATCGTACAAAAAGTGATCGCCCAAAACGCTTGCTGAGGTTGGAATCGAAAACCGAACAAAACAATGTTTAGGATGCATTCATTTACCGGCGATGTACCACTTAACCAACAACAGCGGAAGTGGCCCATTATGACACACACACGCACACACACACACACATGCCAGTCTGGTGAGAAAAGATGAATGGTTGTCATTATTTTTGGGGTACTTTTCCCATTGTGCTTGGTGCGTCCTTCTGTGCGAGACAGAACCAGAAACGAAACCATCAATTATGGATGAAAAATTGTCCATTTCCATGTGCTGGAAAGACGGAACACCCGAGAGCTGGAAGGTGTCAATCATCTACCGAAGGAACAATCAAAGTTCTTCGGATCTCCGGTGTCTTAAGGCATGGGACGTTTGACGGGGTGGTGCATCAAGCCAAAACAGTCTTCCTCGTTCTCGTTGCGTCCCTGTAACGCAGGAACGATCGTCTCTGACATTACGAAGGTAATTGGATACTTTCGGAGAAACGCCACCCTATTGCCAGATGTTGTTGGAGCGTAACTTGGTGACCTCTGCAATGAACTGTCGAGCTGCATTCGAGGTTGCAGTTGAAAAATGATTGTACAATTTATCATCACCGGTGAGCGATGCGCCGCTACGTTGTGTTGGGGCCTCTCGTTGAGTCAACTGTCGGCGGGGAAAGCCTTTCACGAGTACGTTGAAGTTTGTTTGGTAGCTTTACAAGAGTTTCGGGCTGAGTTGAAGATGCGTTTTTCTGCTTGATATAAGTTCGGGAAGAAATCGATGGAGAGATGGACTCGAAGGCGTTGCCGACGTCCAAGGTATCAAGTACTTTCAACCAGCAACAGTGCTCCTAAGTTGAAGTACTCGCTTGTCCCTGGACTCTCTTTCTAGCCTTTCTTAGGTCTTGTACAATTAGCAGCTAGACCACCTAAATGGACACAATTCTTAAGTTTTTCTGACTCGTTTGAGGAGTCGATTTTCTTGTCTCTGTATGAGAATTAAGATTACCAGACAGGAAGAAAACAAAATGTCTCCAGCTTATTAGGCGAGCGAGAAGTGGTTTTTAAATTAACCAGCTTCAACTGACACATTCAGGATTCTGGCTAGGCTTCTGGCAATCGTAAATGACCAAATTTCGGGTACTCTGTAAAATAAAGCCAACGCCCACGAACGTCTCCGTAAGCTAAACAAAACCGAGCACAACATTTCCATTACGAGCGTTGTTTTTGGAGGACTGGCCAAAGACACAAAAAGCAAAAACCCCTACCAGGAAAAATCAACAAGCAAAGCACTGGACGGAAACCATTGCAATGTCCGGTTTTCATTTAGTCTTCGCCAGAACCAGACCAGAGGGGGTGACTTTTCACGGCACAATAACCATTTCCAGTGGGGTGCGAACCGAAAAAACCACAAACTGAATACGAAATAAGGATCGTTTGCTGTGGTGAGCCTTGGGGACGGGGAAACCCTCCTCTTTCAAGCACTAAACACCAAACGCCCTATTCCGTACGCATTAAGGACGCTCGCTTCGCTTCGTCTCCAAGCAAAACAACAGTTGGTCGATGCATAAAAACCTACCAGGGAAATGAGCGTCATGTTAAGGGATGAAACGAAGACGTGAAATGTCTCACTTTGGAAAACTGCTGACGAAAACCATCACCACACGCACACACCGCCGTTCGTCACAAGAAAGTGAAAACAGCTGCAATGCATCAGAAAGCTCGGCGGCTGCTGGTGTTTGTTTTCCTTCGCTTTTCGATGCACTCGAACCACATCTTAAACGCGCATTGCAACGCATTCCCTGGCAGTGGAATGGAAATCTTTTCCAAACGCATTAGACGCACACAGGCGTTCAATTCTCCGTTCCAAAAATTCCGACGCCCTCAACGCCAGAGCCTTCGGGAGAAGATGATGCCGATTGGTGGTGAAATTCGATCCCTGTTTGGTGTGAAAACAATAACACCATTCGGAATAGAATTTCCACACAGGAAGCCCATGTCACGACCACATTTCTAGCTGGTGTGGTGCTGGTGTGTTCGGTTTTCCTCTATCCAGGCGCGAAGAGAGAAAAGCGTTTTTGGTAACTGGACAAAAAAAAAATGGTAGTTTTTCTCGCCTTTCTGTTGTTCTTTCACTGGCCTGCTGGCCGGAAAAGGGACCGAGCAACAGCCAGAAAAAGGCCATTTTGTTCGTCGATAATAGATCGCGCGAGGGTAAAAAAATGCGGAAAATTAACCAACGTCCGAACATGCGAATGTGACCGCGCAATCGGTCGAAGAACGCAAGGCTCCCTCGCTCCATTGCAAAAGCAAACAAAGCGCGCTCGCATTATTTATCACTTCGTTATCGTAAGCACCGTGGCGTGAAAAGAAAAGTGTCTTTCCAATAGCTTCTCTCCATCTAGCTATCCATCTTTCTGCTCCCGAAGCCTAATGACGCACAGATGACGCTGGCAGGACATGCTGTTTTTGCTTATCCCCGCGAAACTGGACCCGGCACGAGAGTTCGAGCATCATTTATCAGGGGCAGCTCACTTTCCCTCGATATTAATGAAATGGGATTTTTATTGAAATCCGACAGACGATGTCCTTGAGTAATGGGCAGCGACAGCGACTATCGATCAGGTAGGTGTACGCCAATGTTGTGGCTCTCTCCAGCAACATCTGCCATGATTTTCCACTGAATGATTTCGTTTCGTTTCTTCGGTGGAAAAAGGTGAAAAATCTGGTCGAGAATCTTCCATTCCATTTTCTTTTCTACTTTTTGTCCCCCATTCATCCAGAATCTAAAAATAAGCAAGCTTTCCAAGTGTGGTCGGCATCGGTCGGGGAAAAAACATCAGACAGCAACAACCAAAAACATAATGACAACACCAGTCGGGGAAAATTGGCTTTCGCTGTGTTGTTGTGCCATTCTCCTTCGTGGGAATTGATTGCTCATGATTAATATTTGTCTTCGCCGAAGAAGCTGGTGGCCGAGGAATAGCTAGGAACCTTTTTTAGAGCTACAGAACCACACACTCCAACTCCAAAATTAGACGCTCTCTTTGTGGAAAAAGCAGAATGGAAAATCAAATTCCGACACTTTACAAGTGTTTTCCATCAGCCTTCTCATTTTCAAACCTCATTTGGAGCAGGGGAATTGAGTCAATCCGACAAACAACAGATCTTGGTGGTGAGATAAATAACCACGACATGATCCAATCTTGGACCATTAATGTACTTGTGCTTCACCACGATCGTATCAATTCTTTGGTGGAGACATCACATTAGCCATCCGTTCCAGCAATAGCCCCTCAGACATTAAATATCTCTCCGGAACAGGAAAACCAACAACATTTAACCCACATTCATCTAACACGCGTGGTAACCGCACACTGGGGAGTAGGACATTGGTTTCCTAAAATTTACCAACACCGGCAAGGGGAAAAAATATCCCGGGACATGTTTTTTGGTCCTAACGTTCCACCAGGACGTTGTTGATGATGCCATTCTACCAGAGCATGCTGAAAATGATAGCTTTCGCCTACACACGGAAACCCAATTTTCCCCCCAACCTTTTTCTCTCAGAACCCTCAGGAAAAGGCCCAGACCGGGGGCCCTGGCGTGTATAGACAAAAACCGCTGACTAATAGCGGGTACGATTACACAACCGTTTCGCTTTTCGGTAGCTTCCATCGGAGAGTTCGAAAGCAGACTCCACCCGGAACCGACGGAGCCCGAGAACGAACCGAGACAACGTTACCGACGAGGCACCGAGGGGCATGGGCATGCGCGTAGAAGTAACGGGCGCGACGGCATAGGAGAAGACACCTCCGAAAAGTGCGTGGTGTACAACGATCCGGTGCCCGGCTGCTGCCCGGGACAGGAGTAACACAGTTGCCGTTGTCAGAGCAAGCAAGGGAGAAAGGGAATTAGAACATGACACCGCAGACACGCCGAGATTACGCGCGTGACCCAGTTTTGCTTGCTTTTGGGGATTGGTCGTACGGTTGTGGAGCCTACTACTGCCACGAGGGTTGCCACACTGGCAGAAGGTTCTTAGTCCGCGCGATACAGACAGCGCGTCGTCGTCGGGTGTGAGTTTCTTCTTGGCTTATTTCCCTTTGGGTCATCGTTACCAAAAAAAAAAAAAAAAGGGAGGAAGAAAATTCGACCGGAAAAGGCTACAAGATTTATAACCTCGAGAGCGAACACACAGGCAAGGCTCAACACCAACCAGCAGCAGATGACGCAGATGATGAGCAGAAGATGTTGCAAAATTTATGGCTCTATTGAACGGTGGAAGCCTTCGAATTTCCCGAAGCGGAAACACACACACACACAGGCAAAGGACGTCCAAAAATAAAGGAGCACATTAAAAAACGAGCAGATGAAGTTCTGCTTCTTCTCTGCAACTCTTTTCTGCTCGGCAAGGATGAGATGAGGGCATGGTTTTCTTCCGGGGTCGATTAAAAGTTTTGTGCAGGACACAGGACCTTTTCCGAGAAGACTCTTGTGCCTTGGAAAAAGTAAGTGTGCGCTCGTAACAACGTTATAAAAACCACAACTCACGCAAAATGCTCAAAGGGCTTCAAGCAGGGCGGAGATAAGTAAGGCGTAGGGTGCCCGAATGGTTGCCCCGCAATAAAACATTCCCACCATGCTAACGGGATACATCCACGGTTAGGATGGTATCGGGATGGGAGCAAGTGCTTCAAGGCAGTGGAGAAGTTGTTATTGTTGAAGAGGAATTTGTTGTTGTTTTCATCCTCAACGAGCTTCGGGGAGCGTACCACCTCCACCAAGCGCGCTAGGAATTCAATTACTCACCGTGACTTCAATCTGTCCACAAAGGGCGTCTCCACTCATCAAACCATCAACCTGCTAACAGTGGGATCGATTGATTCGTAAGACAATCTGAGTCACCTAACTAACTGGCGAGTCGCAATTCCACGGCTCATTATCAACTCGTCACCATCTGGAACGGGATGGAAGGGTCTTGCTGATTGCGGGCAATCAATCTGTGCCAATGCTATTAAGGGATAATTTTCCTACACCATCGCCACCACTGCTCAGGTCGGCGGAGCAGCTCAGCTTAATCGCAGTTCCGAGCGAGTGAGCAACACCACACACGATAGATTTTCCTTCAGCTCTAATAAAATGCAACAAATCGACCCAAGGACGATAGGAAGTTGTTAGTCATCGCCCTGCATCATGTATCATGTATCGCACGGTCTAAATTCCTCCTTATGGAAAAATGCTTTGTAAGCGAGATAAAAAAAAATGCCAACAAATCAAAGCAAGAGGCAGGGAAAAGCCCAACAAACCGAGCCGGATGATGCAAAACGTGTGTTGCAAAATAAAAGAAGCTTTGCACTGCCGTCCAACAATATTCTCCATGCTTTCCCGGGATGCTTTTCCCGGCGGTTCGCGGAAACCGCGTTCCTTAAATATTCATATCCTCGTTAACGCGAAGACCCTGGCGCCGACACGGTGTCGTCGTTCACGATAGCGCCACCCGGAAGTGGATTATGAAGTTGCGTGATTGATTGCCTTCATGTTTTGGCGTATGTTTGTGGCATTTTCAACCAAAGTTTTTCTTTTTAGCGGGAACGTCCCAAGGAGAAGAAGAAATAATTCGAATCTACATGAAGCGCGATGTCAAAAAACGTGTTTGGAATTAAAAATGGTGTGACGTAATGGGAAACAATAAAATTGGTTCAGATGCTTTTGGCGTGGACTTACTTATTGTAACCGATGTCTGTTATAAAGAAACAATTTAATGAAACGTCTTTTAACACTAAAGCACCACCAAGAACATCGCTTGTTGTCCATTAATCGTGAGCTTCATCCACTAAACGTCGCATAACCCAGGCAGCATCAAGATTCTGGTTGGCGTTCAGGTGTATCCAACCATTAGCGCGTTCAAGATGTAAAAATGGCACGATGCAACCAAGCTGTCGTCAAGTGCAATAAAAAATAGAAGCGCTTTTTCCCAGAGAAACCTCCGCATCTCGTAAGTCACCGGATGGAAAGACAGCTACCAGCGTCGGAAACAACTTTCCGGCACTTGATGTGTGCATTTTGCCTTTTTCTTGTTTTGTAACCCCATGTTCAACAACCCACCATCACCACCACCACCGATATCTGAGTGGGTTTGGAAAGGTTAATCCATCACCATCGACTTGCAGCAGGAGCTTGCAGCGGCAACGACACTCACACGCGAAACAGGTGACGATGGTTGAGCTTGCCGCTAGCGGATGGTTAAGAAATCTGCACTCTGCACAGAAGTTCGCGAGAGCCGCGGGAACCGATCGCTACACTATACCACCTCGAAGGAGTGGTCCTTCAATTGGAAAGTTTGTACGGAACTGCGCGCCTCGCTTCTCCGCTTCCTGTCTGCCTCTCGCGAGTACGAAGTTCAAGAGGGCAAATGGCTTTTCTATCGCTTCGTTGTGCAGTTAAAGTGCAACCATACACCGTTCAATGAAACGTTCGTCGACCTAGCAATCTCGCTGCGAACGGCACATCAACGCTGGATGGAAGGAGGTGGACCGGCAAGAGCGGACGAGTTATTGCAATTTCTGGTATCTTGGACGAAGACTTCGCGACCGGCCATAATGTGCCCAACCCTTGCGCCGTTTGATGTTTAGTTTTCATTTTGCTCGCCATCATCATCATCATCCTTTGCGCTTAATCCAGGAAATTATCTTCCGCCCTAATCTTGCTCATGGATGCTCGTGCGGATGAATGTGTCCTCGATTTCAATTTATCCACCCTTTTTCCGGGGTTGGTCTGGTCCGTCTTATGCTATCGGCATTTGATACGCTTCTACCGCACACCGAACACAAGGATGTTTAGATTGGATTTTCAACTCAATGCAGAGAGAGAGAGAACACCACGTAATTGACCAATATCGGTGAAAAACGCAAACTAGCAATCCGATGACTCATCCGATGTCCGTTCACAGCTCCCCCCTTGGTAATGGGACGTGCGTTCCAGGCCATATTGTGCTTCACAGCATCTGCCCAAGTGCCCTCGTTTGAGAAGAACGCAAACACAAATACAACAGCTTGGTCCGAGCAGCAGCAGTAGCAGCAGCAGCTTGACAGAAAGAATTATGTGCTCACCCATGAAAGGGTCCTCCTCTACATCTTTCCAAACATCGATCGGAATTTTGCACTGCTACATCCGCCTCGCCATCCCGTTCCTTGCTCTAGTGACGAAGTTGTACAACAGTAAAACCGATTACAAAGCAGTGAAAGAAATCCTAACCGGGACAGTGGCAGGAAAATCGATTCCCTCGTTCCAGGAAGTCGAAGTCAATATCGGAAACGCTAGCACTCGACTCGACAGCGTATCTCCCCCGCAGCGGTGGAGTGGAAATCTCAGTTATGGCAACATTTAAGAACAACAACCCGGCGAACCGGCAGTAAGAGAAATGAATTCCCAATCATAACACCATTACGGCTAACGAAGCGCGCTCTGGAATTTGGAAACAAATTGTGCCAACTGGGTCATAATCTGTGCACCGGGGACAAACCCCGCTGATTGTGAGTGGAAGCAGTCGTGTCCGGGTGGAAGTAGTATGTTGTTTAGAATTAAAGTACACAAATAACAACAATCAACAGCCTCGTCCTACACACGGTTCGGTACCGACAACCGTCAACTCATCAACACCGCGCATTGATTCGATTCCCCCAAGGCACATGTCCCAACGCTCCCAGAAGCATCCCGAAAAACCACAACCAAACCGCAAAGATCCTATACCTTCCGTTCGAAGCATACCCGTGTCTCGTCTAATCCCTTCAAACCGCAGCGGACCAGCCTCGAACCAGATGGCTGGGCATCTCGAATGTGACATGCAGTAAGCAACGTTCTGTGACTTGTGCAAACTCATCGTACGCTCTAGATGCTCTGGACAAAATAAAGTCACAATAAATCATTGACCGTGTACACTGATTCGCAGATGCTTCACCGTCGCACAAGAGAGAATTGAGCAGGTCCCTGAACAGGCAAGGCAGGCACGATTTTCCTCTTGCCAACTAATAATGGATTTTCTGTTTGGTTTGGTGGTCAGCAGAAGATTGCACGCTCATCCTCAATGATGCAGATTATTCTGAAGCTGCTGCTATACATATTCCCGCAACTTCAACCGCTGTCTGTTTGTGGACGATATTTTGAAGAACTGCAATCGACTTTATCGCTTCGGTGCACTCCACGAACGGGCAGCCGTAATCTTCATGGACTGTTTAGTGGTTTTTCTTCTAACATTGCTCCTCAAGATACTCCACCGGGCATCGTGCTCGGGCCAGCTTGCAATTCTTGTCCAAGGCATGCCAAACGTTTCTTCACATTGTCGTTACGACGGTTTGTTTTAACAGTTGAGTAACTGTTCCACGGTTTGTTTATCGTGCCATTGGCCGGCTTTTTTTTCTGCTCAGTTGCCCTTCGAGAAACGCTCAAGTTGTCGAACTGGTACACATTCGTCGGCGTAAACATTCGTCATGATGAGTCCGATTTTTACCTAGAATGAAAAAAAGAAAGAAAAGTTTAAAATTAGTTACACATCCATTGTAAACAAAACGCCATACATCTTCATTATGATGGTGCAAATGTGAATTCTTCGAAGACCGCAACGATGAAGGACACGGATTATGAGCGGTTTAATTCACGCAAGCTCGCGTCGGAAAGGAGATCAAGAATTCCACAGCGCCCTACCAAACGAATCTGAAACTCAAATTCTACAGTGGCAAGGGTTGTGTCTTGATGCCTAGTGGTCGTGGTTCACGTCTGCCTGATTATGATGCTGATGCTGCTGCTGCTGCTTGTTACTTGCCGCGGGTAAAAGGAGGTCATCACACACATTCTTAGCAACGGCGAGGAATGGCGAGCAAATGTGTGGCCACACGACCCCCAAACACTTCTCCTCCTCTTGCTCCCTCTCTGTCCTACGCAGCGTCGATGCGTGTGCAAGCACTGCACGTCGGATTGAATGCTACGCACTACGCGTACAGTGCGAGAGGTGCACGAGACTTTGAGAAATTGAATAAACATAACAGCGAGACACATCCCGCAGCACGAATACCCCGAGGACCCATTACGAACGAATGAAGCATAACGAGAATCATGCTGCACGATGTCCTACGCTTGCTGCTGCTAACGACGTGACCGATGAAGAAGGTTTTATAAATTGCCCACCACCCGTTAGCTGGGTGCACACGCCATGGAATGAAGTGTTGAAACATCACGCAGTATTGCATCGCATTAGCATACAGTCACAACGGCTTTACCCTGTACTGGGTCTCGTGCGTTGGATGGAGTGCGCAATCGTTGCGAACCCGAGATGACCACTAGAAGAGAGCGAAGTCGAAATGTTCTTCAGAGCCATTTACACTGCCCACATTCAACATTCTTCCACTCTGGACAATGGTCTGTAAAGATTCTGAAGAGCGGTGGGTATCAATCATGGCCTGGTTACGAAACCGAGAGTTGCTGGAACGCGGACTTTCTTGCATCGGCGTTACAATTGTCACAGAAAAACCCTCCCAGCTTCGCTATTTCATCTTTGCTCGCTCCAAAGTCGTTGAACTGTTAATGGGCCACATTTTATTGCTCAACAGAAGCTCTAGTTCCATGTCCCTCTTCAATGCGATTTATGGAGGGACAATTTACGATTTACGAACCGCGCGGCAGAAGTCGCGGAAAAGGGATTTATCCTATCGAACAGACGACTGGATTGACTCGTTAAAGAAGACTACTGTGCCGTCCTATCCTGACCGGAGTCGTTCCTGTAGGCGCTGCTGCTACTGGTGATGCTTCGATCGGTGTCAGTTTATTGGCCAAACCAGGACAGATGATTGCTGTTGCGACATTGCGCTCTATTTTAAAGGGCTGTCTTCAATGTCACAAGCAATAATCCGCACTATAAAGCCTAGTCAGACATCGTCATCATCCAGCAATAAAATAAAAAAACGATCTCATTCAGTTTGTTTTTATGCCAGATCCAGAATGATTGCATGCAGCTGCAAATCGATGTTAGAATTGCACTTCCTCCAATCGCCAATAGGGACAACGGGAAGTGGACGTAACAGTACTCATAAATCTTTGAGCCTCCAAGCGATTGAGGAGGGCAATGCATTCGAAACGAATTAATGAGGTGTCTATTTCCTAACAGTGTCTCAAAACCCACTCGGACGCCAAACCCGTAAAGAAAACTCATTAATGGTAGCGGATTGATGCTCCGCCGTTGCTCAAATTCCCCCACCCACAAAGCGTCTCTTCCGTGACCGGCAGATTATTATAATGCACTTCGCTGTTTCGTGTACCGATTGCCACGGGCCGATTGCAGCCGTAAAATGATGCGTAGCATCCACTGGCGTCCCTGAAGAGCAAAGGGGTAGAGAACGCGCGTTATCTTTGCGCAGCACACGCACCGCTGACTGCGAACAAGGATATTCGTCATAGAACGTTGCCCTCACCGTTCTAACTGGCCAGTTCTAACTGGCCACAAAGCACCAAACATCCTTGACCACTTCCTGTTGATCGGCAATCAAGATCAAGATTGGTTCGCCTTCTTGGTCACTCTAACCGACGAGTCTCTGGCTAGTTTGAATGTTTCAACGGATATGTGCACGGCATTCAAATCTTCGCTCGACCGTTCAGTTCGATGCCCATATTAAGCAACACCCACCGACCTTGTCAGGTGTTTTAACGGCTTCGCAGATCGTTTGATGGCCAGAAGGGGGGGCAGCATCAAACAATAGCATCACCATCCAACCGTACGCCACACACAGAGGGCACACAGTAGCCGAACGAAGATTAGGCTAATAGTGCACCACTTAGACACCATTTGAACGTGTCACCAAGAAGAACTGAGCGGGTGTGTGTTAATGTTTTGGAACTACTTGGGCCACTTTGGCCCACCATCGTTCCAGACCTGATGTCTTGCGCTGCATCCAGCACAATGGGTGTGTAATTTTCCCCAATTTTCATTCACAGGAACTACGGGAAGCTGTAGTTGCCACAGTTGGGCAACTTCGAAAACGTAAGCTCCGTCAACCTGAGTCACCACCCGTGCCCCATCATTCACAGTAACCTTGTAGCTGTTGGAGTTGGAATGAATTGTTTATGAGCTGCCGGTGCTACACGTACAACGTCATCGAACAAAAAAGTCCAACCCGGAAACTCGGTCAATCAGAAACTGGGTCTCGGTGTCATATTATGTCCTCTCTTCCTGTTCCGTATGTGTGTGAAAAGAAGAGGCGCGCAAATGGAACGGCAAATTTGCGTAACCTAAAATTTGTGTCCTTTGGTCCGTATGTGTGTGCGATGCCGCTCCTTAGTTAGGTCGTGGAACCCTGGCCGGGCCAAGGATACGAGCATTTGTACACTCATTTAGAGCCTCATTGAGGACGAGGTGTAGTCGTATTAATTATTCACGCAGGTGGGATCGGCCCGTCACCTGGCACAGAAATTCCATCACGAGCACTACTTTTACTAATAGAACTCAATCTGAAAAGTGGTTTTGGTTGTGCGTTTTTTTCCTGAAAAAGCATAAGAATACATCCGCTAACTCGTGCACAATTGTTATCAATTTCAAATCGCCCGTTACGCCAACATAATCGACCACCAGACCAGAGATTGAGGTCAATTTACATGGACGTCTCCCTTCCTTCAGCACGTCTTATCACAGCCACACCTCGCTTCCCCCACCGATTATTGACCCAAAAGCGCGACCATAATCAGTTGTAATTGCAGATCGTTATCCAGCGTTATTACCGAACTATAGGCCCATCCCAGTCCATTATCATCACCATCATCACCTTCGTTGGTGAAAATGTTATACACTTTTGCACGGCGAAAACGTGACCAGAGTGTTGCTCAGTGGCGTCATCTGGTGTGCGGTGCGAAAACAACACACGCGCTCAAGAAACGAGATGTGCCCGGGGGGTGGGATTTGAGGTTGTTTTCATTTGATAAAAAGAGGGAGATAGAGAGAGAGAGCTACTCGGGAAAAGAAACCGCAAACAGAAGCGAGATGCCGGCATGATGATAGAGTGGAAAATTAATCGAAATTAACGAGCGAATGATGAGTGCCTGCACGGTTTCGTCGACCAAAAACGCACGCGCACACCCAAACATGAACGTGCGTGAAGTTCTAGCGCTTCAGCTTCTTCTTCTTCTTCGTGGCTATGTTGGCATATTAATTCGCTCCTAATCAACCGATGACTTGGTGGCCTGTCAGAGGTAATTTATTTTCAGCGGATGCTACTCATGCTGCTGTTCGCGTGTGGTCGTCAGGGGACTCGCCCGGTCTGTCTGGGTGCTCTCACTCTCGATAGAGACCTTGATAGGGGAGATGATCCGTACCGGCAAACTAACTATGGACGGTTAGCTCTGGCTTGCCTTGACAGCAGCAGAACAATCTTCCTCGCGCTCTCCCATCCGATCTATGCCAGCTGACTTGGGTGAAGATGTGTCTCTTTAGGTTCGTTCGTTGACGTCAGCAGCAACAGTGGCTCTCGTTACTTGGCTTCCCCGGGTGGTGGATAAAATCAGCCGAAGGTTATGAACTTTATACTAAGCAGACCACACTCACATATCTGGACCACTTGTCATATCTTGGCGCAGAGCGTTCACACCCATTCCCCGCACGTGTTTTTAGCGCTTCCTGCAACACTTTGACACGCAAATATTCCTAACAGATGACAACAGTATTTACCTTTTTGAGGAGGAATAGCTACAAGATGCTAGGAGGTGGCAAGCGAAGCCATCTTGTCACACGCCTAACTGGAGGTTCTGCTGAATGCTGCTACAACGAAAGCATTTTCCCTCTTAATTTACTCTCCAACAGACACACAGCTGGGGGAACAACTCTAGCTTGTCCAAATGCCGGAAAACATGGCTCTACTTGAAATGAGCATTTTTCTTCTAAACATACAACACCCCCGCCGGGGGAGGACGGTCATCACTACCCTGCTATGCTACAGCATCCGCCAATGTGCCGAAAATAATATGGCCATTGGATTTATTCCCGTCGACTCTTATTGAAGGGCCTCTCTGTAGTTGTTTGGTGAAACTTTAAGCGCTTAATGTTTCCTCTAGCTTCCGTTCTAGTTGGGTGGGTGGATGTCCCCAACCATCCCAACAGCGGCACCCCGGGTGAACGATGGGTTTATGTGTTTTTGTCGTTGTCGACGAATTTTTGTTTTCGAATAATCCCAGTTACAAGCAGCACACGTTCGCATCGTTTTGCTAATGTTTGTCGTCAAATACTGCCGCTTTTGCCGATGTTTAACTATTTTTCATTCCATCTATTTCCATCCGGCCGCCGTTCATCGAACTGATGACTCACGTAAGCAGGTCGCTCGCTTCCAACACACATCAAAACCAGACGTCGACGACGACGTGTGAGCCGAAAGTGAGCCCTTCCACGAAATATGTTCCACGTCATTAGAAACTAGACGAATCTCAAAATTTAAATTGAAGAATAAACACACATGCTTCCCGATACGCTCTTGGTGGAGTTTTTTTTCAGTTATCGGCCTCAAAACGGACAGCAAACGGTATCGACATCTGGTTGCCAAATTATTCGTGCGGGTTCCTCTCTCTCTCTCTCGCTGTGTGTGCGGGCCGCAATAATTTTAAATTAAACTTGCAAACACTCGTAAAATCATAAAACACGCAGCACATTTTTGTCTTCAGGGGAAGTTTCTCACGCACATGGACTCTTTAAGCCAGTGATGAGGAATGGGGTGGCTATATTTCTTCGAGGTGTTTTTTTTTTCTTTGCAAAAAAATCATATTTCACATGGCATGGAATGAGTTAAGCGGGAAAAGTAATCAGCAGCAATAATGAAAATTGTTTGCGGAATATCCCAATTCGGTAATGAATGAGGTGTTAATTGTAAAACGGGAAAATAGGTTGCACATTGTGTAACGTCGGGAACTCCGGGCATAATTCAACAATCTTTTTTCTATGTCTTCCAGTTACGTCTGTCAATTAATTTTTATGTACAATAAATCTTTTGATAATCATCAATAAAAACCAAAAACCACTTGCTTTGTACAACAAATAAACAAAACAACAAACGATCCTTCTCTAATCCCCGGTTCTTTTTTGTTGTTGCAAACAGTAAGATCGCTACGAACAATTTTCCCTCCAGCGTATAAATTCCTTCCCAACAACAGTGAAAAACGCAGCGAAACGAAAAAAGAACAAACTTGCAGCAGCAACATAAAGCAAATACACACTTTTGTTTGGACGTTTGCCAATTTGCCAAAGTCGGATGTAGAGCAGCATCGATGGTGCACAACCTTCTCCAGAACCCGGCGTCACGATTTCATGTTTCAGCGAGCAATGAGGGCGAACGTGCATTAAGTATTCCCGCTTTGTTTTTATTCCTTTCGGCCAAACTTCCTCAACCCCCCCCCACCATTTGTTGTTTGACCAAGTTCGGAACAAAAGCATAACAACTTTGCAAGCATGAATTTGTCGGTTCACACACACACACACCACAGTTCCTTCTTACCACTTTCGATTTTGTGCTTGTGATCCACTTGATACAAAAAACGGTCCTTTAAACGAAGTGCCGCAAGGGGGCCAATGCACAAACATTACTTCGCATGTTTTCATCCATCGCTGGCGGCGTTTTTCTTCTATTTTTCAGCTGTGTGTGTGTGAGTGGCAAGATTACCGATACCGCGAGATGCCGAATATCCAATTTAAAACCCATCCAATTAGCGCCACCGCGCGTCGGAATGGTTGGAATTTTTATAACTGCCAATTACTATCCACCGGACCGGCTGGAATGGCTGCGAAGTGTGTGTGTGTGTGTGTGTTTTTTTTTCCTCCTGGAGAGAATCACCACCATCAGAAGCATCATAGCACGAGTGCTCTTCTATCATCTCCTGGAGCTGCATTCGGAGGAGCCATCAAGGAACGACTCACACAAGGATCAAGAAACATCAGAAGAAAAGCGTTTCTTTGGGGAGTCGTTTTCCAAATGTCCAATTCAGAATACGCCTCCAGCACGGTGCCGTTGCAATTCAATTAGACACATTCCAGTGCGAGACACATTGTAGCTTGTTCTGGGACGCAACTGATCAAACTAATTTGCTTCCTGAGAAACGACGAATGCAAATTTTTATACGGCAATTTTATCAACCCCCAGCACCGAGCACGTATCGGGGAATAACGTGTTCGATTCTCGGGCCCTCATCTCCGTATGTGCATGACATAATACTCTGGGAGTTCTAAGGCACACGCACAGACACGCAACCGGACGACCCTGCCAGTGAGGCTTTCTTCTTCTCGAGTGCATTCCATTCCGTTTAGCAAATTGTTTCTCGCAACAAGGCGGAGATGATCACGACCACGATGACTGCATCTTTTGTGGAAGCAAAACAAACCGGACCAACAAACGCATCGACCACAATAATGATCGGCCAGCACACCACGGCGTACCTCGGGCTCTGCCCTCGTCTATCCAACAGCATGAAGTCGAACAAATAATTGACTTAACAAGGCTGCAACATCTACAATGCACACATTCCATTCCTGAAATGCTGGAGCATCCTTCGGCTGGTCTGCGGTGTGTCCTTGTGCTCGCCCGTTACGCCTACGCCTAGAAAAAAGAAGTGGCAAACAATTGTAGTCACGTCCGGACGCGCAAAGATAAAGCGAGACACACCGAGACTCGCGCCCTCGGTTGCGCAATTTGTGAATGAAAGTTTGGTAAAGAGCGCTAAGCGGGTTCGTGCCGGGTTCCAAACAAACCCCGTCATTATTGTGTTCCATCATGGTCAACGGTCTAATGGGCGCAAACGCTTCTTCAGACATTGATCGATCATTTTGGGCAACTTAATATGTACAGCCCGGGGGCGCAGCAGTTTAATAATTTTGCCACCCTGAAGGTGAAGCTGAGGTTTCTCTTGAGGGAACTAATGGAAGCTGTGGTGCGTTTTCTGACAGCTGCCAAACGCAGTGAAGTTGAGGTTGAGGTGTCTTGTATTCATCAATTGCATCAATATTCCCCACCGCAGCCGACAAGAACCTGCCTCCTGCTGAATGTGCATATCCAGATTTGCGAAAAGTGAAAGTGAAAGAAACAAGACACGTAACCAGCAGCATCATTCATACACCGGCTGTCACTTACCAAACCGAGTTTTGACAGCTCAGAACGGCAAGCTCCACGTCCCGTTGGAGGCCCTTATCTGTCAGAAAACAATTCAAACTTTACCCTTCACCCGAGCCGTGCGAACAGAACTACAACCAACTTTAACGTTGGTCAGTGCTAGGACTGACCTCCGCATTTTGGAGAGTCCAGTGTAGGGGAAGAAGTTTTACATCAAAAATGCTGCCATCTCCCTGCAGCTCGCAGGTTCCATCCATTAGAGAAGTTTGTTGTGCTTGAATAAAAACCAGCAGAATAATGAACGGTGGAGCGTTCCAAAGTCCTGGGGCAAAGTTAATCTTTCCATTCGGCTGGAACGGTTAGCAATAATTGGATTTCATTTAAATGAAATAAAGACAAAGTTCTTCTGCTCCACCCGCCGCAGGAAGGTATCTCCAATTTCCACTAAGTCCTCTGCCGTGTGCTTGGAGAGTAGGGCCGCTCTACGCGGTTCGGGCTTTTTAATAAAGTCGTCCCAGAAATGTAGTAGCCGTCGGGTGCACGCACACGTATCGAATGTCACCTATTTTCCACCTTGGGCACGGCTCGCCACACTCACTCGGGAATACATCCTCACGCTCAATAATAATGAAAACATTAAATCCCCTCCAACACTTCCCTCGGCGGGACATTCCCAGTTTCGGCAGGGTTTCCGGTCGTTCACGGGCAGTATGCGTGACTTCCGCAAGAGAAGGGGACGACAAAAGTCACGGGACACACAAAAATAATTACACAAACTTCCTAATCCCCGCGTTGTCCCCTACGTTGTATTTCGTAAATTTGCCCCGAAAACGTAGGAAACGTTACTGTAGTCCGTTGCGTTGTATCGTAAGGCCCCCACAGGGCGAACGGAGCGGAAGTCCTTCACAAAGGAATTGAGATTAACGCACAGAAAGAAAGCCCATTACCCATCAGCACGCTTTTTTTTTTGCTTTACGGCAGCTTCCAACGGTTCCGGTTCGCCCTTCGTGGGACATTATTCGTACCAAAGTTTGTGGATATACTTCTATCCACCATGTGCCAGGCTCAGTTAGCTTTAAGACTCGCGTCTTATTACTTGAAGCTTTCCATCTTCTCATCACCCGTCCCCCATACCCGTCTGCCTACCTGCCAGCGGGGCAACCTGGGCACAGAATCTTTCGAGATTCTGTCAAACTTCGTTTGCCGTCGACGTGAACGAGCGTCGGAGTAAGAAAGTGCGGCATGTCCGGAACAATTTCCATCCGGAGCTTAAATCACGTACTGCTCTTTAGGGGATGGCGAAACGGTGGCCTGAACAGAGGAGGAACCCCACACAAGCACACAGACACAAACAGACGGAAGGCGAACAATAAAGAATTGGAACTTTTCGAATTAACCCATTTCGGGTCACCTTTTCTGTTGCGCACGAACGACATCACCAACTCTCCTCCGTAGTCCTCGGTCCGACTGCCGCCGGAAAAGGACGAAACGGACATAGGAATTCCCACCTGAACGTGAGGGAATGTTAATTGATATTTTCTGGCCCGGGGCCACCCCAACCGGCGGCGGGTTTTGCCATCCCGCTCCCAACACGGAAAAGGTTTGAATTTCCAAGGGACAGGGAAGAACGTTGACGACCTTCTCCTACTGGGCGATTTTTCCGTATTGCGCGCGCTGTTCAATGGACGGTTGATAATTTACGCCACGAACTACGGGGAAGAATTATGCAAAGTATGGCTAGGCTACCCCCGCTTCTTGTCGGTACTCGGCGCACAGCAAACGATTGCAATTCTTAAAATAAGAAATGATTTCATCTTTTCGCTTCTCGCCAACTCGCGCACAGTCTCAGGTCGGCGGGCTTATCAACCTACTTTGCTTTCTCCCCTTGGCCGACGTCCTCTCAAGTTGCTTTTGTCTCAAAATTGCGTTTGTTGCACTGCTGCAGAAGGCACAGATTTGTGGCGCATTCGTTTGATTAAATCTCCTATCGCTAATGCGATCTGCTCGCGATCCGTTTCGCGAAACAAGCGCACGGCTAGACGGCTTTGTGGCGACTGCGATGATCGTGAAGGTTGTATAGATACCTGCGGCCATCACATATCATCCCCTACGATCTTTAAGTGTTCGTTGAGCGTGTTGGTGATCTTTGGTGACCGAAACAATCAAAATCCGAGGCATTCAGGTTCATATGGCGGCAATAATCCCTCACCGGTTACTAACGGCTGACTAATCGGTGTCAGTTTACACTGCGCCCTGAATAAGTACGCGAAGCTGCCTGCTTAGTAAGCGCTCGTCGATCGACCAACACCGACGCTCAATCGATGAGTAATCATTGTTTTCGTTGCCTTGGGTCGGTTTTTTTATTATTGCAAAGTAAATAGCCTCACGGCAAACATCTGTCCCGATGAGTAATCGCCTTGTTTGTCGCGATGCAGTTTTGACCAATTTTAAAGCAAAAAGCTAAACACCTTCCACATGGCAAGCGGTTGGTGTAATCTACAACGAAAGTTGGTACAAAAATAGCAACTTATCTACGCTCAACGATGCAAAGTCTAACGCAACTCGGCCGCGAAAGCGAATGGATCATCATCAACAGCATCCCTTAATCATGCTTCAAGGTGCTCCCACAGCAGTGTAAGCTACAGCCAGACATTCCAGGACAAATGGTGATAAGCCGAGCCGACCTCTCCGGATCCAGGGCGCGCGATTAAACCCATTTCGAAACACATGCTAATCACTGCCAGAATCACACTCCAAGCACGTGAGGCACTCTCCGCCCCGTGCTGAAGTGTCTGAGAACTCGAAGCGAAGAAGCGCACAATTCCGGTGCAAACCAGGCAGGCAGGAAGGGTCAGGCCTGCCCGCCGGCAGCCATTAAACCAAGGGCGAATTTCAGGCTGATCTTGAGCATGGAGACGTGCGGCGAACTGGGATCGAATTGTGTTGGATCTCGCGCAATGAATTATTAATCTCACGCAGCAGCGTGTGCGAAAGAGAAGCAACCAGAATCGATGTCCGGAATGTCTACTATGCACGCGGCGGGTACGCCGCTCTGATGGAGCACACACACACACGAAGGAATTTCAAGAATGCAGCCACTTCACAACTAATGCGTACTGTGGGGCATCCAGAACAGCATCAACAGCTCAGTAGTAGCAGCAAGCAAGAAAAAAAGCAACAAACGCTATTCATCTTTCCGATCGAATAACACAATCACTCGAGGCATTACGCCGGCCGTATATTTATTACCGCAAACATCGACGCTAAATCAGACCAGCCGTAACAAACGCCTCCAAGAATCAATAAGTCACTGGTGTCTGAGTCTGAGCACAGGAGCTAGATAATGCATCGACTACTGACATCGATCCGGTGGCGTGTATGAGTATGAAGCTACTCCTCCACCGAGTACTTCCCGAAACAGCAAACAAGACACCGAAGCTCACATATCACAGCACCGACCTCTGAGCGATGGCCGTGGCGGGGCAAGTCATCCGTCCAAGCAGAACTGACACCCGAAGCCAGTCAGCCAAACCAACCAGCCCGCTACCCAACCCAGACAGACAGACAGACAGACAGTCAGACAAATCCAATTTCCTTCGCGCCATGTCAACCGAAAAACACGCCATAGGCCGAAGTTTTAGATCCTCGACGCTGGGGAGTCGACCATCTTCCAACAAAACAAAAAAAATACGAGACCCACACACACCGCGGCACTCTGAGCCGAAAATCAATTCCCCCAATCTTCGGGGCTTGGAGGGCCTCAGGATGTGTTGCAACTGATTGTCAAAATTGAAGGCATTTCGCTTTCGCTTTGCCTGCATACGGGATTTTCCAATTCGGTACGTGCGTATGCTTCATTGCAGTCTTCTATCGATTTTTCCCTCACTCCAGGACACCTCCCTGCTTCAGGGCCGGCTTATTCGAAAGATCCACCACAGGTGCACAACATCAGCATGGCTGGGTTTATTTTTTGTTTTCGTTTTCACTTTGAATTGCTATCAAAAGCACACACACACACATTCATCTCCCCTGGAGGGAAATGGCCGTGAAAAGAACTTCAAATGTTGTCTTGTGTCCATTTTATAGGCACTTAACGGAGGATATTAAAAGGCAAAAAGTTTCTACCTTTCCCAGAGCAAGAAGCAACTCTCCAGCGCTGGAGCATTAGAAGTTGATCCGAACCCCCGGGGGAGTCAGAACGAGAGAAGCTAATGTTCCACGTGCAAAACAGCTGAATTTCCCTGGAACGTAGTGTACAAGCATATTAATATCCGTTTGATGATTCCGTTCCGTTTGGTTAGAGAGGTTTTCCAATATTTTCGACCTACCAACGAAAAAAAGGGGCCAATTTCGTACATGAGTCATCATCATCGTCTCTGACTCATCGAAGCACCTTGGGCAGGGAGGACGGACCAACCACTACACACTTTTCCGTCGTTATATTTTGGGAAACAGTACTCAGCATTCGATGAAAATCGATTTCATAAGATCCCTCAGTACACAAATGCAGACTTTTTACACCTCTGCTGCTGCTTCCAAGGGTTTGGAAGTTTTTCCTCCGGGACATGAGGGCGACACCCAGTTCCGTTATATCTCTCTACAGCGATGCAGGGCATACACCTGTGTGCGATGGATTCAAGATGCCCGTCAGATATTATGTCCCGTAGACATCTCACCCTCTTTCTGTCAGTATTGGGGAGGCTGAAAACTTGAATGTTCGAAGCTCCAAACTTGGGAGACATTGCGTTAGGGTGGCCAGAAACCCACAGCCCATCATGTGAGTAATTTCCCGTCTTCTACTCGAACCCGATTGGGGTGAGATTTTGGACGGAACCCAAAACAAAATAAAACTCCCACGCCATGCCGGCCCTATGTGGAGGTAAGGCCGACTAGTCTGCGTGCCATTTCCTCTTCTCTCGGCTAGCGGTATTGGAACGGTGGTTCGTACGTAAGCGTTCGAATGACTCGGCACCAAATTGATCGTTTCGGCCGCAGCTCGAGTTTCGAGTTCTTGGCTTTGTAGGCGTTTTGGCTGATGGATTTACTGTTCCCTGGAACGGCGGTGACTAAAAGCGTGCTGAAAGAATCACGATTACCGCACGATAAAAGGCACAGAGAACAGTTATACAGAAGAAGTTGTCCACGATGACCAAACCAAACCAAAAGCTCGAACCACTTGGCGACAGATTTTGAGGGACTTTTCAGCCGGACACAACTCGAGACGGAAAGTGTCGTCGAACTTTAATCGACATTATCGCTGTGTTAGTAAACACTGTGAGGTCTTCTGGTCTCCTGCACAGACCATCAATCTATCCGGCTTAATGGTCACCGTACCACCTTCTGCTTCTTGCCAGACAAATGGAACGGGCTTGGCTGGCTTGACTAACTCGAGGACCACCCGTCATCGTAATTAAACGTTGCACATTGTCGTCCGAAAGGGTTCCGAAAGGGTGTTGTTCCTCTTCAGGAAAAACAAGATTCCGTTGTTTCCAACGGACTTGACTTGTTGGTTGAAGGCCACCGACAGGGCTTCCAGAAAAAGCGCAATCCACGTTCAAACTTTTGCCCTCAAACTTAACCAAAAATCAATAGGTCAAGGGTCCAGGGTCCAACACAGACTTTGTGTTACTTGCTTGGCCAAGCCTCCACCAAAGCTAATTTACTCCATGGAATTAATTAAGGCACTGTGTGAGGGTGCTATTTGCTTGTCCTGATTCCTTCCAATCCACAGATTCTAAAGCTTCGGCCACCGACCATAACAGTACAAAATCAATAACTCCCAAACAAGCGAATGTAAACAAAACTTCCTTGCTTCTTCTACGAGCCCCCTCAATCGCTTGCCTCCGGGGAAGATAGACAGCTTTGTTTGTTTTTTGTTTTGGTGGTGAATGATGGTGTCAAACTAAAGTCGCTCTTAGTCGTGTTCTGCAAAAGGGTCTTCATTAGACATTTCGCAACACCGAACCGGGTTCGATTCGGTTGGGATTTACTGGCACAGGCTTAGCTAAATGTAAAATGATGTTTCACAATCGTTCCTTCGTCGAATAGAATTTCTACTTCCAAAAATACCCTATTCTACCCACATGCATACATGTTAAAAGTAATCCATTGTATAAGTTTCCGAAAATAATTCATCATTTTTCCGGTAAGCAGCTCGAGTCGAGCGGCGGCCCACATCATACAATCCCGTCCACTTTCTCTGATCAAAGAACGAGTTGCAGATACACATACAGGGAAAACGGAAAAGATTTCGTATATCAATCATATTACTCACGGTTGGTGGGTGAGGACCGTGTCAACGGCGTCCTAAATCCACTTTTGGAAAATCGTTCGAAAATCTCGTCAAACGTCATTGCATTTCCACTCGTAAAGTTCTCTGGCTTCATCTGTTTCCATCTCAGCACTCGGAACGCCCTCGGAACACTCCGGATTCTGAACCCCTCGAACAAACATCCGCCGCAAGGGCAAGATTAATAGATCCCCACCTCGAAGAAATCGGTCGCCTCTATTTTTGTCCACCTCCTCCGCGCTGTTACGGAAAGCATAAGGGAAACAATTCATTTTGGGGAAATAAACTGCAGAAAAAACTCGTGTCCCAGCAGTGCGATGTATACCCAGGACTTAGCTTGAGAAATTTGGGATCTCTTTCCTTACCGCCTGTCGTCAGTGGTAACAGACTATGCTAGTAGAGATATATATATTCCCAATCCTTCTGCTTTATCAGTATCTTTATCATCTCACCCCGATGGACAGTAAAAACATAAAAAATACATTAAGTCTTACGGCCTCCGGCATCGGTACCATAAACACGTTCCTGTCCTCTGTCAAAGCCGAACAACGACAGTACGGGCGAATATAAAAATATTCGACAAATTGGATGTTGTCTATTGATTTTTATCTTCCCTCCGTTCCGAGTGTCTAGGAGTTCGTATTTTCAATGTTCTTCAATGCTCTTTGCCCAGTTGGAACGGCATCACAATGATATCAGTCGATCCGTTCTCACAATTTCCAACCAAATTTGACTCCCCGTTTTTTTTCGGAAGACTTACTCGAGTTATTAGACAGCGTACTGCACACCACACCATTTCCATATTGTCAGACAATCTCCCGCGATCAATTAGACCGCTTGAAAAAAGGCCTATAAATAAGAAGAAAAAACCCTCTTCTCAAACTTCAAGGGTTCCATGTGCTCCAAAACCCTCATCTTCATTGTCACGAATGTCACGCAATACGCAAAAAGGCAAGATAAACATCCAATATCCTTTGCGCGAGGATAAAGGCGCGTGTGTAGTAGGGCACAGCGACAGACATACGGATATCTTTGCCCCTTTTACCACGAACCCCGGGGCCGTGTGATCTTCGATGAGTCGCCCTCTCGAGATACTCAAGAAGTGCGACGGATGGTTCGTCTCGACGACGCCCTGTTTTTGTCACATAATCTGTTCTGTCTCCATGGTAAACACACACGCGCACGCCGAAATAAATGTCCATTAACTGCTTCTGTTGGTTAGAAGCTTCGGTCGAGCAGCGGGAGGAGATTGAGAGTAAGATACAAGATATCCCTTGTGTCATACGTTAGTAATAACGCACACCGAAAGAATGCCGTACGTAAGTAAGTCGGCAAATTATGTTTCACTGCTCAAGTGCGAGCTATTTTCGGTATAATTTTAATGATAATTTAATGATTATGGTTGTGCGCGACGACTGGCAAAAGGGTGCCGACACGGCCGTCTGTTTCCGATCCTATTTTAACCCTTTTTAACGGTTTGTCTGGGGTGAGGGTTCATCAATATCAGACAAACCCGGGAACGCACGCACACTCGCACACCCGTCCTTGACAGTGAGTTTTTACAATATCTTATCATCCTTCATACCAATCATCACCATAACCGATGCAGTTCCGTGTGCACTTGAAACCTTGCTCGACAATCCCGATATCCCAAATGGCGTCGGGCGACAAAACACATCGTACAAGAACTTCAGATAATGCCCAACTACCCTTAGACGTCTTTTATATCGCATTGTCGCGTGTTTGGACCTCAGTTTGCGGCAGCGACTGAGTCGAATTATCGGAGCTCTGACTCCCGCCGGAAAGAGAAGGCTGAAAAATTGTGCCCAGCCTCGACGAATGAATGCCTCCGGAAGTGATAGTTGCAGCAATTCTCCACAGCGTGCTCAGATTACGCTCAGAATGCCTTCAGCGCACCAGAGTGGTGGTGGTGCGGTGCAGATGTGTATTCTACTCACACCATCATCCCATCCCGTTACACTGCACACAGGCAGTAACCGCCCTCAAGGGTATCCATCGCAGCTCCGAGTGTAGATGCCGTGAGCTGTACACGAATCGGTTTTCAAAATTGCCACCGTCGTCAAATATCACCTCGAACCTCGGAGGGTTCGTTCGATAGGGGGAAAAAATCTTGAGCAAGAATTTTCCTCCGTTTTCCCCCTAGGGGATGGTTTAGCCGGTAAGCGGTGCCTTCCGTCTTCTCGAGGCTCGAGGTTGTGTACGGCAATCATCGCGAAGACATAGCATTTATCCTAACCCTCACGACAGACTTCGGATGGATGTTGCTTGATATCTCCCTCCCGTAGGTTCGAGTCAAACTCGTTTCCATTATCACATCGATAAAGGTTACATCAACGCAAGTGTAGCGTTTATCGAGGTGACGAGACGTACAGGTGCATCTTTACCAGGGAGGGTCGCGCACCCTTGTGGAGCAATATTTTTGTAAATAATCATTCCAGAAGCTTCATCGCAGTGATCCCTCCCTTCTTGGTTAAGGGTTCTTCTGTCCTACCCTTGGTGGAATGTAACGCGAGTGATAAGTGTTAAATTTTTGTGTGTTACACGTGCGCCACAAGCTTTAGAGACTGAAAACGAGCTGATGCCTTACGATTTGGAAGCGATGCCATCTACGAAAGTAAAGTAAATGTCGGCACAGCCGGGTAGGCGAGAGAAGCGATAGAAGATATCACTTTGTTGTTCAAGTTACTTTCCAATTATCTAGCACTTGATGCTGGCTGCTCACTTTCAATCACTCGTTTATCGCAGATGAAAGCTTCCGTAACGTGTCCACAAAAGCCTCTGGCAAAGCGAACGAACTAACTGGACGGCGTCTAGTGGCGTCTCGGGGCAACAAACAACAAGGGTAAATAAACAGCACCTTCAAAAAAAGCAGACGTGCCCTGGCGGTGTGTTTCTTTCGGGGTGGAGAGCTAAAACAAAAACAAAAACCGTTTAGTGACCACCGTTAAAACAGCAAATGCAAGAAATCTAACCTACACAAGGCCTCGGCGTTGAATGTCCCGCAAGCACGCAATCGTTTCTGCTGCTGCTGCTGCTTCTTCTTCGCTATCTTCCCGACTTCCTTCAGCGGGGACTGCGTCTCATCGTTGGAGAATAAGAGGTGAAGTGTTAACCTTGAACGAGGTAATTTGGCCACCACCCACTCCCACAGCAGCAGCATCACACACATATCTCGGTAGGTCTATCCTGCCGACGAGCTGTCAAAAAACGATGTCGCGCGACCGTCTTCGTGGCGACGAAACTGTCAAATAAGTGGAAAACTCCCCCCTCCAACGACACACACACACGCGCACAAAAGTAACGCAGGTAACTACGCAAAGGTGCACCGAGGTGTGACGTGTGAACAGTAAAGTGCTCACCAAGAGTGGCGCTTGCTTGGGGACGGTGTGGGAGATGATGATGTCAACCTGATGAGATGGTTTCGTCTCACTTGGCAGTAGAGGTAGCAGCATCACCATCCACAAACCATCGTTTTCTGTTTGATCTTTGGAAGCTTTCACACACACACTCACACTCAGCTCTTTTGTATGGCAGAAGAGAAATAGGAGGCGTTAAGAAGAAAAGCACGCGAGATTAGAAATGTTTTGCCATGGGGAAAAAGAAACCGACAGCGAGGAAGACGTCGTTTCCATGGTTGAGCCTTTCCTGCCCCGAAAACCCATCATGCTCGCAAGCTGCTAAATGATGCATTAAGGAATCGCTTCTAATCGATTTGCGAGATTCGGGAAAGCCACCATCATTGGCGGCGGCAACGGCGGCAGCAACAGCCACAACAGCGGGATAATGTTGTTTATTCCGAAATCGAATAACGAAAAGGCCTCGCTCTGCATGCACGCCCAGCGCGAGAGCGCGCACTATATTAAACTTTCAAATAATAGCCTTCATTTTTAGCTCCGTGCTGGTGTTCGTCTTGTTTTACCTTATCGAATTTTGCAAATGAAGTAAGGTAGCACATGAGTGAACGGAACTGCTAATACGAATAAAATCGAAGCAAAAGTTGGTCTAGCAAATTGGAAACTCGTCTAAATTTTGACAATAGTTTCCTCCGAAAAATTACATTTATGATAAATACATCCTCGTAACAATTACTACAACTACCGGGAATGGTTTTAAAACCATCAAGCCGATTGAGACTTCCGATACCGTATCGTGTGCGAATTTTCATTGAGACGAGACCGAAAGCACTTAATCTAGCCATCCGACGGCTAGTCCTCCACTAGTCAATCTCCTCATTTATCATCCAAATGCTGTCCACCCCGCAAAGGGGTGACACCCAGAAGGTCGTCCAAAGAGTCCAAAACAAAATGGATATAAACACTGCGTGGCGGCCCACCTATACGAGGGTGCACGTGTGCCAGCGTATAAGTATCGAAGTTCCTGTATTGTGTCTCCGAAAAAACCGGACCTTTGAACAACAATCACTGCGAAAAGCCACCCCCCCCCCCCTTTACAGACAACATCCACATCATCCCCCCAGAGTGAACACACACACATACACACCCGTCAGATGGCGCTGACTCGCTCTGTACACATGGGTGTGTGTTGGTGATCTTTTTTTTCGCACACTCGCTTGTTTTGTTGCCATGAACTTCCTCGCGCCTGCTTTGCTCGCTGAACGCTTTACATTGGGGCCAACATTGCGTGCATTTTGCGCAAATTCACCCCTTTCCTTTTCGCTTGCTTCATTTTCTTCCGTGCCGGTTTCTTTGTACCATGCAACAACAACAACAAATCTCTACTCTTCACATACACCCCGACCAACACCGAAAGAGAGAGAGAGAGAGAGAGAGAAAAAGATGGTAATTTTTTAAATAGCCCCTCAACAAACGCAAATTTGCGAATTGCTTTTATGCGCTCCTGGTGTGTGAGTGTGTTGCAATTTTGCAATCCCCTCCTCCCCTATTTCTATTCTTCACTCGCAACGTCCACAGCTTGCTGCGATGTGGCTAATAAAAAAAGTACCTTCCATACCGCGGCGAATAAGCGAAGCGCGGCGAATATTTACCTCGTTTCGTTTGTTTTGTTCCGTTTTTAGCCACAGGTGAAATGCAGTTTGGGGGGGAAAAATGGAGTGGATTTGGATGTTACCAGCAAACGACCGACTAGTACTGCATGTGTGGCGTAGAGAGTGCTGCTTAGGGGGTTTGTTATGTTTCGAGAGAGCGTACACAATACGGTTGTTGAAAGAGAAACGTCCCGCTTTCGTTTCGGGGCAGCTCCCGGGCACCCCAAAAATCAACACACTTCTCGAGTGGTCCGCGGCGAACAATCGAAATTGAAACGGTGCAAAAAATAACACACTCATTCGGTCGGTGAATGATGAATTGTGTTTAAAAATGCACTTTTCTACCTCACCGAACAGCGAGTTGTTGATTTATGTGTGCGCAACTTCCACAACTAATGCCGGCCTTTTCAGTTTTGCTATGAAATATAAATAAAATGATTAGCGGAAAACGAAACGACGGCATATATTTTCATTAAGTATGCAATCCATAAATTAATGCCCGAAGGAAAAGAGTTGTGGACACTCTCAACAACTTTTCGACAACGCACTCGGCAAGTCATGTGGCCCCATTTTTTGCCAACTCATCTCGAACAACCAAAAACCGCTGTGGCGTCGCTAATGCTAAGTTAGGGAATGACTTCACAGGAATGTAGTTCATGGTTAAAGTAATCACCTAAAAAGCACCTGCCCGGCGCTGTTCCGGCGTACTTGAGCACGCAACCTTTTCGGACAGGTCACAGGCACAGACCGAGCAGGCAATGGTCCTGTGACCGATTAATCAACACCTTCAACAGGACCGCACCATGTCTCGGCTACTAGCGCTCGACAGCCTGTGTCTAGGTCGACGACCACCCCTTGGACAATCACTATTCCCCGGCCCCACTATCCGAAACAGATCACAAGCTTCGCAACTTCGCGCACAATACAGTAAAAGTGTATTTATTATTCTGCGCGGTGCCAAGAGCAAAATCCACCAGGGATACCGTACCATGAGGGCCGTATGAGGAGGCAAACACGAAGCAAATCTCTGCAAATTAGCAACACGCCATAGTTTGTGTACTATCCCACTGCACCACATGCACGCACGGCCCGGTGTGTGCTGTAATGGAGACCGTTTTTTGACCATGAGCCAGATTTAACCCCCTCCCCCCCCCCCCACCCCGCCACCTAAACCCAAAGTTCTCCCGGGATACAGATCCCATCCCCCCCCCCCATCACATCTGCACACGCAAATACTACACTGGTGGAGATTGATTTGTGAGTGTGAAGCTACTCTACTAGACGCCTTCACCCTTGTTTTCCAATCGATCGATTCGGGTCTACGGCGAGGTCCTCTTCGAAACGCTTTGACCCACACCGAACCGAGCAAAAAAAAAAATCGGAGTTCGTGGTTTGGAGGTTTGCACTCCCATTCCCAGCTTCAAGTGGCCGAAACCAATCGATACCGGTCGCCTACAGCACCGCTATTCCGATTCAGTTGGAGGTCATGTGAGGCGTCCTGCGATCACAGCAGCAGCTTCGAGTTCGAGAACGGCACTTTCAATACGAACCGTTCAAAATCGGGACAGATTGCAATTGGATCTGCTCATTCAAAAGGTGAACCGTGTCCGACTAGCCGAAATCAATTCTCGGAGGAGGACACAAAAAAAGTCACTAATTGGAAAAGATTTCGTATGATACTGACAGGTTGGGTATAGCATATTGTTTAACTTTTACACCCCGATAATAACCTTGAAGTTGAATTCGAATCCGCTGCATCCGTCTGCCCAATTCTCCGTCCGCTAGACGGCAAAAGCTCTCCAGGAAGAAACCTCCATTTTGCAATCCCCAGCCCCGGGGAGAAGGGATCCGGATGAGGTTATGGTGGTTATGGCGAATTTTAACCGGTGATCTCATCCTAAAGCACTAATTTACCAGTTGTCACGAGATAGATGAATACCGCAAAGATGAAAAGAGCACACAACAAGAGCAGCCGTTTTTGCAAAAATCTGGTTTTTGCCACTCGACGCCCAAGTGGCGTCATTTCTTAATACATACATATTGACGATGACGATGGGACACACACTCACTCTCTTTGTGCCCGAAGAAGGGGTTCCGAGATGAAGTTGGAGCAGCAGCAGAATGGGCAGATGGAACAAAAACCGCAAGAGACAACCGTTGCAACGGTACCGGGTTTGATCCAAATTTGCACCTTCGCCGAAGAGTTTTGGGCAGTGTATGTAAAGGCCCCGTAACCTTTTCTCTCAGACACTGAGATGATCTCATGCCGGTGATTTGGATACAACAACAAATAGATCGGAACGGGTTACGGTTAAAGATATCTATTCGCCCTACTCGGCGAATACCGTGAAAGAGTCTACCATTTCTTAAGATTATCAGTTCCAGATTGCCTGCTGCTGAATGAGAAGGCATCTCCAACAAGAATTAAATCAAGCAGCCGCTCACGACTGCTACACACAAACCAAGAACTACCAGGACCTCTGATATCCAGGACGTCTGTTTTCTTACATCTCACAGGTTCTTCGCTGAGCTCATGACTCCAAGACACGCTGGTAAATTACCTGCAACAACAAAAACAAAGAAAAAACCCACATTAATTTTAATATTCCATTGTACAAGTATGTAGCAAAACAACCTAGAAGCTGGAAATAGAACAACAAAAAATCCCCACTACTCGTTCATCACTCTAAAAACTCCCGGCAAACTCCCCCCAAAACGTGCCCTATCTCTGTGCGCCACCTACCGGAAGCATCAGCAGGCAGGCGGCAGGCAGGTTTCCCCGTCGTCAGCAGATGAAGGAGTTGCGGAGCTGCGTGATGGCATTTGTGGCAAATTTGTTTCTCGTAACAACACACACACACACAAAAGCTGAACAAACAACTGACAACGTGGAGGATTATAACGCCGCCTATCATCGTCTCGATGTCGTCCGCAGCGAACGTTTTGCTCGATAATTAATGGCGGAGTGGACGCACTAGAGAACCCCTGATGGAGCTGCTACTGCGGTACTGTTCTTGTCATCAGCCTATCGATTCAATGTTTTTACAGCCCATCGCCCATCGCCTTCACACCCTAGAAGGGCTACAGCGCCTACAACGCAAAACCCTTTTTGGCGTACTGATCTTTACAGAGAAAATGTTTGCTGAGCGATGGTTGTCCAAATAGATGCTCCGGAAAACCAGATATCCTTAGGCAAATAAATAAATTCCATTCTTTTACCTAATTTTCTTTCTAATCTCATAGCTAAACGACGCATCAGAACTATGGCAGCGGACGAACGGATGTAGAACCCCAGGTTCTTGCTCCAAAAGCCATCGTCATTCGGCGATGTCTTGATTGATGAACCTTGTCGGTACTCTGGATGACTCGTAACTCCTACCGGTTCCAATCTAATTACCGTTCGAACCTGTTATAACCTAATCCTGTTTAGATTTCCGTGCCACTGATTCCAATGATTACTTCCGCCCGCCTAATATCCGATGGTGCCGTGTGATGGTGACTGCTTCCTCCGCATTACGCCGAGGTGTAGTTAAAAGGACATTAAAGCTCAAGCACTGCCTTCACACTCACTCACACACACACATGTAGAATTATGTTCTAACACACACGCGAACGCAGCGGGAGCCGGGAAACGTCGTCGTCGTGTGTGTGGCTGTCGCCTTAGAATCAAATCGATTCGATGGAATCGATTCCGGCGTTGCGTTGTCGCTGTGCTCCACAGGACAGGAAAACACCCGGAAGTGCCTCATTAGCGAGCTGCACAAACGTGTACCTTCGTACCGGTAGAGTGACTGGGGGGTATTCACTAGATCAAAGCCCTGACAACGTCAACGACCGATGAATAATGTCGTGCAGGACGTGGAGCGAGCTGGTATCGTTCCCGCGTCCCGAAATGTAGACAACACAGGGACACAAGTTGCTGACGAGGGGCCCTAGTTCAATAGCTTTCCCGATGATGTCCACCCTCCCCCGCTGTGTGTCTCTGGAGTCCCTGGAGCGTTTAGCGTTCAATTGAAGTACATCATGTGAAATGTTCCATAAACAATGCAATAGAGAGCTGCGCAAACTGCCGATGCTTCGCGGAGTTTGTTGGTACTCTTGGACATGTCTCTCCTGGACGAGGACATCCCAGGATAGACAGAGAACCTGTGGACCAAACTTTTGCCCCAATATCGAGAGCCAATAGTTTAATAAGAGAGTTCCTTCTGTTTGCTTTGCATTACGAAATAGACGACCAGAGGGTACAGATTTGTCGGACTTAGATTGGAGACTGAGTTCCACGATAACTTGCCAGCTCTTATATCACGCTTTTCCCCCGTCAAGCAATTGATACTTGATCCCTTCGCTGCAGCTCCGTTCAACAAGTTGTCGCCATGATGCCATCCCTGAAGAATGCACTGTCCTACATATTCTGCCCATGCCTCCACCCATTTGGACAAACATGCTTTCCGACCACAGCTAACCGAACCCACCAACCGAAGGGGGAGGTCGTTAACGGTCCCGAACCGCGGACACAAGGTTCACAGCGGACAAAGTAATCAGCTAATTGTGCCCATCGTTTATCTTGTTAAAGCTAGAACAAACACAAACGCATTACTTTCATACAAATGCAGGAAGCAGCTTTAGCAGTTTTCCAAAGCGGAGCAAACACAAACTGCTCGCCGAGTAAGCAAACCAACACACTAACCAAACAAACCCGAAAACAAAGGGGGCTAAGGGCTTCTTGCTTGCTCTGCAACGGATGAAAAGAAAATGGCGCACTAAAAAGGAGACATACAGGGCGGGTTCTTTGCAGGACGATAGAAGAAATGCTTGAAGCTAGTGGCCGAAAGCGTCCTTAAAATAATGTCCACGCTTGATTAATCTGTTTGCCAACTTTCCAAGCTGTTTTGACCACATTGTTTTCGTCTCGGTGTAAAGTACCATCATCATGATAATAATTATACACAGATAAAAGGGACCACAAACATTTAACGTTGCACACTTGGCAACGACGACACATCTTGAAGCTATGGTCCGGGGTCCGCTTATCCTGAAGCAAAGCCCCTGCGGCGTGATCCTGTCTCTTGGTCCAGCAGGTAGCGGCCGAGATAATCATCCACCATGTGGTAGCCGCCATTTGCCAATAAAAAAAACACTTGTACTCAAGCTTTTGAGGATTCCCGTTTTCCCTGGAATAGCTTTCCTCGGTGTCCTTTTTCCTGGTACGCAAGTTCAAAAGATTCCACAAAGCAAGAGAAAAGAAGGTTCAATGGTCAAACGCAACGGCACAAAACAGCACAAGAAACCTGGTCCCGTTGCCCGAGAGCCCGCATTCCTGGGACAATCTTCTCGGGAGAAAGTGGGCTGGCGTACATTGAAGTGTTTGTCTTTAAGAACCTTTTCGCCAAGCCATGGGTCCCGAGTTTGGAATGTTTCGTGTGTGTGTGTGTGTGTGTCTCTAGTTTTGTCCTTCGAATTTTTGGGACATTCAGGTGCGTGTCAGACCGAGTTTATTGTAAACTATTTTCTCAGTCATTTTTATTGCGACCCCGGTTTCGGTACTTTCATCGCAGGGAACAACAGTTCAAAACATCGATAAGATATGAGCGTTAACCTTTCCGGAGGTACCTTTTCTGTACCTGGAATGGGAGGAGATGTTCGTTTTAACCGACTTAACTTTACCGGCATCTACCTTCTACTTCGTTCGTTGGGAATACATTGAAGGCACAAAAGGACATCGTCGGGATGAAGCATAAAGCTTGCTTTTCATCGTTTGAAAGGAGCGCTTCTTTGGGCTAGATAAACAACTTGGACGAACCCTCAGGAAATCCCCTGTGGATCGGGAAAAAGGATCCGAAACGACACTCGCTGGAGACAGTTTCGACGTAATTTGCACGTGAACCACAATCGGACCGTTCTCCAATTCGGCGCAAATTGAGATCTCGTTAGAGACCTGTCTTTCCTGACGCGCTTACACTCTAATGCCCTTTTGAGGGAAGGATAGGGGACTAACCGGAAGCTTTGGAAGCAAGTGTTAATTATGTGCTAAACTTAATGAAAATCTTTCACTACATACACAATGCGGAAGAAAGCGGGAACACACACACACACACACACGCATCTTCCAACTTCATTCGAACGGGAGCAGTTTGGCAAGAGCTCCAGCCAGTCTAACAGCATTGTCTAGCGTTCCCATGGTGATGGTTTGGTGGGTTCCAGGCTTGTTGCTACAACCCATGGCCGAAATGAAGCCACCACCATAATATGGTACACATTCAATTGCACCGCTACTCCACAGTACACAATTAGTGCACAATGGGGACCTCGCCGCTAGTGCTCTCATTTGGAGCTCCAGCAATCCCGCCGACTTGGGAGAGGTTTAAAAAGGCACCAGCAACGGGAACCCATCAAAACGGAACACCGAACACGACAAAAGGTCTTAAATTGAAAAATTGTTTTGCAACCATTCGGCCCCATCCATCGAGTCCGCCACTGCTCTGGACCGGTTGGTGGTGGATCCCGAAACGTCGTCAAGTGACGCCGGCTCTGCTCGGCAGTAGATCAACAGTTGTTGCGGGCGCACTTGAGCAACAATCAACATTCCTAAGCCAATGAAGAGCACCATAACATAACCCACAGCGAAGCCGTTTCCGAGCGAGAAGAGACTGTGGGACTTTCACTGAGCGACATCACAGTGCAGGTTGCGTATGTGCTGGAGCAGAATGGGAGTCAAAAGATGGAATTGTTACAATTGTTGACAGATTAAGTTTGATTGAGTACTTTCTCTTTCCACCATTCGGCAGGGCTGCAATTTCAGAGGACTCGGTGAACTATTTCTTGCAAATCTTTAAACCCAAATCATCCACCTCCACTGTTATGCCTTCCAAGATCTCCAAGATCTCTCCCTCTTGTTCGCTTCACCCCAGCGAGGATCATCTTCGGGTGTCATTTTACGCTTTGACAAATCGCATTTTCCGCTTCCGTCACAGCGAGACCGTCACTTGCCTGCCCGTCCGCCGATGCACCAGATCTCGAACCTCCGACGGAAATTTAATTTCCACCAAGCAAAAAGGTAGGGAAAATGGTCCAAACGGCAGCGATCCATATGTTCCGGGGAGGAGAGAGACCACATCCATATCGTTTCCGCAAAGCCTCGTCTATCTCACATTACGCCCCTTCGACTTCCGACGAGGCGGCAGGAGGCAGAAAACAAGATAGAGGAACCTGGATACAACAAAAAGGCGCGTGTTAAATACACGCGTAATGCGCGTAATCGACGTGGAGGGATCGCAGAGGCACGTAGCCGTGTGGCCACAGTCGATCCATCCATCGCAGGGGAGAAAGTTTGTTGAGCTTTCGCGAAACTTGGTCGCCGTGGTGCGGTGGTGACGGTGGTTCCTCCACTGCTACACTACTCTAAAACAGGTCTTTGGCCGATTTTCCTGTTTGCTGAAGGGTTTAACTGCATAATTTCGGTTTCAATTACCGATCGGTGTTCGACCGAGCGGTCCTGCTGGCTGGCTCCAAAGGAAATGTAAAACATACAAATGATTGAAACTTGCGATTTCATGCTTCGTGCGTCGTGGACAACCGCGTTCATTGACCACGGTGTGTGTGTGTGTGTCAAACAATGCTATCAGCAAATGCCCATCAGCAACAAGCTTAAGGCTCGTGCCTTGTGATGGCTATCGTGTGCTTTGATTGCGAAAAGCCTAAGCCTAATCCCCTCTCGAAAAGTGCATAACTCGAAAAAAAAACACCGGAGTCCAGCAGCCCCGATTCATCCGATCGATCGTCGGAAAGCGGTACCGGCCTTTAGTGGGTCTTCTAAACCATATTTTAGGAGCGTTTGCCTGATTTTGCTTAAATGGTGAGGCAGCTCCTCACTGTAATTAATTTACGTCATCCAAAACAAAAAACAAAAACCTCGACCGATTGCGCCAAAGTTAATCAAAATCCCACACCGATCGGTTCAGTTCGGCGTGATTTTTTTTTTCTTCTTGCCTTCTTGCCGTTCGATTTAAATTACTATTCACGGCAAGTCCCGCTGCCTTTCGGTCAGGTGTTTCCGAACCTCGCTCGCTTCACTGTTACTGTTGCTGCGCTCCCTATTTACTACCAATTCCGTTGTTTCACCCAACTGGATCAATTGTTAGCTATTATTGATTACCGCTGCCGGCCATTCCCATCTCGCGTTTCGTGTTCAAGATGACGGGATTTATGTTCGAAAATTGTTATACTTCCCTGTTCCTGTTCCCTTTCAACACAGCTCAACACTAGCAATCTGTGAACTTGCTGCACAATAGACACCGAATCAATTAATCCACTTCTGGCATAATTAACGTACGTTCATGGAAGCCGCTTTCTGCGTTTTGTTTTTCGAAACCCCCGATGAAAAGCGTTGATTACAGGCAGATTTGAGGTGATTATTTTAAATTAGAAATTGCTCACGAGACTTCCTCTCGCTCTCTCTCTCTTCTTATGCACAAAAAAGCCTTAAATAAACAATCGTTTGTGATAAGATGCAACAATGTCTAATTAAACACAGCAAGCAAATCTTAATTGTAACGGATAGAGGCAGCAAGCAAACCCGATTTCTAATATCCGGCAATTTGTGTCAACATCACACACGTCAAACGGGTCACGCCGAGGGTAACCTTGAATGAGGCAGCTATCCGGAGCCGGACAGATTTTGGATGCCCATTAGTGACTTTAGTTTGTCAATTTGTTACTAACTATTTTGATCTCCCACCCCAACACAAAAGGGGTGGAAAACAACTTAAAAATATCGTCCACCAACACCAAAACACACCAAGAGCAGTTACGGTTTTTGTTTTCGAGTAACGCAATTCCAAACTCCAAAACAGCGATTCGTGATTGTAAACGTTTGGGGAGCTCTGTAGACTCGGTGGAGACTTGACTGCTTCAAGCAGTGACACGTGTTTTATGTGCGTAAGGTCCGAGCGTAAGGCGCGCGCGCGTATGTGTGACCGCAATATCCTTTCCATTTGACGGCAATTCGAAACGCGGTGGCAACACAGTTTCGCTTTCAGCTTCGTTACCCACGAAATGAAACACATCATCATCGTTGGTGTGTCGTCCATTAAAGCAACTGACCAACCTAGGGGGGGAGAGGGGGGGCAGAGATCTCTTTCCTAAACTCCATTCACAATTCGAACATCTCGGTGCCTGTCAAGGTTAGAAATTTGCGATTGCTAGCTCCAAAAGGCAGGCACAATGGCAACGAATTATACAACGAATGTCTGTAAAAACTATCGCGACTCCGGTATAAAAGTAAGCCGTGCGGAAGTTGACAAAAATAGCTCCCTACAAGATGGCCAATTAGCGCGAAAACCTGTCCCCCAAAAGAGACTCGTCGCGGAGACACCTATGCGACTTCTTGGAACACGTTACACCACGGCAGGTTTGGTGGACAGACAGACAGTTGGGCACATCAAAATTCGAAATTCGACGCTAGCTGCGACAAACGTGCCCAAACATTTCGATCTCGCGCATTCTTCGCATTCCATCGAACCCCGTCGTCCGTGTCCCTCGCCCAACCCAGCCTAAACCCAGCACCATTCACGAACGGCAGCGAGCATGTCCGAATGTTTACAAACAACGTGGCCTCCGGCGTGACGCGCCGTCCATCGGATGTGAATATCCGAAACAGGGTTGACAGTTGGCAACCCTTACCATAAATTAACCCCTCCAACGACGCATAATAAGCGACACTGATTGGAGGTACGCACCAGTACGAACCGAACATGGCCGATGGAGTCGTCACCGAAACCGATTTTGGCTATCGGGGAATGACATCTCTAGGCCCCTTTCCCCGCCGCATTACAACCCACCCCCGAGTAGGCACCCCGAGGGAATGGGGGTCACTCACTTTCAATTGTGTTCAATCAAAATTCCATCGGAATGGGAAGCTAAAACCGAAGCGAACGGAATAACCCCTCATTCCGGTGCGTTCGGTAGCCAGTACCAGTCTAAGCATCAAAGCGAGAGACTCGAGAAGGGTTATGAGGTCACTTCAATCGTTTTTTTTTTCTACCCAACCCCAGGCCACGGTTGGCAGCTTTATGGGGGAGGATTACGAGAATGCGTACGCGTTTGGAGCATTGATCTGAAAAGCAGCAGCCGACGTGCTCCAACAACGTACTGTAACTATCAACAAAATTCAGAACCCCAAGAAACACAAACTTACCACCCATAAAACAATACGGGCGTGATGGGGCTGTGTCCTACATTCCAATCCAGCTTCTAATACAATGGTAGCCAAGCTAAAGATTTGGAGAATTTCATTTAGCAACAGGCACAAAACCTCACTTCTATAAACAGGGTTGAACAAAATGGGGCGGGTAAAAACCACACTTTGGCTCACTGTCTTACGACTTTGTGCTACAAAACATGCACAATTATTCAGGGTCATCCGCAGGGCAACAACGGCCAGTAGTGTACGATTGAGGCAAACCGAAGCGAAGAATCGAATGGAAGTTGCCAATGTGCCAATGTGTGCTAGAATACGCTCACGTAGTAATCGTCCACGGGGAAACCTCATCAACCTCATGCGCGCTCGACGAAGACGGCAGTCCCATTTGAGGTTGTGGCTCTGTTTGGACTTTGGATTCCAACGTCCACCGCGTCAAGTCTAGATACTAATAGACAGTTGGATCCGCAACACGCGTACCCGCTACCGGCGCGCAAGGTCAACTGGTGGTGCTAATCGCCTACCACACACAAGACATCATCCACCGTGCACTGGCTAGCCAGTTGTAAGTCTTCCGAAAGGATGTACACAGTAGCAAAACTCTTCCAGTCCCCCTTTAAGAGATTCCACGTGTCGTCGAGAGGGGTTGCCGATGATGTTTTGACCAACTTCTGGATGAAGCAACTACTTCAACACTAAAATAGTTCGATAAACAAGGTCACGGTCGATCCGCAGTAAGGTTTCGCGCGATTGACGTCTGCAGCTATTGAGAGCTTTTACTTCGGAATTGGAAGCTACTAAGACGCCCTGAGGCTTAGTAGAATTCCGTCAGCTTCTCTTCAAAGTCTCAGCACTTCCAGCGAAGTTGAACCTTCCAAGCAATGTTACATTCGCCTCAATTTATGCAAAAAAAAAGCCTGCAGTGAAATGGCCCCCAAACAACACGAACACAAAGAATCAAGTGTCCACGGCAAACCCGCCGTCAGGTTAAAAATCAATAAATGTCGCCGTCTCGACCGCAACCAACGGTAGTAATGGGCTGCTTCCCCACCGAGACCGCGTGCAAGGCCTTCACGAGTTGGAAGTTGAGTTGTACCCCCCCCCCCCCCCCCACCAAACGCCGCCACGATGTGGTAAGGTGCTTACCAAACTGCCCAAAGCCCTCTACTCCGATGCAACCTTGCCCAAAGCTCGGCCACAATCCGGTGGACCGGCTGGCAGCAGCGAGAGTAACTCGGCAGTAATTGCAATCGTCGGGCCGAGCACTCCGCCGCTTCATTAGGGCGAGCTCACGACGGTCCGTTTGTGACCTACCGCAAACGATTTGACTGCATTCGCTGCCTAATATCCAGATGGCTAGTCGCGATTTTTTACACCAACTCCTGCTAAAAGACTAACGAAGCTGATTTCGAACTGGAGCTCCTTTCCGTTTTAAGCCAATCGCCAACCACTTGGGCGCTAAAGCAACTTCCAATATTAGACAATAAGTCGGAGCGCCCTCCGTAAGCTACACCACACCGTGAGATAGATAGGGTGGGCAGCCCCAACGGTACGCTAATCCCAACACTCTCGCGGGAAACCCTCCGCCCGTTTAATCCCACACTTAAGCCTTTCGTAGTTCGAGCATGGTTTCAAACCAGATTAGGGATCAAGCTTCAAAGCCACATTCCGGTGGCGTTTATCCAACGCATTGGGGGGGGGGGGCTTTCGGAGGGATATTGCAAAACAGTTTGACTTGTTTTTTGTGGAGGAGCGTGACACCAACTTGCAGCTGCACGTCAGTAGCAATAGAACCCAAAGCGACGCAGACTGTTGGGTGATAATGGACTGTTATGAAATGCTTACTGGCGGTACAACGGCCAAGTTCCGTGGATGTGATGCAAGCATCCTCTGCTTGACGATTGACTCAAATGGACAAGCCGAAGCCTCCAGAACAAATCGTACATAAAAATTCGTAATCAAAATGATCGCGTAACTGGAAATGGCTTATCAAGAATATGTCAACAAATTCTGCTCAACCGTGAAATGTAGGCTTCCGTCCGCTTCTCACTGTCAGATTGCTCTGGAATGCTCTGCCTCTGATAAGACAAATTGTCACCAGCCAAGGGCGTCATTGGCGTCTACGCACTTTGACCTGCGCTTAAGAATTGCTTTTGGACATTGGACTTCACTAGCTTTCCGGGAACTATTACAGAAACCACCACCGGAAAACCGTTGCATTCCAAAACACCGCATCAATACTAAACCTTGACTGTTGGCCCGAACCTCGCTAATGTCTAGCGCCTCAATCACCCAAGCGTCTTATCAGCGGTCCGAGAGGCCAAGAACGGAATTCGAACCAGCTCCAGCGTACAGATCAATGACCGAACACCGGATTGCTGGATGCATTTGTAGGCGCTTCGGAAAAGTGGGTAAACAAATAAATTACCCCAACGACGCACCAGGACACCACCACGCTTCGGGCGCACGCTTCACAGTGACCCATTTTGGAGAGCTGCACCCTCGGTCTGCCATAAAAAAGAAAAACCAGTGCATGGCTCGGTATTGTTGGAACCGTGACAAGTGCGCAAACGAGAGCGTCACAAACTGGGCCAGCCCTTGGGACGTTATCAGTGGGTAAATAAAGTGACTCTTCGGCTCCAACCGTACCTCTACTCCTTCCAAAGGGATGAAAGAAGCCGGTGCTTCGCTCTCCGCACGGAAACGATTGAGGCTCCTTCCAAGCTGCAAATGCCAATGACTCTGGTGTGACAAGAACCATCATCTAATTCATTCGCGAATTAACGTGCCTGTAAGTTTTGTCGTTAAGCAGCAGCAAGCAAATAATGGTTGGCCCAGAGTTTTGGGCGAACAATGAGTTTCGCAAAGCCTCCCACCGACAAACAAGGGTCGCCAAAGGAAAGGGACTGGTCTCCTTCGGTTTGCAATTCCTTTTTCAGTTAATTTATTGAAGGTTACCACTGTAACAACCTGACCCAGGCTGAGGCTAAGAAAACTTTTTCCCTTCCGTTCGCAAACATACTCAATAATTCAACACCATTTTCGAGCAAAGTTTACTCGGCGTGCCGGGATTTTAACGGAGATGGATGAGGGACACGATCGGCTGTAAGCGGTAAACGGTAAGCTATTATTTAGCTCGATTCCCGGCTCTTTTTTCAATTTTTCTGTCGGATGGGAAAATGTTGGAAACGTCTTCAGGTAACTCTCACGGGAGATGTGTTATCTGCGGGGAAAAACATACGAATTTTCTTCCGCGCCAGACTATGTAATCTTAAAACTGGCCCACAAATCGTTCGTCATGTTGCAAACCCCAAAACTACCCTCTTAACAGATAATTCCTTCACAAAAAGTGCGCTTTAAAGGAAGCACGGAAAGCGATAAGCAATGGATGGGGTGCAAAGCAATGGAAAATACTTGGATGGACCTTGGGACAAGAACGGGGTAGGGGGAAAGATAAGTACGGAGATGTCTTTCCCCTGTTTTTCCTAGCATACCGGTTGGAAGCCTTTTCCAGGCTATCATCTCGAGACGATCGTTAGCATGATGATTACGATTATAATGATGATGATGATAGTCGTGTTTTGGTAGCTTAAGCTTAACGGGCGGTGGGGGCATATTTTCTTTAACAGGCTGTTTTGTTAAATATAGAGAAGTATAATGTACACATTTACAAGGAAACAGATTACTTTTTTTCTGAAGCATCGAAAGTGATTGATTAACCTTTCCGTGCTTCGGGTTCAAATCGATCACAGCTTTTTATTTAGAGACGTGCCTAACCCAAAAGTTACAGACTTTCAGGAACTTTTGGGTTTTAGGAGCTTCACAGCATGTAAGAAGCCGTGTTCAACTCAGACACGTTTATGCAACACGTGAACGGAAATCTCGATCAGTTCCTGTGCCTCTCCCGAGCAAACTGGATCAAACGAATGCCAGTGTCGTTCGCAGGGTGATAGTAAACTTGTTCAAAACAACGCCAAAAATAACTTCCAACAACTGAGGCTTCTCCGCGGAAAGTTTCTTCCAAAAGTTGTAAAACGAACCGAATCGGACAGACACGTGTGCGAGTGGTAAATGATTGGTATTACTGTCTGCGTTCAGGGAGCAGCCTATCAATCCTTGTTCAATTGAAAGGAAATAAGAAATAGAAAGGTTTTTTTCTTCTTTTGGGTGAAAAATAGGATACTTTCGCTTAGTCCACATTATTCCTGTTTTTCCGCAAGTTGAAACACGGAAACATAGAGCCGGATAGGCAGTCTGTGCAGAAATCGATTGTCGTAGGCTGCCGTACGAATGGGTTAGGTTAGTCAGAGCTGCCGTCATTTTTCGTTCCCGCGTCGACGATGACGAAGGTGACGTGTTTCCCACCAGCATACTACCCGCGGCTGTCCTTGCAGTTGACAAGCAGGCAAAAGAAAAGCAATCGAGCGACAGACGAACCAGGAAATCGTACCACGGACCACCTTCCACCACTGCAAGCTGCTTTGCAGCGACGACAGACCGGGTCTCGCGGTTCATTCATTGAGCTAGGACGAACGGTGGCCGCTCGGTTTGTAAGAAGGATAGTCTGCTCGTATATTTGTGTTGGTGATAACGAGGCGTGCACAATTTTTCATTGGCTATAGAACCCGCAATACAGTCCGCAGTGGATGTGTTCGAGGTTAAGAAATGTTAAACACAGCAAAAGGGTTGATAATTAATTCATTCTACAGTAGCTCTCACATCCCAACAAGTCCTTCATCGAATGGTGTAAAAGGAAAAGATTTTTTTTTGCTACTCCGGTTGGTTCCGTCTGGTCGCGCCCTTCTGCCGAGGAGGGAGTTTTGCCCGGTGGCCTACAAACGCTAACATTATCAAACCAAGCCAGGGTCTGCCGTGCGTCGTACGGACAAATACACATTTAATCGGCGTCAATAAGCGGCTCTGGCGGGCGAAGGACGACGATGAGTCCTTTCCGTGCTGCTAAATGTGGAGTCGCCCAGTCTGAGGTGTTTATTCCGATGCGGTTTCGATACTTTGTTTGTGTGTGAGTGTGTATGAATGTAGGAGACGTCCCTTCCAACCCACCCCTTCTCACCCTCCCCCCCCCCCCCCCACCAAATGCACACACATACGAAGGTCGTAATGGGACGAAAACCTCCGAACGACTCCGAACGAAAAGCTCGTCCTGCGTTCAAGGCGAAAAGGATATCATCAGCGTCATTGAAGTTGAAGCTTTCTTTCGCTCTCTCTCTCTCTCTCTTTCTCACATTACTCTCGTACATTCCAGCAAGGATATGGAACAACACCCACGCGATTCGGGCGTAGGAAAATTTGGTATAACCACTACAACCACGCACGGCATCGAAAGCCCTGTAGTAGTAGTCTGCATTCAGGCCCTTAATTTGCCGAAGCTGCGGTACACGTCTGGCACAATTTCCCTGTCACACTACTGTTGTGTGTGGTTGTAGACTGCTACCATACCATACCTAGTAGGCTGTGTTGTGTGTGAAAAGTCCATGCTGCTTTTTCATCTGCAGCTCTTTCACACGTGTACACAATGGAAACTGTTGAGCTTAAAGACGTTGTCTAGGGTTTTCCGATACCGGAGTGCAATTAACACGTTAGGAAAATAGAGGAATTTCCTTCTCTTCTGAGTAGTTTACTGCTTTTTTCCCTTTTTTTTTTTTTTTGAGAGAATCCAAAACCGAACCAGTAATTGTTTTGCAAGAGGAAATACAAATCGAACCGACCCCCCGCCCAACAAGTGCAGGGAAAACGATGTTGGAATGAAAATTGATTTACGACCAGCGAAAACCGAACGTGAATCTTATGTGAAGGAAAACCCACACACAAAACGGTACGTATTACAAGCAGGAAAATGCGCTTGGGAAATCGCTTTCCACCACCACCTCTCTTTCCGTCTGTCTATTCTATTGTGGGCTGGATGGGCAAGAAACTTTTGAACGGAAAATTGGGGAAGGGTGTGTCAAAGGCGAGCGCGGCGAGGCGACAAAAAAAGAGGCAGAAACCAATTGTCGGAAATTGGAAAATATGATATTTCTTTCCAACCGTTCATTTTCCTCCCAGAGAGCAGGAAAAAGGTTTGGCGTTTAGGGATTTTGCGTAACGCAAGACGGTTGTGGTCGGGATGTTATGTTACGCCCTTTCCATTGGGAGCAGTACAAATCCCTGTGTGCGATCGGGGGGTGTTGCAATCTGCAATAAAATACCACCAAGAATGGTACGACGGAGACCGCGCCGGAATCTTTACTTCCCGGTTCCCATATGGTGCCATACCGTGTCGTGTGAGTTATTTTTGGGCGGAATAATTGGCCTGGAAAGAGTTTTCCGTCCGCGTGTCGAGTGCGATATACAAACGGAATTATGTACGGGGGTGTGGGATTTATTACAGACTTGTTTTTGTTTATGTATTTCTCTAATTGGGTTGGCCGAATACGCTTGAGAGATGTGAACCTGATTTTCAACTCACCTTTTTTCTAACTCAAGCTTTGGCAAAATTTCTCCTGGACAGCTTCATACTCCTTTTTATAAAAATCCAAAACCTAAAGCCTGACCACTGGCACCACAATTCCGGATGTTCCGAACCTTCTTTTTGTCTAACAGCTGCACCTGATCTGCACACAGCCACAGCTCCGCAACAAAACTTCACAAACCTCACTACGTTTGGTTTCCTTTTTCTTTCACTTTGTGTACACAAGAAACTATGTAAATGGTAAAAAAAAACACTCAACTACACGATTCACGCACTATCAATCAAACTCAGCGAATTTCCGGCGGCAACAAACTGGGAACTGGAAAAGCACAAGAAAATGCTGGATGAAAACAGAAAGCAGCAAACCGAGTGAAGCAAGCAGGCATTTGTTTATCACTCCGACCATCATCCATCGCACGCCTATACCACGAAAGAACGCACCGAACCGAGCACACACACACAAACAAAAGCAAGCATGCGCGCAGGCACGCACACAAACACGGCGCGTATAAGAAGAGAGAATGTGTTTAGGGCGTTGTTTTGGTTTGGCTTTTTAAATGCTACATTTTTGCTTCGGTTTTATGCACTTTACTTAACTATTATTTTTGACATTACTTTGCATATTCACCGTTCTTTTTGTCGCTCTTCGTTTTTTTACAGCACACTTCACAGGTTTATATGGGCATAAATCCAATCCGCTAGCTGACACGGATGCAATGGTGCCACGCAAACAGAGCGAAGAAGCGAGAGAGCGAGACGTTGAGATCGAGAGTGAGTGAGTGAGCGAGAGCGCACATGCACGCAAATATACACCACAAAAGAGTTGATGATTTCTTCGATTTGACCTCGCAGGATGACGAATTTTTGAGGCATTCACTTCCGAATGTTGGCACAATGTTGGCACAGGAACACAAGCGAACAACAAGAGCAACAACAGACACCTACATCTTTACTTATACCATTCCGTGTGGTTCACTTTTCACACACTGACACTCGCACTGTATCCTGCTCGTGTACGCTTCGTTTTCGCACCGAACTGTTTAGCTTTGGCTGTTTTTATATTCGATTTTTTTTTCTGATTGTTGGATTATTATATTAACAATCACCACTGTTTTCGGTGTTATGGAAGCTTTTTACTGCCTTTTTTCACCATTCGCAGCTAATTATTTTAGAAACCCCAGCATATCGGTAGCCTCGATACGACGATGGTCGAAGAAGCTGCTGCAATCGCGCACACATACTTGTTTACACACGCTCGTCGCATGCTTCTGACGCATTGCCCAACGCTGCTCCGGTTGGTGTGTATCGATGATTGCTGCCTGGCAGACACAAGCAGCATCACAACTGCGACCGGGAATGGCTTACACGCGAACAATTCGTTCAGACAAGCGCATCATTTTCATTGCCCAGAAAACGGTTCGTTTCTAGATGGTTCACACTCGCCAGCATCAAATAGATACACACAAAAGCGCCCCGTGCGGGAGTGGTAGTGAACGCTGGCTGCTGAACGGGATTTAAATGCACCCACTGCTGGGTCCACTGCGACCACATCAAACTTACATTCGATTTGCTGCTACACTTGCACTGTTTCTGTTTCGTATTGCATTGCATCGGGTTAAGTTCGATGCACACAGTTTTGCGTAATGTACAAACTTTTTAACACAAAACACTCGGAACGCGGACGCGACAGACGCACATCCGTACGCTTTGACTTTTAGAGTGAGAAAAAAAATGGCTGACACAACAAACACTGACACCAAATCTGGACTTTCGAGTAGAGCGAGAGGGAAATGGGGTCGCAAGAAAGAGATGACCGACGGCTTCGCTTTACCGCACATTGCCGAACACAGCCGAAGCCGTGTGCCCATAGTGCGTGCATGAGTTTTGTCCATCACTGCCCAATTAACAAGAATGGTGTGGCTGCAGTAATATACATTTTAATTTAAATTATATATTTTGTTTCCGTTGCGATTCGTTGATTATGATATTTTTGAGAATAAAAACTGGCCAGGAGAACGGGTGACTTTTTTATTATAGAGAGAACTGTTCAGGAAACAGAATCTGCTCGAAAGTATAAAATTTGTCCTGTGTGTCGTGCTTACAAATTCCGCTGTGCGGACAGCATTCGCTCCTTTTCCTTCCTTTTGTCACTCGCTTTTACAGAGCGTGCGAGCAGGAAAGATCAACTGTACAACGAGCGAGAAAGCCAGATAGTGGAGGAACGTATGTGGACAAAAATTGGTACACCAGATTTTATTTCAAGCAAAAAGTTAAAATTTTTAAAATATCTACTTTTGAAAAGAATTCCGGAAACTACCATATTCAATGGCCCATATGAGTTTGAAGAGTTTCGTTTCGTAGACCTGTTTAACTTCTGTTTGCTCTCTGTATTATTCAATTTTCATTACAGTTCGTTTTGTATCATTCCTAAACAAAAAGCATTCCATTTCCACCACTTGTTCGAAAGCAAATCACTTAAAAAGCAATGAAAATCGTCTCTAATTTGTTTAAATATCCATTACACATTTGTTCTGTGTGTCTTTGCCCTACCGTTGTCGGCTGTCGCTATAAATCAGAGCCCAATTAACAGACAGCCCTGGCAGCCGCCCTCTTACTGAGAACTGATATTGCCCAACAGTTATCTGTTTGTGGACTAATTTAAACAAATTGAACCAGCTTTTGCTTCAACGTTTCTGTATGCCTCTTACCCGGTGGCTTACAGTGACAAATGCCCACAGGAAAACAGCTGCTACCGAATGCCGGCATTTTCTTTTAAAATCGAATCAATTTGATCAATTTGATCGTGTGGACCGATGTTATTGTAACAAGGCTCAGCCATGATTGTAACCATAAGGGTACCAACATTTTCGATTGGTAATGATTGAATTAGTCACTTCCATCGGCAAGCCCCTAGTGCAGAACGCGTTCCCCTGCCGAACATTGGGAAACACCCGTATGTTAGTTGCACACTTCCGTGGCTAGAATTCCGCCGAAAGCTGATCCCCTCGCTGAGCATTCGTATCTGCCCCGTCCGCTAATGGATGCAATTTCTTATTGGCACCCCATTTTTGTTGTTCCCTAACCGTACAACCGACAACGACGCGTCATCATGCTGGGCGCGTGGCGGGTTTTATTTCACCTCGGAATATCGTGGCCGACATTCGAATTTCTAGACAAATGGCGTTGTACGCTTATGGGCAGGACGAAAAGAAGGGCCGCACGAAAAAGGTGCCTCGACCCATACATCATTTGACGCCACATAATGGTGAAACACACAAGCAAAAAAAAAAAGAATCGGAAAGGAACACTGGCGACTCCATCCAGTCCAGACGTCCGACGGCGAGTTCTTGAACGCCGCGAACGATGATGATTATGATGCGATTTGGCGGTCTGATTCAAGGCTAACACGCAATACAGTTACGTTGCAAGGACTACCAGGACTACTGGTCGGTGAACGTTTGCCCTTGATCCTTGTACGAATGCTTCCGTTCCCCGAAGCTACCAGTCTAATCTGGGCCAACCTTAACCGTGGTCATATAGTGACAGCAATTAAAGTATCATTCCCGGTAACAAAAAGGGCACATGATGGCTCATCCTTGTCCACTTATCGAGGCACGAAGATTGGGCCGGAAACGAATTGCAAAATTAGGTGCGCTTCCGCTTAAGCTTTGCTAGAAAAATATCGAAATATGCACTTCATTCCTCACAGACAGTGACATCAAATTTGAGATGTCGGATACCGGAATTAAGACCGGGGGAAAAAAAGGAAAGTAATAAAAAAGCCGAACCCGCACGATAACGTTGGCCGTATGGCCGTGAACGCTTCCTTCCTTCCGAATTCTTGTCCCGCCCTTTTTTTTGTCCTATCTCCTCCTTTAGAACCTTCCTTTCGTCTAGCTTAACCAGACGTGGCCCTTCCTTGCTTGCTTTTCCGCTTTTTCTACTTCCGTTATGTTTAGAATTCATTCAGGCTAATGCTTCATTCCTGCTGCGTTCGATCCGGTTGCGGCATTAAGCTAGGTATGCTCTTTCTACAGGTTTTCTCTTTCAACATTCTTGACCCAGGAACAAGCCCCCCGTACTGTGAATGTAGTTATATGATAATTGAATTGAGTGTGTAACTGCAAAGAGTCACATTTTTTCATTCACTGACTTAGCACAGTAGGCCATGGCATATCAAATGCACCGACGCTACTGCGCCATGTGAGGCTGGCTCCTCGCTGGTTACTCTGGATGACTTTGGAAAAGAAAGCTCAACGAGGTCCTGCAAACTACAAGAGGTAGAGGAGGCTCTGACGAGCAGGACGCTTCGACAAGGAGATCTCTTGAAAGGGTTAGGCCCTTAGACGATGATCTGGTATGATGCCAACGAATTAACATCGATTGCGAGGTCCATTAGACTAAAAGAACTCTGGTAGACGAGGTTTCTCAGACGACAAGATCGGCTAGACTAGACTTTGGACTTTGGGACTTTGGAAGGATTGAGGATTGAAGATAGCTTTAAATAGACTAATGATTTCTAAGTCAGCCAGAATCTGGATTAACTATTGGAAAAGGTCCACTTTCCTAAAGTCATCAACATCAAGGAAGCAATCTTTGTCTTAAGATATCTGTGGCAATGTATATATATTCAATTGCTTATATTCTTACGCGTGTTTTGTTACTGACTGAACCTTACCGAACCAGCCATCCGCTTACTTACCCTTGCCCTTACCCTTCCGCTTGGCCAGGGCACGCTTTTTGCGCTGGATGTTTTTCAACCGGGCCGCCTTCTCGCGCTCCTGCTTCGTCTCCTTCTCGAGTCGCTTCTTCACGATCTGTTCGGGCGTCTTCAGATCCAGATCGCGCAACTTCCGCAGATCGGCCTTCGCATTGTGCCGTCCCCAGTGGGTGTGCGGGTACTGGCGCTGTACGATCGGTACGGCACTCGCACCTGCCTCTCCGCCCTCATCGTCCGACGCTTGCGCCTGTTCCGCCATCAGCTTTTCGTCCACCTTCGTACGCTCCTTCCACTTGTCGTACCGGCCCGTCTTGTAGGATGCGGCAATCCACACACCGTGCTCGGTGCGGATCTTGCCCGCCCGTGGGTTTTCCACGTTTACCATCTTCTTCTTCTTGCGGTCCCATTTCTGCAGCTGCCGGTGCATCCGCTGCCCTTCGGCCGTGTCCCCGACCACACTCAGTTCGGCCGAATTTGCTTGGCGAGCAAAATTGTCGATCGCGTACCCATCTTCCTCGGCGGCGTCCTTCGCTTGGTAGGCGATAAAGTGCTCCTCATCGCGAGCGGTTGCTCCCTTGCGCCGCTTTGGTCCCTGCTCGCCCTCGTTTTCGTTCGCTTTGCTGTTCAGCTTCTCCTGCTCTTCCGCATCGAGTTCGGCCAGCTTGCGCTTGTGCTTCTCGATCTTGGCCTCATCCGCTTCACGCTTTTGCGTCATCGCCACGAGCTCTCGGGCGTGTGCCTTCGGGTTCAGCTCGAAGATGGTCGCTTGTGGACGGTAGCTTTTCATGCGCGCCAGGAAATCGTTCCGGAACGCATCCGCATCAACGGTGGACGAAGCCGTGGGCACCTTTTTTACCTCCTGCTTTGGAGCGTCCTCTTTCGCTTTCGCTTTCGTTATGGAAATCAGCTTCCCCTTTTTCGTTTTCTTGCCCTTCGCTCCACCGTCCAGTGGGTCGGTGTTTCCCTGCAGAAAGTCTTCCAGCACACCCAGTTCATCGATTTTAAAGTTTTTCGCCCGCTTGTTGGATGCCGCTGATGCTGCCGGTCGCGTTACGAAGTACTGCTTGTACGCATTGTTGCTCACCCGGTATGCGGTCGCGAGGTCCACGTGCGTTACGTACTCCTGCACGAGCAAGTGTTCCGTTTCCTGCGTGTCCGGTGGCACGATCCCGATCGTTTTCCGGTCGGCTAGATTGAGCGGTCGATTCAGAAACATGTGCAGGTCGATCAGATGAGCGATATCGTCGTTCGAGAAGATGGAATAGGCCGTTCCACTGCGACCGGCACGAGCGCATCGGCCGACGCGATGGATGAACAGCTTCGGTTTGCCCGGGAAGTGCAGATTGATGACGTAGTCTAGCGTTGGTATGTCGAGACCGCGTGCGGCAACGTCCGTTACGACGAGCACGTTCACCTTGCGGTGCGTAAACTTGGCCGTGTTGATTTTGCGCGCGGATGCATCCAGTCCGGAGTAGACGTGACTGTTGGGAACTCCTGCTTTGGTCAGCATCTGAGAAGAACCAAAATCAACTATGGGAACTGGAAGGCAATGCACAAGCAGCTGATACTTACCAACGAAATCAATTCCACGTGATGCTGCGTACCGGCAAAAATGACCGTCTGCGCCGTGCTCGGGATCACATCGCGTAACAACACCAATAGTGTGGCGTACCGTTCCGCCGGCCGACAGTAAATGTATTTCAGATCGAGCGTGTCCGGTATCTTCGATTCCACGTCCAGTCGTATCAGTACCGGCTGGCATAGGCCTGCCGTTGCAAAGTCCACCATCTGCTTAGGCAACGTCGCACTGAAGAGAACCATTTGGCGCGATTCCGGCAGTCGCTTGATCGTTTCGGTCAGCTGCTCGCCGAACCCCATCTCGAACAGTCGGTCCGCTTCATCCAGCACACAGTACTGTACCGAGCTCAGCTTCAGATCCATCTCCACACAAAGATGCAGAAACCGGCCTGGCGTAGCTACGATCACGTCCGGCAGCGTGTGTACCGCGGCAAACTGGGAATCCATTGAATCTCCGCCCAGCACCAGAATCGACTTCAAATCCATAAACCGTCCCAAATGCTTAAGAAACTTGTACGTCTGTATGGCAAGTTCGCGGGTTGGCGAAAGAATCAGGGCCCGTGCTCCACCGCCCGCCTTCGCCTCGCGCTGCTTCAGCTTCTCGAACATCGGGATCAGAAAGCAACCCGTCTTACCGGAACCGGTCTTTGCCATCGCCACCACATCGCGCCCGTCCATGATGAGGGGAATCGTTTTGCGCTGAATCGGGGTCGGGATTTTGTAGCCCATCTTCAGGATTCCCTTCAGCACGGGTGCGCTCAGTCCCATCGCCTGGAATCCGCCCGACTTTTTCTTGCCCTTTCCCTTGCCTTTGTCCGGATCATCGTCGTAGTCGACTTCGGCCTTGTAGAGCGTAAAGCCTGGCACCTCGTCCAGTGCCATTACACTCATTTTGTGCGTTCTAAATCGTTTTCCAGCCTCGTTTTGCAACGTGTGGGTAAATTCGGTCGACCGGCTGCCGTTTTTGAACGAAACACGAGGTTTTGGTGCTGTTGTTTACGTTCCTTCATCCGATGACAGCTGTCCGTTTTGTACTAAAAAGGCGGATGACGTTCGTTTGACATTTGGGACGATTTGTTTGCTTGGAAAGATTGTCAACAACGTCCTTGAGATTGTAAACAATTGTTCCGAAAGAGCTTGTGCCGGGGTTTTTCTTTACGAAAATTCTATCAGAAGATATTCAGCACACCTCAGAACAATGGATAACATTAGCGATGCGGCCAACAAAACAATCGGAAGTACTGAAAAGGAAGAGAACCCAAAAGTGTCGGAAGAAAACAACTCACAAGGGAAGGATTCGGAACAAATTGAACCCAACAAAGGATGCTCTCCTCCGGTGGGAGAAGGCTCAAGGGAAAGCGAACCATCCTGCAGTAAAGAACCCGACGAGGAAGATGAAACAATGCTGAAAGAAAAACTCCAAACACTGAAGGGCGATCGAATCGGGGAAACGATGTACTCGGAGCGCTTCGTCCTGTCCACCATCCTGAAGCTATCGAAGCAAGGCAACCGTTTGCTGGAGGATGACGAAGAGTTCGAGCATGACCTTTGCAACCTGTGGGACATGACGATTGAGCCGGACGTGGTACGCTTTCTTCTCGAGCAGGATGTCATCGAACTGTTTCTTGCTTTGGCCGCCGCATCGGAGGATTTTCGCTTAATCGAGATTCTGTTCGGCATCATCGGCAATATGTGTTGCGTGGAGGAGATGCACGATTTGTTCTATCGGCAGAGCAATTTGCTGGTAAGCTTCTGCGACTTTCTCTCCATTACCGATGCTCCGGTGTTGGTGCAGCTGATGCGAACGCTTACGACGCTCTTCGACCGGTCGGACGACGAACGATACCATTGGTTTGGTGTGATGAAGAAGGTGGACAATCTGACGGAAAAGCTTTCACTCATCCTCGCTACCAGCACCAACAGGGCGCTGCTAGAGCATACGGCCGAGACAGTGGGCGCAATGATCAATCGGTTTACCGAGGCAGAGGTGGATTATGCACAGCTAAACGAGTTCTATCGCCTGTTCGGTAAGAGCTGCCTACTCGAAGGACTGTTCGAAGCGTTCAAGCAGCTGTTCCCGTTCCCCGCTCGACGAGAAGCGGCTGGCGATGGGTTCGACGAAGAAACGCTAACACTGAAGGACATTAAAACGATGCGTCGTTTTCTCGAGATTCACGAACACTTTATCCTGAGCTCGAACGAGCTGTACGAAGCGTACGTTAGCGAGGTGGATCAATGCGTTCACCGCGTGCTTTCATCGTTTGTGAACGAGTGCGTACTGTTTCCAGTGACGAAAAACCATATCTGCATTTTTGTATCGATCAGCAACATTTACAGCGGCATTATGTACCACTTCCGGGCGGAATCGTTCGTCTGTATGGTAAAGATTTATGATCAGCTGGCAGATGCACTCAAAAACCCACCACGGGAGCATGCGCCTGTCTCCAGCCGATCAACCGAGAATGGTACGGCCCCCATGGAGGAAGGTGAAGACGCAGAAGCAGAAGATGATGGTGGAGCGTTTGACGTGGAGACGGCATGTGCCGAGGTACGAGAAGCAATCTTCTTCCTCGTAGGACCGATCGATGAACAAATAATCCGGGCGGCGATTAGGATGGGGCAGCTAAAGGAATCCACCTTTGAGCAGATGTGCCGCGAATTGCGAGAGACGATGGACGGTGAGCCGTTGCTGTACCAGACTTGTGCGAAGCTCATGAGCGCGGTGAGAGAGCCTACCGAAGAAGAAGCTGACGTTCCCATGCTGGCAACTAACCATGCAGCAGAGCAGTTTTAAACCTAACTTTAAATACAAATAAAACCACCTTCTTCTTTTTCACACATCGAGTCGTCCTTTGCATTCATCGACGGGGATACCGGTTTATTCGCCAGATGAACGCTGTTCAGCAAACGTCCGAATCGGTGAAGCATTTGAGTAACAGGTCCCAGGATGAGGCAGGTATCGACTCACCATCTCCTTTGCTGGACTTTCGCTTTTCCAACAGCGCACGGTAAGACTCGAGCAGCGCTGCACTCTTTTCCGGCAGTATGCGACTTATCACACGCACCCAGTTCCCTCGCACTGCATCGTACAGTGGCAGGAGCACGCCTGCCATCGGCACTACATCCTCCTTCGTCACTAAGCGTAACAAATGGGCCAGCGCAAGGCACAGCTGCTCCTGCAGCGAATCTCTTCGTTTGTATTCGTTGTAGTCCACCAAGTTGTCCGACTGCTCGAGTGCTTGTAAAAGAGCGAGCCAAGTCGGTTGGAAAAAGGCACCGTACTGCTCCCGTTTGCCAATAACCGTCAACGCTTGGGCGGCATTGATGCGAACCTTAAAGTTGGGTGAAGCGACGACCGTCTCGCACAGTGCTGGGAACACGCGCCGTTCCCAGGTACCGGCGGCACCGCAAGAGGTGCTAGGCAGGAAAAAGGTTTCGTTTTTCATCATATTCCCAAGCGCGTAACAAGCGTTCCATTTCACCTTTACGTTGACGGTGCTCGAGACGGTTACGTTCTGTATTAATCGCTCAATGGCGTCCTGGCATAGAGGGCTCCAGGTGGGCTGTTCCAGCTGGGCTGGCCGTAACAGGTGCAGCACATTGCCTATCGTGCGTACAGCATTGCTGCGCACCTTGTCGTTGTCCTTAGCCGAATCAAGCGCTACCTCCAGAGTGCGTCGCAACAGTTCATCGCTGATCTTTAAATATCCCTGCTGATCGTGTGATGATTCGTGATGAGTAAGCTGCAGATGATGTTGCTGATTCAGGATGAGCGCATCGGTCGCATTTCCCAGTGACCAGCTAGTTTTAATGCGTGCCGTAAGATTCGGATCACGCATGATCCTCAGTATCGATTCGATCGTGTTTTCCACGTAGCACACATCGTCCCGTAACGATGGAAACAGAATGTACACGGAGAGGGCTCGAGCGGCCGCCGAAGACACAGCGCTATCATCATCAAACGTACAGCCGGTTAGCAAGGATATTAGTGCCAGCTGCCGACCTCTCTATGGGAAAAGCATTGGAAAACAATTCGTAGACAAGAGAGATTCGAAGTGAAATAGGCTTAAACATACCGGGAACTTCTCGTACACGTGCACACCAACATTTCCAAGAGCATCGCAGCACACGGAGCGTAACGTAGCAACCAGCTGCACGTCTTGTATCTGCTCCGTTACGGTCGGGATGATGCTGGTCCAAAACTGGAGGGCCACATTAAGCTGCTCTGGATCGATTTTATCTATGCACAGAAAAACTCACATCAGCGTATGTTGGCTTTAAATCCAACGTCTTTCTCTCTCTCTCTCTCTCTCTCTCACCCTGTAAAAGCAGTTCCGTGTGTATGGCATGCCCGAGCAGATCCAAAAGACGCCCGGCATACAGCTTTATCTCCGGCAGTGGATCGCTGAACGCATTCACCAACGCCTGCGCTACCACGGACAGATGATCGGCTAGCAGCGAGTAGTGACTGGCCATTGCACACAACACCTGCAAACATTCCATCCGGACAGGCATAACGGAGCTAGCGACACCGTTTACACCCAAATTTTCCAACGTTACTTGAAGCAACCAGGACATACTGTTTTCCTCTGTACTGTCGCTCTCATTAGCCGGTTCGAGTTTTGCATTCACGGCACAGCCACCATCCATTTCCGGATCGGATTCCATCGCTTCCTCTTCCTCATTTTCCTCCTGGTTTAGCTCCAGATCAAAGCTGGAAGAGGGGACAGGAATTAGTTACGAAATTATGTATTTACTCAGCGAAAAAAACATTCTTACGCCTTTGACACTGGTTTGCTGCGTGCCACATTGCCGGTCGGTGTCTGGGCCAACCGTTTTATGCCTACCAAACCTGCGATTTCTTCCGTCAGGTCCGGTACGGAGATCAGAAAGCCCATCACCATCAAAGCGGCCACCTTTATAGTAGCGTCCCGGTGTCGTACTAAAGGACGCACGATCCTTACGAACCGTGTCGCGATGCCTGGCCGCAGCCGATGGAATGGAGTCGCCTGGATGAATACTGTAAGCCCCTTAAGCAGTTGCGTCAACACGCTAAGATCACTCTCGAGGGTCAGCGCTTGCGTGAGCATGGCATACATTTCGATGACCATGTTGCCGAGTGTGACCGAGAACGGGGTGAACGAAACGAGCGGTTTCTTGCTACTTTCCGCCTGTATCAGGAACGGTTTCGATTTGTAGAGCAGGAACGATGTGGCTTGTATGGCCGCTATACGACACTTTGGGGACGGATCGCGTAGCACACAGTTCAGCAGCGATACCGTGGCCGGTGTGCGTGTTTCGTCGGGAAAGAGAGCGTGCCAGTAGCCAAACATGATGCGCTTTTCGACGTGCTGCGCTAGCGTTCCTATCAGTACCAACGCCGCCTGTCTTAGCTTTGCAGACCGATGCCGTTCTACCTGTGCCCGGGAAGAGGTGGCTTCGTTTTCGGAATAATCCGAATCGCTCGTTTGATAGCAACCGGCCATCGGTGGCTGGCACTTGGATGACCCTGCGGATGGAAATGTTGGAAATTCAATCAAGCTGGTCCACCCAGCGGAAACGTCGTTACACTCACACTCCAGCACGATGCTTGCCTCTGAGTATGGTTGCCGGCTGATGTCTCCTTCGGCCATCGGTTTTTTCTCCCTGCTTCCGCCAGCGCCACTATTTCTTGTTGCCGCTCCTCCTCTTTTGTTCTTCGGATGGGTTCGTGTTTTGCGAGTCTTGGCCGTCTTTCCACCCTTGCTGATGGGTATGTGCTGCGGTTCTGGTATACCCTGTTGTGAGACAGGCACACGCTGAGGTACCAGGCTGGATACCTCCGGAATGCCGTACATTATGAACGCTTTGGCCGCACCAATCAGTCGACCCAGCTGGGCACTTGTCCACTCGTTCGGTTCCTCCAGCGAAACAATAATTCTTAGACAATTCACAGCGGATGTTGCGATGCTGTAGTAAGCGAGCTCGGTAAACGACTCGGGGCGGGCTTTGTATAGCAAATCCAGCACCGCATTGCCTACTGTGATTAGGTAGGGTTCGAGAACTTCAACACCCAGCGGTTCGCAGCAGATCAGGATCGATTCTAGGCACAGTACGGCAGCCAGGTACAGCTCACTGGGACTGCATTGGTCGAGAAGCGTCGAGGAGACGGTTCTCGGTTCCACCCGGCGGTAATCCGGATCCGCCAGCACATTCACTAGAATTCCGTTGTTTGATATGAAAAAATCGAGTAGCTAAAATTGAAGAACGAATTTAGTGCGATATTGCATCATCGTTCCGTGAAGGAGCTGCTTACCTGCGTAATATCACTGCACCGGCGGAACAGCAGCTGCAGCGTGCCCAGCACATCACACGCTACCTGATAGAACCGTCGCTCAAGACACTTTCGGAGCCACACAATCAAGCTCAGCGTGACCGCTTCCGGGAGCACAATCTTCTGCCGGCCCACAAGCGATTTGACGAGAAAGCATGCTTTCACTACGAGCGTATCCTCGTGCACCGGAATGTTGAGGAACGATTCGATCAGCCGAACCGGAGACCGCACGTCACTGATCCTTGCAGCGCGGTAATTTAACCCATTCAGCTCATTCAGCAGTGTGTTGATTTCGTTCCGATAGTCCGCAATCTGGGTGCCACAGTTCAGGAAGAGGAACTTGGTCGAAAGCTGCAGAAATTGCTGTTCCAGCTCCATATGGTGAAAGTTGTGTGGTGTTGTGGCAGGCTCCGTCGGAAAATGGATTTGTTTTGATGTGCGATGATTCACTTACCCTTGCGGTTGTATGGGTGAGATCAGCTGGAGACCGATTTTTAGTACCAATGCAATCATGTTTAGTACCAATGCAATAATGTTTAGTACCAATGCAATCATGTTTAGTACAAATGCGATATTTTCCGTTTTCACCAAGTGGGATCAATTTATGAGCTAACCAGGAAGCTCAACATAGGCTGGCGTTATTAAAGTTCTATCAATGGAGGGATATCATCATTTGATCATGAGTAAACACGCACACACAAACTATCTTTAATCATTAATGTGAATCTACGAAAAACTGCCAACAGTCCAAATCGTTTTACTATTTTTTCCTCGATGCACCGCCCATTTCGTCCAGCTGCTGCTTCAGCTCCTTCAGGTCCCGATCGGGTACGTAACGTGCTTCCTCCTGGTCCCAGCTATGCTCCGTCACCTTCAACGTGACACCCTCGGGAAGGGCCGCCTGCAACGTGCGCAGCAGCAGTGGATATAGCGGAGCCTGTACCTTTTCCACCTGCACCGTCCGTTGGTACACGGTCAGCTTATACTCGCTGTCGATGACGCTGGAGTTGGGTTTGAATTTTTGCACGTTCAACTTTTGCGGCGGCTGTGCGTAAGCATCGGCTATCTCCAAATCCATCGAATCGGCCACATTGTGGATGAACTTTTGGTAGCTTTCCAGCAGCGGGTAATCGTACCCCTTGATGGTAAGATTCAGCGTTTCGTACAGCGGATATTTCGGTTTCAGCAACTGCAAAGAAATGTGGCGCAGAAAAAAAATTAGTTGCTCGGGACGTTGTACTAAACCGGCACCGTTTTAGAACATGCTCCCTTTTTGACGTTCCAGGCTGTTGTCAACGAAGCAGGCGTCGTTTTATTTTCAAACAAAAGCCCGAAGTAACTGTCGAAAGCGATTCCGGAAAACGCCTTGCTTCCACCAGCTAGGGCGCGTTAGTTGCTGTCGCAAATAGTAAAAACCACCACCATGACCCGGCGAAAAAGCATACCTCGATCACTAGCGAGCACTGCTGCAAGTAAAAGCAGCGACAGGGCTACGCGTAGCCGATCCAGAACGGTACAACCAGATCCTGAAACGCCGCCCGTTTCGCCAAGAAGCCGTCGCAGCCGAAGCTCATCATATTTCACGTCGCCCACGGAGGAAAATGATCGTGGAAGAAACGCGCGTAGATCGCTTTCGGTTGATGCGCCCCGTGTAGCTCCCAAAACTGTGCCAACAACATCGGCAGGCAGTCAGCGCATTGCACCGTGGATAAGGGAAATGATTGAGCTGCAGCAGACATGGCATCTGCTCATACCAAAAGCATGCTTCGCAAGGCTGGTAAGGGAACTGTTTAACTACCAGTACAGGATAACTGTAGAAGCACTCAGCGCATTGCACGAATCCTGCGAACTGTACATGGTGGAACTGTTTTCCGATGCCGATCTGTGCTGTAAGCACCGCAACAAGGTAACGTTGACCCTGCGCGATTTCAGACTGGCCTGTTTGTTTCGAGAAAAACGTTAACCATAATCACCTCGAGGTAATCCGGCTCATACATGCGGTTGAACGATGCTGCTGATTGACCTAACGACCGTCCGATGCTGGATGCTGCCAATGCTCGGGTGGTAAAGAAGAGCCGCGTGCTCTAAAAAACGATCAAGCAATTGAGTTGAAAATAATATCACTTGTTATTGAATTACAATGCTCTTACCAGTAGGGTAGCCATGGGAAGTGTCTTCGATAATATACTTGTAATAAATTAGGGTGAAGGGCGTATTTTGCTCTTGAACAGCAGCAGTCCACTGTTTTCCCGTGTGTGTTTGTTGTTTCTCTGCGAACCGAACTGTCAAACGATTGCTGCTCCATGTGTGAGGTTATGTAATTGGGGCGAACCAAAACAAATACAAACGAAACAAGAACATGCAAAACGGCAGTCTGGAATAGTGGAGTGTAGTGTGAATAAAGAATTACCATGCGTTCCACCATCCATCGGTGCCATTCATGCTTTTCGCAGTTCGTACACACCCGTTCCTTTGCTTCCGCTAGCAGACGCAGTGTGCTCCGGCAGGATGTGTCCCGCTTGCCGGTGCATCAGTTCCCGATAGCGAAAGCCTCTGACACACGTGTGTATGTGTGGGGCATGGCTGCCACCGGTGCGCTCGGAATGCAAACATCCGTGAAGAAACAGGCACAAGTATTTACCGACTTCGTACAACATCCAAGTAGGCTAAGCTTCGGCGAAGGGCACGCTGTGTCGGATGTTGCGGCAGGTTATGGATTCACGGTGTATGTGGTCAACAGAGAGAACGAAACGCAATTATGGGGCACCGGCATCAACACCGATGGACAGCTGGGCATCCAAAAGGCGCCCGGAACGCACAAAAAACCGCTCGAGCTGCTCATCTATCCGGCACCGATTGATCTGAGTGCGGCGAAGATGCAACCACGCCAGCGTTTAGTGCGTGTAGCCGCAGGACGAGCACATGTCCTTGCGCTTACGGAGGATGGTGCAGTTCTCGCGATGGGCAACAACGCATACGGCCAGTGCGGTCGCAAGATTGTCCCGGACGAAGATTATTTTCGCAATCCGGTAGTTAACAGTGTCCAGCTCGAGGAACCGGTACGGGCAATCGAATGTGGACAGGATCACAGTTTAATGCTCACGGAATCGGGGCGCGTTTTTTCGTGCGGTTGGAGCGATGATGGCCAGGCTGGACAGGGCAGATACGGGTTGATTGATACACCTGGCCCCGCGGGAGGAGATCTGAAAGGTGAACAGATTGTAAAGGTTTCCAGCAGCTGTGACACTATATTGGCCGTAAATGGTAAGCGTACCTGGATCCGGTCTATGGGGCAGAATTTATTAACGGTGCATTGCTTCTTATCCTACAGCGAAAGGAGAGCTGTTCGGATGGGGTAATTCGGAGTACGGACAGCTCGGGGATGTAGCTCAGGATAATCCGCAAATCAACACGCCACGTCACCTGTCCTTCACCAAGGAATGTGGCAAAATTGTTGACATTGCAGCCGGCGGCTCGTATTGTCTGATTTTAAATGGTAATTCCATCGTACAAGTTTCCCATTTTGGATTGAATAATCATTTTAACGCTTCGCCTTTCGCTTCAAGAACACGGTGATGTATTTTCCTGGGGGTACGGTATCCTTGGCTTCGGTCCGGAAGTGCAGCATCGTCCCGCTCCAACTCGCATTCCGCCCGCACTCTTTGGCCGGAACGAATTCAACCCGCACGCGAAGGTGATTTCGATCGCCTGTGGAATTACCCATTGTGCGGCTATCAATGATCAGCACGATATGTACATGTGGGGCCACAATCGGTACGCCTGTCTGGGGTTGGGTCACAAAAACGATCAGTTCTTCCCGCTAAAGGTAGCTCTCAATGCACGCGTACAGAAAGTGACTTGTGGTGTGGATCATACTGTAACGCTTTGTAGGGCGTTCGTGTGAGTTCTGTGTGAATTTTCTGTTAATATATACACACCGTGCATAAACCTGAGCAATTCTGAGCTAGCTGGACATGCACATATTAATGGTTCGTGTTGTTTTTATTAAACTTTTTTCATCATAAAATTCGTGCTTCAAAAACGCAGCTTTCCAAACTTCTTGCCGTGCGTCAAACGCATGATTAAATCGAGCGCCCATTTCGGACGATCCTTCGGCACCATGTGACCCGCGTTCCGGACCAAAACCTCCACCAGATTGCCGGCCTCCTTTGCATACCCGGCAATCTCACCATCCACACGCCAGATGTGCCGCGGTGCCTTCTTGTACTCGTCCATCCCGGGGAAGTTGAGCTTCGTCACGTAGTTCATGGTGAGCGGGTATGCAACGATAATGTCCAGCTGTCCATTGTAAATGAGCACCCGGTACGCGCGCAGCAGCTCGTTCAGATAGGGCATAACCGACTGCATCACGTCCAGCTTCAGATGATCCTCGACCTTGTTCTCACCCTCGAGATCGTGGAACGAGTTGTTGCCCACGTGTATCGCACGGCGTGTCTCCGGATGCTGCAGAAACTTGCCCATATACTCATCCGCAGGATCCGGAACCGTTTCCAGGTAGTTGAAGTACGTCGTGAAGCCGGAAGCATTCTTGAACAACGATCCGCTCGGGTATTGATCACCGTTGATCAGTTCATCAAACACGTCGAAAGCGCACTGGAAGTCTTTCTTGCTGATGCAGTCACGGCCCTTCGCCTCGTACTGATGGAACTGGTCCCGAGTGTTGCCATCGATCAGTCCCAACTGGTACAGATAGTCGCCGTACACGAGCTGATGGAACGGATCGCACAGCCCATTCCCGATGGCGATACCCTTCAAGTTAAGCTTCACCTTCGCGTCGGCATTGTTCCGGTGGATCGTGTGTGCGACGGCCGGTACGTACTTGCCCGCGTATGACTCACCCGTCACAAAGAAGGGCAGCTGCTGCAGATTGGGGAAGAGGGTGAAAAACTGCTGCAGCGCCTTGTGCAGATTCGCACCGACGTGCGTCTCGTTCGTCGAGTAGCCCTCCTCCTTATCGGTAAAGCTGAACCCCGTTCCGACAGGGTTATCGATGTAGATGAGATGGTGGTTCAGGTGCCAGCTGTATTTGCGGGGCTTTAGCTTCATGTTGCTCTGCACCGAGAAGGGCCCATTTTCCGTAAACAGCCCGTACAGCGACGATGCACCAGGGCCACCCTGCAGCCACAAGACCACCGGTGCCTGCGGGTCCAATTTGGCCGCAAAGTACCAGAAGAAGAGGTTCGAGTTGGTCGCTTCGTCCACCGTCAGATAGCCCGAGTAGCTTTCGACGTCGGCCGGAATGGCGGAATGGTTGACGCGAGCAGCGTCCCGGCCTGCTGCAATCGAATTGTTGGCAATGAACGGTGTCAGAAAGAGTGGTTCCCCAACGTCTTCGCTGGGTGCGTGGGGCATGGCCCTAAACCGTGGGTACGGGTTGATGAACGATCGTTTCGCTTCGACCGTGGTGGTAGCGTCCCATACGCCCAGCAGGAGCAGGGCACACGAAACGACAAACAACATGGCGCTGGCCGCTATGAACACTGGGCAACACAATTGAATAAATTAGGAAGCAGCAGCAAGCTGCAGTTGCTTCGCCTCTGATGCTACAAAGAACACTGATCAGTGCTAACTAGACTGACTATCAGCGGCGGTAGCGCCGACGGACTAGACGGACCGACGGGAATAAGAGAAACGATGATGATGATAATTGGCGGCTGCTAGCTGTTGAAGCTTGGAATAACTATCGATGTATGCGTTGTGTCAATGATCGAGGAAAGAAAGAAAAGTGATGACATAGCGCTGGAAACAGGAAATTTGGTCCGAAAAAAATCGGTTAAATCATCATTTCGTAAACCACACACACAGCAATTTGTATGCCATACGACCTCCCCGAATACACCCTGCAACAGCTTACACAGTAGTAAACATCGTCTGTTTCTGGAAATTTAAAAATAAATAGCATTTTTGTCCATAAAAAAATCCTTATCAACACACTGTCTACAAGCGTACTTGATGTGTGTGTGTGTGTGTGTGTGTGTGCCTGTATGTGCTACACACATTCTTGAAGAAAATCAAACTGCAGAAGAAAGCGAAAATAGCCGGCACCAAGAACGCCTCCCGCTGCGATTGTAAACAAATCGCGGTGCAAAATACGACTCACTACTACACACGCACACCACGTGGAGATAATGCACGTCTCGTTGTATGTGAATAACAAACCACCCCCACCCCCCATCCAACTAACGACCAAACATAATCGCGTGCCTGTGTGTGTGTGCGTGTGTGTGTGTTTGATTCTAACACCCCATCCTTAGCTTTGTATCAGTGTGTGTGTGTGTGTGAACAGCGAGGGGATGATACTTGGATCTGTTAAACTCAACCCCAAACAAAAAACATGCGCGCGCCCCACGCGACACTAGAGCGAGCGGGGTTGTGAATGATGAAGATGGGGCGGCGGCAAAGAATTTGACAGCACCGACCACCGAACCACTTCGTAACCTGATGAAATGATTCACCCGGCCTATGTAATACGGCGATGTGTTAGATCCATCTATCCAGTTCGATAGTTCCACCCCAAACCCCAGAGTGCTGCTGCTGCTCACTGTTCCGCCGATTGACGCAATCATCATGGAGCAGCGCGGAGGTAGCGTGTGACTGTGCCGTTTCTTTCACTGCGGTGGACCGGTTTGTACTTCCTGAGAGACAATTGTGTACTTGCGAGGCCCATAATTAGCTGCTGTAACGCCGTGAAAGAGTGAAGAACGGGACGGCACAAAAAGCAGAATGCCAGCGAAGTAACGCAAACGAGCCGAAGTTCCCACAGAACAACACATCATTGCGGCAATCTTCCCGTCATTAGTTGTGCCTTAAATCAAAGCAGCCTGTGTGGGGTCGCTCGGGGTTCCTATACCCTTTTTTCATCTGCTGCAGTGTAAATAGGAAAATCTAGTAGTAGGCCATGACTACCTCAAACTGGGACAAATTCGTGCTTCTGCTGTGGAAGAATTGGATCATCCAGAAGCGCCATTATGTGCAGACCGCGTTCGAGGTGACCATCCCGGTGTTGGCCTGTTCGCTGCTCATACTCGTGCGGGGTCTCGTAACGCCAACCATCTACACGGAACCGACAACCTTCACTAGTTTGAATGTGCGAAGTTTGGCCTCGATACGGGAGATGGTAACGAACCACCCGATCAGTTTGACCATTGCTTACGCACCGCGTAATGATGTGCTCGAACGGATCGTGGGGCGGGCCGCCCGTATGCTCGGTACCGACGTCCTTCATCAGGGCTTCAACGATAGCGAGAGCATGTACAATGTGCTCGTCACGCACAACTACCTAGCCGGGCTGGAGTTTGGTGATGAGTTGGCGGTAACTAACCTGCTTGCTGGTGGTGCGCCAACTGTCTCTATCCACCGCGTTTCCTCCTTTTTCTTGCAGAACATCACTAGTCTTCCCGAGCAGGTTAGGTTGGCCGTTCGGTTTCCGAGTGAGATGCGCACGGCAACCCTCCCAGGGGCACAGTTTTGGGCGAATTGGTGCACCTTCCTGATCTTTCCACAGTACCAAGTGTACGGAGCGCGTAACATCAACGGCAGCGATGGTGGCTATCCGGCGAATTACTTCACGGAAGGATTTGCCTCCGTCCAGAACGCGATCAGTCGTGCCGTGCTGGAAGCAAGGGCCGGCCGCAGCGATGTACTACCGCACGTGGAGCTGAGGGTACTTGCTGCTCACCTAGTCTTCCTGTCAGACTCGTCCATAAACCTTCGTTCTGTTTTCCCGCCTTAGCGTTTCCCGTATCCGCCCTTCTACGACGATCCCTTGCTGCGGGGTCTCGAGAACCTGTTCCCTTCCATCATCATGGTGGCCTTCTTCTATTCCTGCATCAACACGGTCAAGTTCATTACGCTGGAAAAAGAGAAGCAACTGAAGGAATCGATGAAAGTGATGGGCCTGGATGGATGGATACACTGGATGGCTTGGTTCGTGCGCACGCTAACGCTACTAACCGTGTCCATTACGCTCGTCACGGTTTTGCTAAGCTGTAACCTTACCACCAACACAAAGGTGGCCGTGTTCGAATTTTCCGATCGCTTCCTGATCTGGCTATTTCTGTTCGTGTACAGCATCACCACGATAATGCTGTGCTTCTTGGTCAGCACCTTCTTTTCCAAAGGTTTGTGGTCTCACCTACGTGGAGTGTGCGTGGAATGAAGCCTTCATTTTCTTCTTCCCCATCTTTCCACAGCGAACATTGCCTCAGGGATTGCGGGAATTGTGTGGTTCTACTCACTAACCCCGTTTCAGCTAACGATCGGCAACTACTATCGGATGCCGCTTGCAGCGAAGCTTGTCTCCAGTCTCTGGAGCAACACGGCCATGGGATACGGTGTGACGCTTTTCATGAAGCACGAAGGCACCTCGATCGGTTTACAGTGGGACAACTTCCTGTCGCCCGTTACCGTCGACGATCAGCTTACGATGGGGCACATATTCTTCATGCTGTTTGCCGATGCCGTCCTCTACCTCGCCTTAGCACTGTACATAGAACAGATCGCTCCGGGCCAGTTCGGTGTACCGCGCAAGTGGAACTTCATTTTCACTGGTAGCTTCTGGAAGCAGGAGGTATTCCGCCGAAACGCGGCTGCTGCCGAATCTGAGGTGAACGCCCCGCCGGGAAGTGCTTCGGAAACCGAAAGATTACAATCAACCGGAAGGTATCAGGCGAACAGGGATGAAGAACCAGCCGACGCACAGGTCGGCATCAGTATGGTGGGATTAACGAAGATTTACCACGGCGGGAAATCATCATCCCGGGCAGCTGTCAAGGAACTTACGGTAAACTTCTACCGCGACCAGATCACTGTCCTGCTCGGGCACAACGGAGCAGGCAAAACGACCACCATGGGTATGCTGACCGGGATGTACCCGCCGACAGCGGGCTATGCAACGATCGAAGGACATCGGATCGGTGGAACGGCTGTGAAGAAGTTCCGCAACACGCTCGGATTCTGTCCGCAGCATAACGTCCTCTTTGACGAGCTTACCGTCGCCGAGCACATCAGGTTCTTCGCGCGATTAAAGGGCATCCGGCAGGAAGAGTACATCGAGACCGAAATCGATAAATACGTCCGCGCCCTGCAACTCGAACCGAAGCGTAATGAGCAGTCCCACACGCTCTCGGGTGGCATGAAAAGGAAGCTTTCGCTAGCCATCGCACTGTGCGGTGGTTCGCGGGTGGTTTTCTGTGACGAACCAACGTCCGGCATGGATCCCGGAGCAAGGCGCACGGTGTGGGATTTACTGCAGCAGGAGAAGCGCGATCGTACGATCGTTCTGTCGACGCACTTTATGGACGAGGCGGATGTGTTGGGCGATCGTATCGCTGTGATGTGCGATGGAGAGCTGCGAGCGGTCGGTACACCGTTCTTCCTGAAGAAACGATTCGGCGCTGGATATCGGTTGGTTTGCGTCAAGCGTCCCGATTGTCAGCCGGAGACGGTCGTGAAGTTGTTGCGCCGATACGTGCCGGACGTGGCGATCGAGTCCGACATTGGCACGGAATTGAGCTTACGGCTTCGCGAACAGCACCGTGCAATGTTCCAGCCCGCGTTGGAAGAGCTGGAGCAAAAGATCGACCAGTGTGGCATCTCGGGGTACGGAATTGCATTGTCTACCCTGGAAGAGGTGTTTATGAGGTAAGTTTTCGGCACGGGTTCTCGCTCCAAGCAAACGGACCCAACATTCAACAGCGATATCTTCCTGACCAACAGGCTAGGAAGTGATGAAGCAGGTACCTCTGAACAGTTGCGGCACGCCACCAATGGAGTTAATGCGAGCGACAAGAAGCATCTGACAAACGGCACACACACGGCGGCGGCGCCTCCCTCAATAACTATTACGGAAACGTACGAGCTTCAAACGGGCGCAAGGCTTCTCTGCAGCCAGATCAACGCCATGCTGAGCAAGAAGTATCTTAGCTTCGTCCGCTCGTGGAAGATATCCATACTGCAGATACTGCTGCCAATGATGTTTGTTCTGCTGGTTATCGGGATTGTACAATACTTCCCCAGCAATGTCGTGCTACCGCCGTTGGAAATCTCGCTCGCGAGCTACGAACGTACCAGGACCGTGCTGTCTACCACCGATCGAAACGCGCCCGTTGTACCTGCGTATGAGCACACGATCAAAAATTCACCCGGAAGAGGACAACACTCCATCACTGTTACAGAGCGCAACTTTACCGATTATATGCTGGAAAAGGTAAGCGAGGGCTCCTTCCAATGTATCCAATTTATCGCTTGACATACACACACACTTGCTTCTCACACAGTCGACGGAAAATATCCGAGCGGTGGATAACACGTACATGATCGGGGCGTCCTTCGATGTGGCCGGCCGCAACTTCACCGCCTGGTTCAACAATAAGGCGTACCACACGGCACCCCTGTCCCTGAGCGTGCTGTACAACGCGCTAACGCGGACAGTCTGCCCCAACTGCAGTCTCACCGTCACGAACAAACCACTCCCGTACAGCAGCCATGTCCGATTCCTGCGCACCGAAGCGGGCAGCAACTTGGGCTTCCAGCTGGCCTTCAACACCGGGTTCGCGATGGCGTTCGTGGGCGCTCTCTACGTCATGTACTACGTGCGCGAGCGTGCGTCCGGATCGAAGCTGCTGCAGTTCGTGAGCGGAGTAAACGCGATCACCTTTTGGTGCGTCTCCTTCGTGTGGGACTTTGCAGTGTACTGCGTCGCGATGGCCATCTACATCGGTGCGCTGGCCGCGTTCGGGGAGGAAGGTTGGTCCACACCGGAGGAACTCGGCCGGGTGGTGATTGTGTGCGTTTGCTTCGGCCTGGCGATCATTCCGTTCACGTATCTCGGTGCGTACTGTTTCGACGTACCGTCGACCGGCTTCATCAAGATGCTGATCTTCAACATCTTCACCGGCACGGTCATGTTTACGGCGGTGTTTTTGCTCAAGATCAAGGACTTTGATCTGGTGCACGTGGCCGAAACGATGGAGTGGTTTTACATGGCGTTTCCCCTGTTTGCGCTCAGCCACAGCATCAACAACATCAACCTGATGGAAACCACGCGACAGATCTGTGATGCGTACTGCGATGCGACGCCCTTCTGTACGCCAAAGCTGGCCTGTAAATTCAACAAGCGGTGCTGCGGTAAGTGCTGCTACGCGACCACAACGCGACCGAGGCGACAGAGATCGCTCTTTACCACGTTTATTCATTCCGGCTTCTCGTTTGCTCTCTCCTTGCAGATGTGGAAATATTTTCCTTCAGTCCACAGGGCATCAATCGCAATCTCACCTACATGTTGTGCGTCTCGGTGCTCTCGTTTGCCGTGCTGCTGCTTAAAGAGTTGCACGTGTTTGACGAGCTTAGCCTCAGCACACGCGTCACGGAATGGTGGTGGCGGTGGTGTTCGAACCGACATCGTCGACCCACCACAACTGACACACTACCGGAAGAAGCGCAATCCATTGCGATCGGCGAGGATTCGGATGTTAGCGAGGAGCGTACGCGAGTGGATCGATTGTACGAGGAGCGCGCACACCAGTCACCGACCGGACAGGCTATGCTGATGCTGCGAGATCTTACGAAACGTTACGGAGGCTTCGTGAAACCACCGGCCGTCGATCGGCTTACGTTTGCCGTCGGCGAGCGAGAATGTTTCGGACTGCTGGGAGTGAATGGGGCGGGAAAAACGTCCACCTTCCGGATGCTTACCGGCGATCGGCGCATTACCGGTGGGGACGCGTGGGTCGTTGGATGCAGTCTGCGAACGCAACTGCCTGCCGTTTACCGTCGAATCGGGTACTGTCCCCAGTTTGACGCACTGCTGGAAGATCTAACCGGCCGCGAAACGTTGCGCATCTTTGCCCGCTTGCGTGGCATTCCGAGTGGCTCGATTGCACCGATCACAGAGCGGCTGGCAGTGGAGCTAAACTTTGCGCTCCATCTGGATAAGCTCGTCCAGGCGTACAGTGGTGGAACGCGGCGCAAGCTAAGCACCGCGCTCGCCCTGCTCGGTGACCCGGTGGTAGTGTATCTGGACGAACCGACGACCGGCATGGATCCGGGCTCGAAGCGTCACTTCTGGAACGTGATGTGCCGGGTACGCGCGGAAGGTAGGACCGCCCTCGTGCTCACCTCGCACAGTATGGAGGAATGTGAAGCGCTCTGCACACGGCTGGCCATCATGGTGAACGGCGAGTTTCGATGTCTCGGATCGGCGCAGCATCTGAAGAACAAATTCTCCCACGGCTACTTTCTCACCGTGAAGCTAAAGCGCACCGGCGACGGTTCGCCCACCGAAGCCGAACGGAACAAGCGCGCGATCAAGACGTTTATGCAGGAAACGTTCTCCGTCAGCTCTGGCGCGGCTGGCGGTGCGATCCTCAAGGAAGAGTATAATAATTACCTCACTTACCACATCCGCGACACCGGCCATCGGTGGTCGGACATGTTCGGGTTGCTCGAGCGAGCCCGGGACAAGCTGCGCATCGAAGATTACGCGCTCGGACAAACATCTCTCGAGCAGGTGTTCCTGCAGCTGACCGCCAACCAGCGAACCTGCAACGAAGCATAACTCAACGCTAGTCGAGCGCTGCTGTGCTGCCTACCTTACCCATAGACTAGAATCTCGCCCAAAGGACAATATGACGTAGACGCGGAACGGATTAGATAGATGCCTTCTCTCTGCACCCTACCCTCACACCTTAGTCTCATTTTCTTTCCTAACACGCCCGGATGCAGTCTTCTTCTGCTGCACCGTAACAAACACAGTTGGCTCGAAATACTAGTTTAATGAAGCAGCACGGGTATAGAAGACCGAATGTGATCACAACACTTAAGTTACCGGAGTAGTATTTTGCGCTTCAAGCGTGCAAATTGCAAATAAAGTTGCTAGTTTGACGGAAAAAAAGCAAACGGTCCTTTCGTCTATACATGTTTTGTATTTAACGATGCGCTGTTGTCCACTTGCCGGGGAGCACACGTCTGGTTGTGTTTTCTCACGATACGCTATGTACATATCCACTTAGGACTAATATAGTTTCCATTACAAGCAAAAATACCTTTTTGAGTGGTAGAATAGCGATGCCCGTCATTCTGCCCGTTTCGCAGTTCCGTTACCACCCTCTAGCAGTTCGCTACGGTAAACTGCCAATCGACGCGGAAAGGAACTTGTCTCTGCACTAATAGCTAGTAAAATGAGCCCCTAAATGGAAGATTCACACTAAAAGAGGGCGGAAAAACGGAGCGTTTTTTTTTCATTTTACACATTTTCTGACCTTACTGTACCCGACATTCACTCGTCACTACTACCGCACAATTGCCCACACGTCTAGATTCACACTCTCGGAGACTTACAAAAGTATTGGCTTGGCGCTGCGCTAAAGAAGCAGCCAGCAAACGATCCGGTATATACGTATATAAAAGTAGCAATACAGTGCACAATACATTCAAAAAGATTAAAACCCACTAATGCAACGAATCAAAAATAAAGAAGAGCTCAAAAATAAATTGCATCTAAAGGTGCAGCAAAACGCCACACCTCGTCCAAAGGCTCCACCCGTTTTGCGTGCAGCTGGAGCGTCCACGCGCACGCACGCCACCCAAGTCCTCCTTCCTCTTGGCTGCCCCATTTTCGACCCTGGCTAAACGAAAGGAAAACCAGACCAACCAAAGCAAAAAACAAGCTTAAATAATAAACAAACCTATAACGAAACCATCCTCCGCAGGGCGGCGCCGGCACTGGTTCAGTTATTGGCGCCGGCGCTGGCACTGTTCAGTTTGGCTTGCTTCTTGTTTTCCCGCTCCCGGCGACGGAGCTTCTTGCGCCGCCGATCGATACTCGCCAGCTCGGCCTTGATCGCGTTGTACGTTTTGCGCAGGTCCTGAATCTTTTTCCTTATGATCCCTATTCGCTGATTGTTGCTCAGGGAAGGATCTGAGGGATGGAATTGAAATTGTGTTCAAAGTACGAATGCTTCCTCGACGGGGTATTGTGCAATGCTTACCGAAATTGACCAAGAAATTGTACTGACAGGGACGTCCCGTTTTGCTGCCGATAAAGACCAACGAGGACGATCGGTGGAATGCCGCTAGATTGTCCGAGTTGTCCTCACTGTCCGTTGCTGTGGAATGGGAGAAGCAAATATCATCAAAAGGCCGCTCGTTTCGGGAAAAGGCCTCTCCGGCGACATACCATTGCTTGTGTTAAGACCTCTTTGACTACGCCCACCATAGCAGCCGGTGTTTGAGCCATTGTTGCCAAACCCATAGCTGCCCAGGCTGGTGTTGCCCCCCGTCCGTCTACGTTTGAGCGTTGGTTCTTCGCTCGGTTTTCGCTGACGGCGTTTCTTCATCGGGGACAGTGATTCTTGATCGTGTGCTAAAATAAAACAAGCTTTCAATGGTGGTGATGGGTGAGCCATATGTGAGCCACATCCACTTACTTTCATCCTGACTGACCGAATCCCTTGGTGAGCTGTTTGGCGTGTCAGCAGTCGATTCGCCTCCGCCCGAACTAATTTTGCTCCTTAAGCTCTGTTGCTGCTGCTGCTGCTCCGTTCGCTGTTGAAGATTGGAACCGAACGATGCTCCGGTTCCTCCGCCAGCCTGCCCACCACCTTGACTGGTGCTGCTGATCGTCGTGTTGCCACCGATCGTTATCGTTACTACCGGCGGTTCTAGATCCATCGGCACGGACTTCAGATCGGTCGCCGTTTGAATGTTTTGCGGTGGTAAGAAGGATGCAGATGCCGATGTTGGCACGAGCGGTGTCTCCGCGTACACCTTCCGTCCGACCGTTGACGGTGGCAGTCGGTCGTGATCTTTCGGTGCCGGGGAGCCTGGAATCGTTTCCTCGCACAGCAGCAACGAGAGCGATTCGCTGTTGGGCGCTTGTGCTGGCGGTTGCGATTGACCATAGTGCTGCGGCTGCGATTGGGGATCTTGGTCTTGGGCTTGGTTGGGTGTTTGCGCTGAGGACGCCATCGATTCGTTCGACCCGGCGGCTGTGGTTATGACGGATGCCGTCACAGCGCCACGACCACCATTGTCCTGCTGCTTGTGCACTGCTGCTGCCGTACCGGAACCGTCTTTACGCGTGTCAGCCTCGGTGCTGATGCGATGTGTCGATTGGGGCTGTTGCTCGTGCACCTTCAGCACTTCCATCAAGTACTCCTCAGAGCTCATGCCACGGCTGGCCGTGTTCATCTGTATGATTGTCTCGAGCAGGCTCTGCTTTGCACCGCCGGAACTCTTTTTGTCCGCCGACGTTGCAGCTGCCCCGGCGAATGGCTTGGCGTGATCTTCCTTCCCATGCGACAGGGACAAGCTGCTGCTGTTGTCCGCCGTTCCAGGACGGTCTTGCTTTAGGACGAGCTTCTCCTTATCTGCCACCGCTGCAACAGCCGCTGCCGACGCCGCTGATGCCATCTCGAGCGTGATGGAAGCAGCTGGTGCAGATCGTGGCTTGTCCTCAAACAGCTCCTTCTTGGCCGATACCACGCAGGAGACCGGCTGCTTGCTTTCGTAATGAACGATCACCGCTGTTGTGCTGCTGCTGGGCACGGTGGTGGTGGTGGACGGGTTTGTCAGCGCAGGATGAGTATGTAGCACCGGCGCGCTTCCCGCGGTGGGTTCACCGCTACCCTGCGATTCTGCATCCTCGATGATGAGCCGATGCTCCGAATCGTTACTGTCCGTAGACTCGTCGTCGTGGATGAAGGGTGGATCCGGATCGAGCTTGCGCAGCGATTCCGTGAGATCGTTACTTCTGGATGTGGGAATCTGTTCGAGCGATTGTAGTTTGTGAGTGGAAGATGAGGTCGTCGTCTGCGGTGGTTGTTGATTGGTCGCTTTCGCATCGCTAAACGTTTGAGAAGATTTCGGTGTGGAAAGGTGCGAATCATCCGGTTCCGTCTTCATTCCTTCGCTCGTCTTTCCTGAATCGTTTCCACCCATGGACGCGGGTTTCGCCGAATGATTTACAGCCATTATCGGCGATGAGTAGGACACGGTGGCAGAACTATTACCACCACCACCACCACCACCGCTGCTGCCAATTGATTCCGATTTGATCGTTGGGTGCAACGACGACGCGAAAGACATCGGAGTGCCGCTTTCTAGCGCGGGCGATGACAACAAACCGCTGCCCATAAGCGATTTCGGTGTGCTAGCAAGCGAATGGTGATGCATCGAGCTGGGCATGTACTTCGGGAAGTCTGGTTTTTCCGATTTTATCGTTTGCTGCTGCTGCTGCTGCTGCTGCTGCTGCTGATTCTGTTGACTTAATGCCTTCAGAACTTTGTCCGCAATCGAGGGTGGTTTCTTCACGTTCGGCGCGTCGAACTCAAAGTTCATATCGTTAAAGTACTTTTTACAGTTTTCCAACGTCGGTTCCTCCTTTTGGCTCTCATCGCCTGCCTTCGCCAGCAGCACGGAAGTAGATGGACCTTTCCCGTGTGGATAGAGCACGGAAGAAATCGATCGATCGATCGATACGCCACCGCTTCCGACCGAAGAGGCGGAAATGACTGGCGTGAAAATACCGGGCGTAGTCGTTGCTGGCAGCGGCGGCGGTGGAGTTGGCTTCGGTTCGAGCTCTTCTTGCGATTTGAATGTTCCCTCCTCCTTAGCTCCCAACGGTCCGGGGGTAACGAGATTGAAGCTGGGAGATTTCCGCAACACATCGAACGTTGAGTCGCTCTTCGCCGGCGTTTGTACAAAAGCGGTCGTTAGTCCAGCAGCTTGGGAAGAGGTAGTAACGGGAGCCGTCGTCTTTGGAGAGGTCTTCTCTTTGAGCGGGTCTACAGAAGCAGCTGACCCCAACAGTTCAAGTTCCGATGGATGCTTTTGCTCCTTATCTTTCTCCTCCTTTTCCTTAATCTCACGGCGTAATGCGCCCGGCCCTTTCGGCGACTTGCTGTCCACCACCACACCGCCCATCGGTTCCGATTTGACTGGCGAAGGTTTCTTTGCGCGCTTCAGCGATCCACTGTAGCCTCCCGAAACGAAATTGGACGTGTCCAGAGGATCGACCGCAGCCGCAGAAGCGATCGTTTTCCGTTGTAGCGGTTTCTTCCTTTTCTCATCTGCCTGCTGTCCTCCCAGGGAAGGTGTGAGCGAGCTGACCACCTCCGCCGGTGGAACATCCGAGACAAGCTTTCGTGGACCGGTGGCCCCGGCAGCAGCAGCTGCACCGCCCGCACTACCACCTACCACTCCCATAGGGGCAGAGCTCGCTGTGTCCTGATCGTCGTACTCATCCTCAAACTCGTACACGTCGGAAATCTTTTCGTCCATCCGGTTGGCGGTCGATTCGAACAGCGACTTTATCGAGAGGGCCTCTTTGCTCAGCAGCTTGTTCTGGGCCGGCGTTAGCGTCGAGGAGGAAAAGTGTTTCTTCTCCCCCAGCAAACCGGAGCTGCCGTGCTTGAGGGATGGTGCCGGCGAAGCGGCCGAAAGCGTGGATTGAGAGCTTACTGGAGAGGAAAAGGCGGATGTTCCCTCTCTTCCCAGCGTAAACTTTCGCTCCGTGCCGGTTCCGGTCGTTCCCGGGCCCGTTTGCTTCTTTTCCGCCCGCAACGAACTAAAAGCGGAAGCAGTTGTGCTTGTTGTGGTTTGTGACAGAATGTTGGCCGTGGTTCCGATGGGCGAGACAGTTGCAGTACTGGGTTTAGTGTCTTCCGACGCGGTTGTTGTGGAGGGCGATGATTTTGGAGATTTTATCGGTCGCGCACCGGAACCGGCAGCGATAATTACACCCTGTTGCGATGGCACGGTAGGATCGTCTTTGTTGTTACCTCCGTAAACCGTTGATGGGGACGTCCCAAAGGCAGCTTTTACGGGGGTCATCAAAGAGCTCGCGACAGCGCGACTGCTGGCTGCGGATGGCGATGTCTTGTCCTCCGTTGGCCCCGTTTTCGATCGTACCGAAAGCGAAGGGGATGCTGCTCCGGCTGACTGAGATCCGGTGGAAGCTTTCTGTGGCGATTCCAGCACAGAATCCTTCGCCGCTGCTGTTGCGGAAAGCTGCGGTTTTAGCTCATTTTCCGTGCTTGCGTCACGCACCGTGCAGAAAGCCATCTTTTCCGAGTTGGCAATGATCGTGGCCGCCGTGCCGTACGTCTTAATTGGAGGTTTTCCAATCCCCGTCGACGACGATGATGATGATGATGATGACGCGTTGGTCGGCTTATCGCCACCCAGCCCTTCAATCGATTCTTTCTTGATGCCGCTCAACGTTGCCTCTTTCTCGAGCAGTGCCTTGGCGTCGGCGGCTTTGTTTGCCACGCTGATTAAGGGCTCGGTGGAGGACGAATCTTCACATTCGAGGCTGGGTGGAGGTGATGCCAGAATCTTCGGACTCAGCACTAGCCCAGCTGCTAGCGGTGTTTCGGCGGTGTCGGAATCGACCATGGTCGTTATCGGTGAGCTGGAGAATGCTTTGTTGGACGATTGTGAGGAATCCTCTTCGCTCAGCGTTTCCGACTCGGACGATTTTCCCGGCTCATCGTCCTCCTCAGTGACGGTTGACTCTTCCTCCTTTACTATCACCCCGGAGCCGGTTGGCTCTTTCTTGATCGATGCTGCTAGCGGTGCGTTGCTCGTAAGCGAATCTTTCGCCTCGATGGAGCTGCTTCTGGTGAGCATACTCGTTGGCTCATGCTTCGGAATAAGATGTTTCGGCACGTCCATCACGCTGGTGGCCGAGGGTGGCTGATGGCCTTCCGCTGCACCACCGGCGGCCGTTGCCGCAGTCGCCGTTGCTGTGTCCGACGCCGGCGATCCGGGCGATTTCAGCTCCTTGAAGCCCTTCAGTTCGGAACGTATCTAAAATCGAAAGATCGACACAGCGGGTGGATGTGTGACGGGAGTGTGTAATTAGAAAAGGAATCGAATCAACACAACAAAACGAAATAGAAAACGAAAGCAGTACCCAAACAGGTGATGTGATGAGATGTGATGCGAACGAAGCGCAAACCCCGCCGCAGGAACCGTACAAAACAGAGACAGAGAGAATGGGGGGAAGCGGGAATATAGAAAGAGAAAGAGAGAAAGAGAGAGAGAGAGAGGTTTGCCCCCAGTTAGTAAAGATCTGGATCGAGCGGTTAAATGCAGCGCAGTATGGTAGGAAATTACTTGATTGAGATCATAGTCACGACCACCACCACCAACACCGCCAACACCACCACCACCACGACCCTTGGATGCTCCGTTGGAAAACTCGTCCGATATGGCCGCGGCATCGGACGACGAGCCGGCCTCGGCTGTTGTACTTACTTTCGTGCTCGTCGACGAGATTGAAATCGACGAGTTGGACGAGGTGGTCGACGAGGTGCTGTTGGTGGTGCACTTTTTCAGCATCGGTTCGTCCGAATCCGTGTCGCTTGTATTGTCCGGATCGGTCGGTACGGACAGCGATGACGAAATGTCTGTATTGTTCGACGTACGTCGGCCTGCTGCAGCAGCCGAGGTGGACAGAGAAGATCCCGTAGTAGCTGCGGACGATCCACCCCGAGTGAGCGGTCTGCGGTTGGACGGGGTGGCCGGTGACTTGTTCCGTCCGACGTTCGGAGTTGTGGAACGCGGCGTGGAATTTCCACCAGGGCCGCCACTGCTCTGTTCGCCTTTCGAGTTGCCCCGGCTTCGTTTGGCCACTTTTGGCGTTTTGTCCCCGGCCGGCATCGACGTTCCACCCGGTGTTCCGCCATGAGACGGTCCTTTGCCCCCACTACTACTGCTGGTTGGTGTATTGGCGGACGACTTTCCTTTCTTGGTTTTGCTATTGGTTAAGTTTTCCGCAATACGTTCCTTGCGCACCCATTCATCGTACCTGTGTGGTGAGTAAAGAATAGTTGTATTACTGCGTTCTTAAGATAGGTACTTAGTTGCTTTATTTCAATACTACCTCGTGTTCCATCCGGTGTAGTGTACGAGATAGATGAGATTCCCTTCCTGTTTGGCGATCTCGATCACCTTCGCTTCGTACGTCACCTTCTGCTCATCGTAGTACACCTTGAGCTTATCACCTACTTCGATCGGGAAATCGGGCACGGCGGATCCGGAACCTACCCCAACTGCAGGGCTAACGTTTCGAACGCTATGCCCACCTGCCGTCCCTGGTCCAGTTCCGTTTCCACCACCACCGATGCCTTCCCTGCCCGGCGGACCACCGCTTTCCTCCTTTCTACTGCTGGTGGATTGTTTCTCCGGCTTAATCGAGCTACTGGTGCTTCCCGCACCACCCACACCACTGCTTCCGGCTGCCGCTTCCCGCTCATCCTTCTTCGAATCTACCGAGTCGGCGTCCTTTCGCTTACGGCCCCGTTTCTCGATCACCGGCTCAACGGATTTCGCTTTTCCCGTCGTTGGCTTTTCCTTCTTCACTGCTGCTGCTGCTGCTGCCGATGATGAGGAAGATGTGCTGGCGTCCTCCTTTTTGCCGCTACCACCACCGCCAGATGATCCACTGCTCTCACCGCCCCCCTTGCCCGATGATGCTTTCTCCTTCTCGCGTTCTTTCTCCTTCTCCTCGAACTTGTCCACCAGCGCTTTAACCTTGCCGCCACCGCCCGCCTTTCGCTTGGTACTGCTCGGCCGCAATACGGCACTTTCCGCTGCACTCGACTCACTCGTATTGTCCGATTCTTCTACCGCAGAGTTGGACGCCTCGGCGGCGGCAGCAGCAGCAGCAGCGGCAGCGGCAGCGGCAGTCGAACTGCTAGCCTTTGCAGAAGCATCTGCTGCTGCGGCCGAAGCTGCCTTCTCCTTTGCCGTTAGCAGCTTTTCCTTTTCCGCCAGCTTCGGTGACTGAACGGAGCTGGCACGCACCAAACTGCGGCCCTTGGTGCGACTCGTCTTGGGGTGTGGTACCATCGTGCAGCCCAGCTTGCGATTAAACTCTTCGAACGAGAACAGAAACTTTTTGTACGCTTGCTTCACCAGGTTCGTAATGCTGGCGGTGGCAGGTGAGAAACCCAGCCGCAGCGCGATCTGTTTCCACTGGTTCAGGGTCGTAACGCGATTGTAACCGTGCAGCTTTTGCACTGCTCGAAACAACCGATACAGATCTACGTCACGATTCGTGATCGATGGCGCTTTGTTCAGTGGTGTACCCCGATCGTCCATAAACTTGTACAGCTGCGCTACAAAGTGATCCTTCTCCTCGGTCGGCTCATCGTCCGAGCTGTCCGTTTCGAGCTCCTGGTCTGAATCGCTACAGCTGCCGGACGTGCCGAACAGTGCTTCCCGGTCCCAGTGCGCAGGAAGCACATCGTTGTCCATGTACTCGATCGCTGCCGATACGGCGGCCGCCTCCGACTTGTTCACACTGTCCCGCGTAAACTCGGTCGCTTCCTTCTTGGGGACGGTGTAGTACCGGCCATCTTTAAACGACCGCACCAAGTACTCGTCCTTCACGCGTATCCGCACCGTGTCCTGGGCGGTCGGTGCAACCACCAGCCCGGGGAACCAATTTTCTTTCGGGTTTTTCTTCTTGTTGTCGCTCGTTTCCACGCACACCACCTTGCCGATGTTTTCCTCCTTATCGCTGGCGTTCGAACGGGAGTGATGCGTCGGTTCGTCTTCCTCATCGGAACTTTCATCGGGGAGAAGATGCCGCGATCTGAAGGGCAAACGTGCAGAAAGGAAAAAGCATTACTAGAGAGTTTCTTAAAAAGCGCACTATTGAGAAACAAACCTCAAAGCCCAAACCATATTGTATGGAACAAAGCAAACAAATATAAACAAAACTAGAGAACAAACACGGTGTTTACTTCACAGGCGTCTTGCTTCGATCAAAGCCTACTAAAAACTGAGGTACGCTTCCTCTCACAACCATGCTCGAAAGAACTAAGCCCAAGCAATTCCTTTTGCGGATGTTGGTCTCATTTACGAGATAAAAGATTCCTGTAGCTACCAGACGCATCCGGTCGGGTTCCTCTTACCGACGTGCGTTACCATTTGCAAACACAACAACAAAACACATCAACACTTACCTACGACCCCTTCGTCCACCGATGACCGGATTCCCGAAGTGTTCCGGATGTGTGAGCGGAAGCTGATCTAAAGTTTCGCTCTCGTTAAAGTGTCGGCCACTCTTGAGGCAGAGCGCGCTGCGTCGAAGCGTCGTGATGTCACCGTCATCGAACACCACCGTGTACTGGGAGCAGTCCTGGATTTTGGTAAGCGTCGCCTCGACGTACTCCTTCCGCTCCGGGTGCTTTACCTCGACCGTCGCGCCCACCCGGAGTGCCCCCTTGATCTGATCGTCCGAGACGACACCGGACCCGAGGCCCTGCTGTTTGTACGCGACCTTGCATTTGATGTTTCGCACGACCTTGCGTACCTTGGCCTCGCAAAACGCCCCCTTGTATTTGGCGCTAACCTCCGTTCCTACAGTCAAATAAGGGGGATCGTCTACTTGCTGGCGAGGCGAGAAATCCGAGTGGAGATACAAACGAAAACACGTTATCGCACGGATATGCACACACTTGTCCACTCCGCTTTCGCCCTACATTCCACCCATTGGCGGGGCTCGGCTTACCTGCATCTTTTGGAGGAAATAGCGCTCAAAACTCAAATTATCGCTGACAATCGCCACTTTTACGCATTCACTGATAACCTGGGTAGGAGTGCATATTACGGTTCCTGCACCGCTCCGTTGGCTGTCGCTTCCTTTAACGGGGACAGCACAGCAATCAAGATGATCGGGAACGGTTGGCGTGCCTCCCTTGGCTCCGGCTGGTAATGCGTTCGGACGCGTTGGTGCGGTTTTGCGGAACTCGTTTCTTTATGTTGCCACTCGTAACACCCACCTGCGACCGGGAATCTACACTTTCTCTTTCAGTGCGCTTACCATGCTGAATGGTATGCGCTCGGGTACGCGCGTAAAAGGGTTACGACGGGGTTTGACCACAACACCTCGCTCGTCTCTGTTGCGTAGCATCAAAACAGGATCAACTTTTCCCAGAAATTTGTGCCTTGCAAAGATGGACGGTTCACGCTGACAGTAGCTTCGTTGAAAAAGCTCCACTTTGACACGTGCTTCGTTGAGTGATTGGTGCCTTTTGCTGTTGTTTTGGTGCAGTAAAGATGCAATTAGTTTATTGATTTGGGAAGATTCTGGGTTATGTAAAATTATTTCCATTTTTTTCATGCTTTCAAAAACAACTTTTTTTCCGTAAAAAGCTAAAAATCCGATATGATGTTGGTGAAGCAACAAATTTTGACTAGCGAACGATCCCGCTGTGCGACGCTGCCAACTGTGCGAGAGCAACTGTCACAATTTTCAAACGCCGAACCAAACTGCCATTGCGTATTGTGGATAAACGGTCGCCATTGGACTCACTCGCGAGCTGGGGCAGTTGCTTTTTCTTGCCAATCACCACGCAAACTGTTTCGGGAAATTGCCACCAGCAATTTCATCAGACTGAAAAGACGCGGTTCGAAAAGTAAAGTGCATAGAGCGTTGTTGTGCGTATCTGTGCGGTTTTGCTGTTACGGTACAAAGTTAGCGCGATGGACGCCAGCAACGGGCATAGCGAACGGAACCAATCAAACAATGCCAACAAGCCAGTGAAATGTAACCAAAATGTGCAGGTTTATGTTCGTGTTCGGTGAGTGAGCCTTGCATTTCCAGTTTTCCTTCCCAACAGTGCGATGCTTAACTTTTTTATCTGCCCATTTTAGGCCAACGAACAACCGGGAGCGGCTGATACGCTCGATGGAGATTGTAGAGGTGGTTTCAACGCGAGAGCTTCACCTAAAGTCGAGCTACACCGACTCGCGAACGTCGAAAAAGTTCACCTTCGATCGTACCTTTGCACCGAACTCGAAGCAACATGAAGTGTACCAGGCGGTGGTGGCCCCGTACATCGAGGAAGTCCTGTCGGGGTTTAACTGCACGGTTTTCGCTTACGGTCAAACGGGAACGGGCAAAACCTTCACAATGGTTGGCGAGGAGGAGCCGGAACTAAGTGCGGCCTGGGAAGATGATACGCAGACTGGCATCATTCCGCGCGCGGTGAATCATCTGTTCGACGAGCTGCGGATGACGGAGCTAGAGTTCTCGATGCGCATATCTTACCTCGAGCTGTACAACGAGGAGCTTTGCGATCTTCTTTCGACGGACGATACGGTCAAGATTCGGATCTTTGATGATGTGCAGAAGAAGGGGTCGGTGATCGTGCAGGGGCTGGAGGAGATTCCGGTACACAGCAAAGATGACGTTTACAAGCTGCTAGCGAAAGGTCAGGAACGTCGTAAGACCGCCTCAACACTGATGAACGCCCAGTCGTCCCGATCGCACACAATCTTCTCGATCATCGTTCACATCAAGGAGAATGGAATAGACGGGGAGGAAATGCTGAAAATTGGCAAGCTGAATCTTGTCGATCTGGCCGGAAGTGAAAACATCTCGAAGGCGGGCAATGAGAAAGGCATCCGGACGCGCGAATCGGTAAACATTAACCAGTCGCTGCTTACGCTCGGTCGCGTGATAACGGCACTGGTAGAGAAAACACCTCACATACCGTACCGAGAGTCGAAGCTTACGCGCTTGCTGCAGGAATCGCTTGGAGGGCGTACGAAAACGTCAATCATAGCGACCGTATCGCCCGGCAACAAGGATTTCGAAGAAACGCTCAGCACACTGGAGTACGCGCACCGCGCGAAAAACATCCAGAACAAACCGGAAGCGAACCAGAAACTGTCGAAAAAGACGGTCATCAAGGAGTACACGGAGGAGATCGATCGGTTGAAGCGCGATCTAATGGCAGCACGCGATAAGAACGGTATCTACCTGGCGGAGGATACGTACAACGAGATGGTTTACAAGTCGGAAGCGGCCACGAAAGAGCTGAACGATAAGTCGGCTCTGATAAAGGCACTCAAGGAGGATCTGGCGAAGAAGGAATCAATCTTTAAGGAGGTCGCTTGTAGTTTGGCCGAACGCGAGGAGGAACTGCGCCGTACAGCGAACGATTTGGGACAAACGCGCACGGAGCTGTCGAACACGAAGCGAAGCCTTTCGAAAACCAAACGAAGGTACGTGGAGAAGAAGGTGATACTGGAGCATCATCTGCGCACGGAAGAAATGCTCACCGGGCAAGCGAAGGAGCTGATCAGCGTGGTAGAAACGGTGACGGAAGACACGAATGGTTTGCACGTAAGTATGCTTGTGTGTGTGTGTGTGTGTGTGTGTGTGTTGCTGGGGAATGAGGAAACAGGAGCTAATGCATTCGACGGTTGCAGGATACGGTAGATCGTCGTAGAGAACTGGACAATAGAAACAAGAGCGCTTCGGAGCAGTTTGTCGATCGCGTGCGTGACCGCATTCGATCGATACGGGATGATGTAGGCAAAATGGCAGAAGAATGTAATCGGTTGACGGTGGATATGAACGTTGGATGGGGTAAGGAGTTATCGCTCAATCGCAAAGTGCAAAGGGGCTTATTTATTGTTCCCATATTCCACAGAAAGCTACAACCAGCAGCAAGAGCAAATGCACAACGCAACCAAGGCACACCTTTCGGCGCTAGAAACCGTGAACCACAGCCTACTGCAACAGAACGCAACACTCGTGGAAGCGTTCAAGGCGGCGATGGAAGAGAACATGGATGTTCGCCGGGATGAAATACTCCGCTTTCTCGCCCAAATCGAACAGTCCCGTGGCGCACTGATGCAATCCTTTACCGGTACGATGGAAAAGCTAAAGCTCGGTATCCAAAGCACCCTGGACACGCAGTTCCAGCAGACGCGCAAACAGTTCGACCGTATGATCGTGCACGGCCAAACGCACGATGCGAAATGTGCCGAATTTTGTCAAACCTTTACCGCACAGCTGGTTGATCTCGAAGCGATAACGTCCACCTTCGAAAGCCATCACAGCCGTTTGCAGGAGTACGTGAAACAATCGCACCACGAGCAGCAAAAGGACTTGGAAGCGGCGAAGGAGTTTGAGCAGAATTTAAAGACCTACCTCGAGCAGCAGGTGACCGGTTTCATGCAGCGAATGGCCGCCTCGAAGCGTCAGCAGTCGCAGCTTTCACAGATTGTGATTGGCGTTTCCGACGAGTTGGCCAACCAAGAAAGGAAAGCCGCCCAACAGCTGCAGGCCATTCGCGCATCGATCGAAGAGAAGACGAAAACGGTACAGGAATCCACCGCGGAAAGGGACCGGCATGTGGAAGAGTGTGGCGCATTGGTACAGCAGCACCAGTCGGCGGTACTGAAAGAGCTTGCCAGTGTGGACCTCTCGCTCGTTGGAACGAACAGTCAGGCAATTGCCAACGCGATCGAGGAACAGCGCGTGCGATTATCTACCGCGCAGGCAGAAAGTCGTGCAAAGCTGCATGAATTCACCCAAAGCTTCGAAGCGCAGAATGGGCAGCACGGACAAGCACAGGAGGAAAGTATGGGCCGCGTGGTGGGTAGCTTACAGGCACAGCAAAGCTCAAGACAACAGTTTGGCAGCGCGACCTGTGGCCATACGCAGTGCATCGGCCAAACGATCGGATCGTACGAACGGCGCACGAAGGACGAACAGCTGCACGAGCTGCAGAGCGCATTCGAGCGGTTCCACGAGACCGATCTAACGTTCTACCAACCGACAGGCAAAACGCCGATCCGCAAGAAGGTTCAGTACCCGCGGGACATTGCCATGACTTCGCCCGATGAGCGTATACTTCGACGCTTCTGGCGCGAACGGGGTATGGCCGAGGTAGATCTTTCTACCACAATTTGTGAGGTAAGCAGCGTGCGTGTGTGTGTGCGGTAACAGGAGATGGGTGCTTTAAATGATTCGACTATTCCTCCACCCCAACAGGACATGGAAGAGATCAATCCGCTCGAGAGAAGTGGTACGGTGAAGATGCCCGAAATACGGAACTCGACACCATTGATGCAGCGCTCGCACACGATGAATCTGGACGAGGAGCGGCAACATTTCAAAGAGCTACAGATTTCCAACATCGGTTCGAAGGTACAAACCAAACCAGTGAAGATGGTAAGGCGGCGAGTAAAGTGGACTTATCTTGATTTGTTTTCCCTTTTCCGGCTTTTTTTTTGTGTAGATTAATTCCGTGCAAATGCTGGAAGAAAGTGTGGAAGAAAACAAGGAGAACAAAGAGGAGCTCGTCAATGGTGGAGACGTGGATCGTGTGTGTGCGGAAAAGGGCATTAAAATAAGCCCCCAAAGTGGTCAAACCGGGCCGATCATCATTACGCCGTAGTGGGAACGTCCTCTGCCAAGCGCGTTCTTTTGCGCGCAGCAAAAGACTTTACAAGTCTTTCGTCCTTGTTTAATGCCCATGGCTCTTGACCAGCGTGAGCTACTGCTTACGAAGCAGTTCTTCTCACTACCGAGTACCAGTATAAAAGCACCCAATTATATACAGTCAAAGTAACGCAATTTTACAGCGATCGTTAAGTTACACACACTCACACACACGAGTCGAGCATCGCGTATGTAATATAATTTGAGAATCAATTTTATCCTGTAAAATGATGATGATGATGACGACGATGATGATGGTAGCGCGTTAGTTTCGCACCGAAAATCGCAAATGTTTTAACAAATACAACAGATCAATTTTAATAAGCCTCACCGTCGGAATCGCAACGTATCCTAATACATCACTGTCCGGCAGTGCTTGTGAGAGGTTTCAAATAAAATATGTTAACAAACGGTTTCTTTTGCACTAACACAGAACCATAACGAATGTTCGTAAACTGTTTGTTTTTGTTTTTTCGTGTTAAGTATTATTTCTCCCTTTATTTGCTGTTTATCATTTGCTTTCGACACACCTTTGCCGTGTGGGTATTGCATTTCACCATCCTTGTCTTACTCGCGTGTGCTACTGAGGACATTCGATCGTTTGACACTCTGCGGAAGTGGTGGTGATGGTGTGATGTTCGATATTGCTCTCGCCCGTGTTGGGGTTTGTGTACATTGCCCAGAGAAAGAGTGGCAAAAGGATGCGGTGATCGGTCCGCCTTACTGGCCGCCAGCTAGGAGGTCGCCCGTTTATAGTATGATTAATTGATGCGTGTGCGTGTGTGTGCCCTGTGCCCTTTCCTCCTGTGCGCGTGTGTGAGTGTGTATGTGGTGCTGCTTCCACTTAATGTCTAGCTTTGTGCAAATAGGGGTGGAGTTGTTGGTTTTAGAAAAGTTCTCTCCTTCTATTGCGCTCGATACACTCAACAAAAACAAAAACCCTATTACAAAATAAAATAATAAAAAAACAACAAAATTCGTAAAATGTAAGGTAAAACTATTCGCAAACTGACTAGAGAATAGTGTTTTCCCTTGTATTTTGTTTTTATTGTGATCACATTTTAAAAAGAAAACAGCAGAGACCGACCGCTACGGACACATACCGCTACCGCATTTCGTTTTTTTTTTGTTCGTCTTGTTTTCTCCTGTAAGCGGCAGGACAGAAGAGTATCCTTTTTCAAGAACCGACCCCGGAAACGTATAACACGTCTAAACCATAGTAATGTTTGTAATATCCTTTTGTCGTACAATTTAGTTTGCCGTCCGAAACCAAAAGAAAATAGTCTACACTTCTTTCCGGCGAGATGCCGATAGTTAATCGCGGTTAAATATGTTGTTTCGTTGTTGGTAAATCTTCTCGCTGCTCTTCTCTCTCTCTCTCTCTCTCTCTCTGTTCTCTCTGTCCTGCAGTAGTTCGTTCGGGATGCAGAAGCCCGTCAATCTGTCTGTTTTCCGTTTCGTAACACCGAATGAAACCGTTTTGCACGTTTTTCATGTCGCTTTCCACTTGTAGTCGTTCATTACGTGTGTGTGTGTGTGTGGTTGTGTTACAAAAGCTCCTTACAAAACGATACATCCAGCGCTCGCTCCAGTGGCTGTGTGTGTGGTTCGGATCAATCGCTTTACAGAGTTGTATTGCATTGGTTGCATGAAGAATTTGTCCATTTTCTCTCTCTCGATCTCTCTCTCTCTCTTTCTCTGTTTCGTGCTCTCCATCATACGGTCTAGGGAACTGAGATCAGTAGCCGCGGACAGGATACCATGGGCATGATGCCACCTTATTCCTGCTTCAGTCCGTTGGCAGTGGGCTGTGCAGCAGCTGCTAGGGCTGCTTCCCGTCTGCTTGCCTGCGTTGGGTGATGCAAGAACGTTAGTCTGGTGGAGGAACTTATTCCGCGTGGGGTGTGGTCCCCCGTCCCACATACCTGATACCATATCACTAGCCGTCCGATCAGCATGAAGGTGAAGACGAGCGCCGGGCCGGACCGTTCGAACGGATCGCTTACCATGTAGTGCGAGTAGACGGCCAGGAACATCAACAGCAGAAGCGTTATGTTGGCCGCATTTTTTATTTTATCTTGTGCGCAAAACAGGGAGATAACAGAAAATTAGTGCCATTTAAACATAGTTTTAGTTCTGGACCTTAATGGAAAAGACCTTTGCCTCTTTCGAGTGATTCTCGATGATTCAATAACAACATCGCCATCGCCATATGGCCACTCAAGCTGTGTCTTTTCCACTCGGAGTCGAGTCCATGAATTTTCCACCCTTCCGGGAAGTTACTTACGGCTGGGAATGAGCACCATCGCCAACCCGCACAGCACCTCCAGCCCGCCGACCGATCGTCGGTACCATTTCGAGGGTATTTTGAACTCCAGCAGTGTCGAGAGCGGGAACACTTTCGCATACTTGACGTAGTTCTTGCGCTGTAACGAAAATCATAAATATTGGTCAGTGCTGAAGTCCTGTTCGGAATCGATGGTGGTGGGGGGGGGGGGGGGGAGATTCACAGACAATTGGGAAGCTATTTTAGGCAGCTTCCGTGCGTCCATTGAGCGAAAAGCAGATGGAAGAGATTAAACTATTTTAATGTAAATAAACTATGAGCAAATTCGATGGGAATAGTTTGCTGCCACTAAAGTAAATAGCAAGCATTAGCATTTGATCTTTGTTTTAGAAAGTTTGGAATATTCTTTTCTGACAAGTTAGACAGTTTGGTTTGAAAGTTTCAAGTAAAAAAACGTTAAAATTCACAATTGACTTCACTTTATTACCGTAGAGCAATCAGAACTCTTCTTCGTACATCATCCATCACAAAACAGTTTACAATGAGCCCTAACAATGAGCGGTCAATTAGACGAAGTTTATTCACCATACTAAACCCCCGACCACAGTCGTCCATAAACACGTGGTCGTGGTCGTTAATTGGTACACTAACAACCACCAATCCCACGTTCTCTCCCTCTCTGGTCTTACTCCACTCTCTGCTATCGCTCTCCCCTTCTTTCATTTTTCCTCAAACGATCGTAAATGTTCTTGCAGTAAATGTTTACGGTCGATCGTGTTAGCCGACCTTGCGCATCCTGCCTCAGACATGGAGAAACTGCACCAAGCGCGCGACTCGATGAGGTAATGTCGACACGCTTAGTAGGAAGTGCAACTCGCGCCTGTGACGATGACGATGATGAGGATGATGATGATGGGTTTATAAAAAGACATCCTTCCATTTAGAAAGCGGGAGGGGGCCGCAATGATCCATCTTAAGGTCGTTCCCTTTCGACCCTTGCGAGCAACGCGGACCTCGGAAGGTCGCGTTCGTGTGTATAATTAGTGGTCGGTCGGTCGGCCACTCACACAGAGAATATTTTAATGGCAGCATAAAAGCAAATCTCACGTACCGCGACGCTTTAATCCGCAATTTAATGATAAGCTGAAGAAGAACGGTATCGAACGGAAAGAGCACCGTGCCCTCAAATCGAGTACGGCAAATCATCAGCAGCATATCACTCTGTGCGTTCACTTTCCTTAGGGAAGTGAAATGAAAGCCGCATGCCGCGCATGAGAAACGATACGCTACACGCGAGCGCGAGTAAATAATATCGAAATGATTTAAGGCCCGCACTAAAGCTGCCACGTTTGACGGGTGTGTGTAAATAAATATCGGCACATCATCTTACATGCAGGGCGCACGTGCGCACCGTAATGGAGACGCCTGGTGTTTGATGAGTTTTCCCGCCACGCATTATCGGCCGCCGGCGGTTGTCAAGGAGACGGGCGGCAACGGTTGTGGAGTGATCTGTTCTATCTCATAACGGTTGCTAACCATGGACGGGGTGTTCAAACCAGCTCCACCGCGGAACAATTGACGCAAGTCTTTGGCTAATACTTAAGACATCAGACGCGTCAAAATGGGTTCGGCCGTTGAAAGCGAAGCAACGGGATTGGCTTTTTGCATAAACTTTAGAGTGTGCTGTTGATGGCTGTTCGTTGACGTAGATGAATTCTTGCAAAAGAAGAGCTTCGCGAAAATAATACGTCACCTGAAAGCGACATAATCCATCTGAATGGGATTAAATTTAGTAAATCAAAATCAGTTTTAATCGCACCTGTGGAATAATGACAAACTCTAAACGCTTCTGTATGCCATAAATATCATTAAACGTATAATGGGACACAGTGCAACATAATTGCGCCGTTGCGTGACAAGCAGCAAATCATGCTAGTCATGAGCCCTAATCGGTGGGCGCTTCATTAGGTCCGTTTGATACGTGTTTATTGTTTCCCGCAGTACATTCGTGTCCACCCCGGTTGATCGTCGCCGAACGGATGACAACCATTGACCTAACTAACACAGCACCGACCACCGACACGAAGCTGCACGAAAAATCCAGGGAAACTGTCGCGTTTATTTTTAATAGAAGTCTGTCGCCTGCCACCGGCCGGTTCCGCCTTTCCGTCGGCCTCGGTGGAACCGTCGCGCGCGCCATTGCCACGTTTCGCTTTGCCGGTCATAGGTTGACTTACACCTCACTCGCACACACACACACACACACATTCTCGCTTTTGGTCGGTGTAGGATCGAAGTGTCTGCATTTGATGTGGTTGTTCGGGTAGGATTGCACTTACACTGGCGGATATCGTACGCATCCGTGTGTGTTAAAGCGATCGTGTCACCCGCTGAGGAATTTGAGCATGCAGAGCCGAGGAATGCATACTGATCAGGGTCAATGTTTGGGGAAGGTTTGTCTTTTGTATGCAAAAATTCTAAGCACGATTAAGAATTACTAAAGAGAGATGTCAGCTGTCAACTGTCAAACACTATCAATATTGCTTTTTAGTACAACTAACGTTTTGGCAGCATTCAAAATGGTGGATTGATTTCGCAACACCCCCCGGATTGGCCGGTATCAGTATCAATTGGGAAAAATTGACGGTGCAGCATCATATAGACAAGAGCGGCATGCATGTAACACCAACAACGAATGCGAAAAGTGAGAAACCGCAGAAAAAAAAGGATCGTACAAAAGCAGAATCAACAACCAACCGTACACACTCTACCCTATTCCTATTTATACTTCGACCCAGGATCGACCCGACGGTGTGACGGCGGTTTCTTCAAGTTCAAGCGGTTCTCTCCCATGGCCACACGCCATTACGGTTTGGCAATGGCCGCGCGCGTCGCCGTCTTTGAGCTGTCAGACCGCTCGCTCGGGACTCTCTCTCTCTCTCTATCTCTCGCTCATGCAATCATCGGCCACTGTTTACTTTGATTGATCGATGGATATATCCCGTCCGATAACTCACCGGAACGGCGCTTGCTACGTGGATCGTGTGTACGATAGTTGCAAACCCATCGAGGTCCTCATTGACTCTGCCTCTTGAAAATTGTTTATCCGTCGAATCATCAACCCACCATTCGATTTATGATAGTGGTACCGGATCGATGCGGCAATGAATCGTTGTTTATAAATATCGGACCACTTCTCGGATCCGATCCGGTGGAAGAAGATCTATGGCCGTTCCGCCAAAAACAGCTCTATTTCCAATGATGGCGACCATTGTCCTACACACATCGGCTTTCTGCTTCGGGAGATGGATTGAGATTTGTTGACGGTCGCTGTCGTTAGCTGTGAGGGGGGTTTGTAACGTCTGTTGCATAATAATCCCGCTCAAATATCCGTCCCAAGCGGGTAGAGATGTTGGAAGGTGTGCTGATGACAGTACTCGATCAAGTACACGATCGATCGAAATAAACGTTCATGAAGTCAATCAAGTTGCAAATCGATGGGAAATGACTCCGATCCAAGCGTGCGAAGATCACGTTTCACAGTAACCAACGTCATTGCTCTTCTCAGTATTGATTTCTCAGAAAAAAAATGGCGAAACGAAACCAACAAAAACAATGGAGATCGCCCAAAAAAAAAAATTGAAAGAAAGCGCAATTAATCATCCCTCCATTCGCGATACGAAGGATTTTTGTTGGAACATGATCACGACCAGCTAAAATGGGCATCATCGTGTGTTTTGGCCGTGGTTCATGTTTCCTTTCCATTTCCTTTCCGACACGGATATACCACCTCGATTAAGGTGGCAATATTTATACACCAAATTTATCGGTTATTGGATCGATTTTGGCAGCGGAAAGTGCCCGTTGTTGCCGTGCTTGCCCAACAGCTGGGGAAATGTGAAACGAACCCGCTTAATGTGCAGCACGGACAGTGCTTTAATGAATAATCGAATGATGCAAGAGAAGCACAGCCGGCCGGTAGGAAGCACAGTGTGTTACAGACCAACAGCGCGGGCGGGGGTCTTCTACACGTGTCCTTAATGTGTTTTCTATTTGACGAGCGATCGATTGCGCTGGCCAAATGACATTTTAATTGCGCGGGGCGGAGTGTAATCGTAGAGTTTTAGTACAAATGGTCTAAAGCAAAGGCAATCGAGTGGAATACTTAGTACAGATGATATTTAGATACAAAAGCATAGCGTTTTTTGGGGAAGATTTCTAGTTTGAAATCAATAGCAGTCCTAGAATTATGCTTAAAAATGCTAGATTATAAGCAGCAAATTCTTCCTGAGCTGTGTGCCGCATTTGCTACACTCAAGGTTAGCACTGCAGTGAAGCTGAAAGCACTCAACCTCGCATGTTCTTCACGTCCATCAACTCTTGTACTAAAATGAGGCACAAACAAAAAGGGATGCAAAGATGTGGAAATAGTCACATTGGCAAAACAAAAACTGAACGACAAGTTCATAGTGCAACGGTGCCAACAAACCGCGCTGTGTTACGAAACAAGTAGTATTGCTGTGTAACGTTTCCTATTTCTTTTTGAATAACTTGTTTAGCTACGGCCACTCACGAAAGGAAGACATTTTATTCCTGAAATTCCCCAAACCAAAAAATGTTTATGTTTGAATAGAGAAGATCACTGACACGATCACGACACGAAGGGAAGGTAAAACCAAAACAAAACAACATAAAATTGAAACAAAATTCGTTTGTCGTTCAAAATAAAATCAAAAACACACACACACACAAGCATGCTCAATTGAACAACTCTCGGAAGGTAGGATAGGAGGAAGAGTCGTGCCGGGTGTCCCCATGCGTTCCTTCTTCGCCTAGTTTAGTAGTAGATGTTCTACTTTTCGGTAATGGGTTCCGAACGTTTCGCATACTCAGCTTGGCCTGTGTTTACCATTGAGAAGAATCTGCCGGATCTATGCCCATCTCATGGGACGAGGACGCAGCAGCAGCAGCAGAACAAAATGTAGCAAAATTTGCCCCGATTGCTATTTTAATAAGTGTTCCACCCCATCCTCAAGGCATGGGACAGGGTACGGCAGCGAGTACAGTGAGTGACGCGGAGAGGGCGATGTGCGTTTTTAGTTTGTTTTTGTGAGCATCTAACGCAATCAGATAATGAGATAATTCATAGTCCCTTACTCAAAAAGAGATTTATAATGTTTGGTTAATTTTTAATATCAAAAGCAGATTCTTGGTAAATACTTGCAATTGCTAGAAAAGTGTGAAAATTCCCGGTGAAAAAAACAACAACAATCAAGTAGGCCGCTCACACTGAGACGTACTGTGTGTACAGGACAACAGTGTCAACAGCATCCCAGTATGCAATCGCACACACGCTCTCGTCGAATGTTCGGGGATGCTAGCAGGCCGTGCAAATGCATATTCATTAATTTCGAGGGCAACAATACACTTTCGAAGCGTGTCGGTGTATTATAAAAGTGAACTCAACTCGTCGCCGATGTCGTGCCGTGTCGGGAAAAGAAAGTGACAAGGGATAGGCGCTACGGAACCGTGATGCGAGCTCGCTCGGACAGGTACAGATGATGGTGGTAGGCGATTAGAGGCTTCAGAGGCTGTTGAGAACTTCATGTGTGGAATCAACTTCGGCAAGTAACTCCCCTGTTTGGAACTTTCATCTTCCATTCCAGCGCAGATGGATGCATTATTAATTCTGGAGACCACGCTTTGGCCCTTCCCTCACAAACACAGACAGAACGGTCCACTACTACTACACGAGCAACACCTACCAAATCTCGATGCAGGTCCTTGCTGAGGTGTGGCGATATCTTCATGATGCCGATGAATATGAAGAACAGCCCGAGCAGTATCGAGAGGCTCCTCAGCACCAGCGAGGACATTTTCTGCGTGTTCTGCGTAATTTTGACGGCTTTTGCGGGGGCACGGGTGTATCACGAGAAGCTGCTCCTCTACCAAGCAGACACACAGGCTACGGCGGCTGGTCACGCGGTTTCGGCTTCCGACTCAATGGTATCTTCTCACAACTTCTTCACCTTTTCGTGTGCAGCACCTCTTCACTCATGCAATGCTTTTTCTTCGCTTTCTTTCTCGTGCAGATACACTTACGGCTGGCGATTTTCACTGCCTCCACACGGATTGCTTTTGCAGATAGAAATAAGAAATGCTTTCATTAAAACACCACACACACACACGCGCGCACTCACACCGTAGGAGCTTCTTCGGTTCGGAGAAAAAGGATGCTGCAGGTGAGATGTAAACTTTTACCTGGTTTTAACTTTCAAACACCGTTTGATTCATGCACGACTCCGCGGAACACATACACAAATTTTTGGACCACCCCAACCGAGAATACGAGCCGACGAGGATTCTTAAACGCCCTCACGCGAACGCCACACACGAGAAGCCTGCACACGGGCACACTAATCAATAACCGACGACGAGAAAAAGCGCGATGGCCGATGATGCTGGCTTGGCTGGCAGGTTGGCTGGCTGGCTGGCTGGCCGCTATAGATGTTGATGGCCCTTATTTACGAGGGTTGAAAAATTCTACCAGGTCAGAGCGAGACAATGCGAGGGAGCACGGGTGCGCACGCGTTCAACTTTGTGGTTCCGCGCTAACCTCACTCAGGAGGTTAGAGGCTGTGTGAGAGGGAGGGGGGGCGTGGATGTGCGTGCGGATAAGGATGAGGTGTCGAGAAAGGACTCCGCTGCCCGAGGACGAAGAACACAACTGTCATTGACCGACGGTACACACGAACCCGGTCAGTTCGGACTCCCGAAACGACCGTAACTGTCAAATCAAACTGACAGATAGTACAAATTTCAAATCTCGCTTCTACTGCTCCGTCGGGCTACTTGGATCGGGTTTCGGAGTGCTTTCTCGCTACACACCGTTTCCGCGGCACCTGTTGATGTGGTGTCGAGGGCGCGTTTCGCTTTCATTCGATTTGTCAAAATACCGATGCCAAAAGTAATTTTATTTTTGTGATTTGCTTTAATTTCCCTATTGCTTCATCGTTGCGTTTTTCAATCTACACACGTTTATCGATCGTACGCACGCGCACCCACACAAGCACAAAAACACGCACACTTACACACACGCACGCCCCGTACACATCCGATTCGAACAAAAAAACGGCGCTATTTTCCGTCTCGCCACGGCGCTCGGTCTTTCGGTCTTTTGTCGTCGTCGTCGGTTTGACTGCTTGATGCGGCCACGCGGGCTGATGCTTTTCGTCTGGGAGCTCTGACTTTGCAGCGCTCGGTGGCTACCCCGGTGTGCTGCGATTTGATTTGGCCGAATTTCGGTAGCCAAACTCTCGCTCTCTTCGATTTCTGCTCCGTGCACCGGGATGCTGTGCATTCTCTCGGTAACATTTATTTTTGAACCAAGAGGCAACAACGAATGCTTCTCGTGCTCGGCTGGCATACCGGTTGTTGTTGTTTTGAACGGGATTTTCGGTGGTAGTGGCATCCAACGTTCGTTTTCCGGCGCTTTGTGCCCTATCGCTTAATCAGCCTGCGTGTATGCAATATTTGCTAGAAAAAAATTATACCATCGTGTCTACGCCCTGTAAACTGAACTTCCACTCTTTTCATGAAAAATGACGTTTAGTTAAACGTTAAAGAAAATTGTTGAAATTATTAATAGTGAGAAATTTACGGCAACAGAAACGCTATTCGGGGCGAAATAACCTTTTGGCGAGAACTACCCATTTCCTACAATAGCTCACTGTGCCGAAAGCGACATCTAGCGATCGTGCACCGATACTTACAACATGCTCGAAAACCGCTCGAACGGTTTGTGTCTTTGCTAAACGAATTTAAACTTTTTTCGCACTCAACTGCCACACCCATTGGTTGCATTCTTTCTTCACGTTTTAATGAAGCATTTTACCATCACATTTTATAATTAAAATCTAACTTAAAACGCTTTTATTTGCTCTCTTCGTTTATCGTTTTGCTTGACGCGCATTACACTCATTATTACATCGGTCTCGCCCACGCGCTTTCTCTATTAGCTCTACCCCCACATACCCTAAGAGGTTCCCTAGCGCGCTTTTCGTCCTTTCTTACCGTCGATACTACTACAAAAGAAAAATCATACTAAAAAAATGCTACTGCAAAATACTTCCCATTAGAACACACGCGGCAAAAGCGGCAACTAAACCAAAATTGCTTAAGCGTTTGTCTTTTAGCGCTTTGCGCACTTCGTTACGCGCAACTTGTCAGGCCGTTTTGTTTGCTTTCGTTTGCTGCATACACTTACACGAAACCGAAAAGGCAAATTAAAATACGCTAGAAAATTGTATTGTATAGCACACTATCGCTTAGTTTTCTTTTTCAGCTAATATGAGCCGGAAGGGGGGGCCCAGGCGCAGTGCACGAATGTTGTGTTTCCTTTATATGTGTGTTGTATTTGATGGAAAATTTTCAAGATGTACACGAATTTAAAAGCCTACCAGCGGAGACGAGGCGTCCTTCCTTTGTTTTCCATTTAACACGCATTTTTCGATTCGAATTAAAAAAAGTTCTTAGCACTAAATTCCAAACGAAACGCATTCGTTTTCTTTGCCTTCCTCTTCGATCGCATAAAGGCATGTCTCAGAAGAGGGAAAAGCTAGCTGGATCAATCATCCCTTGGCCTACACCTACAAGAGCTATCATTCTCACAGATACCTTGGAGGGAATCAATTATGCATGTAATACGTTTCTGCTTCAACTACCGATTTTGGACATGCTCGAAAGCACCATAAAACCACTAGCGTTTCCTTCCGTTCAAAAAACCATCTTCTAAAGCTTATCATTATCGTGTGCAGCTTGTCAGCAGGATTTTATCCCATTTTCCACAAAAGAAAATCGGGACACGGGAGGCAAAAAAAAGCTAATTCTTCTTCTCTTTTATCTGTGCTTGTTTTGTTTTGTCTTCAGTCGATATGTTTGAACGTGGTTCCTGCTGGTTCTCAACGCTTCTGTATAAGAAAGTGTCCCAGGTATGTTTGACGAAGATTGTTCGAAAGAGATTAAATTTAGGCACTATTTTAGGTAGTAATTGGTGTCAATTGTAAAATCCTAAAATTCACCTTTATCCAAGCTCCGCTATCTAATGTTACTCTTTTACACTTTGTTCCTTATCTGTTTCTCGCGCAATGGTGCGTGTTTGTCTGTTGTATAAATGATTGTATACTGTTTTCATGGTTTGCCTGGATATGGTGTTCCTACCGATCAGTCTGATGAGAAAAAAAAAACGATCGTCCTGAGTGCTGAATCCATCAAATATTGATTGCATTTGACTGCTCGAAGACAAAGTTCCTGCTGATTGTGTGTGTGTGAGTGATGCTTCGCTTCTTTGCTCTTCTGTTTGGTTCGACTCCGGTGTGCTGGTTCCGGTAGAAACGGTCTGGAATGTGTCCATGTGTTTGTGGGTGTGCGTGTGTGTTTGACCTTACGCACGCTTCACGTACTGTGCAATTGCCACCATCGTCAGCACGGTGGCCACCGCCATCAGTACGCTCGAGACGGAAATTGCACTGGCACCGCCACCGTAACGCGCCTGCCCGCATGCCGGCGGACACACGGGAATAACGGACTCGGTAAACTCGACGCGGCCCTCCGCCTCGCCCAGCTTGTTCGACGCCTGGCAGATGTACTCCCCATACTGGCGCTTTTCCGCCGTAATGACACGCAGCGTCGAATCGGTAAACTCGTCCGCGGTGGCAAACTGTGACAGCTGGTAGTGCTGGTTGCTGGACAGCTGCACACTATCCTTCAGCCAGCGGATGGCCGGCGGTGGGTACGCTTCGATGTGACACTCCAGATCCATATCGTACTGCAGGGCTTGCTCGACGCGCGGTCTCGGTACGGTCACTACCGGGGCAAACTCTACCTCCAGATTGACGTTACGCCGGTCGCCCCGACTAACACCGTTGTCCGCCACACAGTAGTACGTGCCCCGATCTCCCTTGTGCACCGAGTGCATGTTTAGCACGTTGCCGGAATACGTTGCACCACCTGTGTTGGAAGGGACAGAGCAAGAGAAAAGACACAATTTATAATACATTGCGCGCGGAGGGTTTGTTTTTCGCGGGGAGACAAATAAAACATTAAAAGTTTAATTAATTTACTGCAACCGTTTAATACCCGGCACAGGCACAGTAATAGACCTTATGGGGCCCTCTCACATAAGATTCCCGAAGAAAAATGGCTTCCGGTTGTTGTTGCAGGAAGATGCGAGTGGTCCCACCATACCTCTCAGTATGTATTGTTAACCCCCCAAACGGACGCCCTTGCAATCTGTCGTCCGTTTATCCCTTCGCGCTTTACTGATCACCCCACCGAGCTGCTGCCCAAAACCACGTGTAACCTGTACGCAACAACCCTGCATGCAGACCGACACTATTCGAGAGCGTCGAGATGGGTTTTGTCGCGAGTCAGTGAACACGCACGCCACCCGCACGCCACCGGTTCGATAATTTGCTGCTGTCCCCACATCATGTCCGGCCGCGAGGCGCTCATATGAATAGAAAATTAGTGCAAGGAAATGATATCCCAAACCCGCTGACCTGACCATATTACACCCAAAGGGTCGAATTTCGTGGTCCGCTGGTGGCATTCTTGTGATTCCTTCTCACTCTTAACGCATTAACGGTTCCGAATCCGCACACACCCACAAAAAATGAACATTATTTGTCACTGTCACCTTCCCTTTACCTTCGACAGAGGTGTCTCTGGGATAGTATCCGAGAGAGTTAGTCCTCATGCTAGAACTTCCTTTCCTGTTCCTTTTTCTTGTCGATCGTTTACGCGTCAGTGAAGATGTCACCGAACGTAACAGGCCGAAACGAATGCATTCGGTTGTGTCCTTGCCGTAGCGGGAAAAATATTTTACATGACTGCCTACAAAAGAAGGCAAACAATACCTTACATTCATATACATAAAATGCTCGTTATTATGATATGAGTTTTGGCATCACGTGTATAGGCACCAAACAACGGTCACGGTACTTGAATGCACCACCCAAATCCCGTTTTGAGTTTAAACTTTCCTAATGCTGGTTGCAACAAGCGGTGAATTCACTCTCGAGAGTGAATTATGCTGCCTCATCTGGAAACTGAAACTATGCTAAGCAGGGTTGTAATTAGTGATCGCTGCCCCGCTAACGGGAACGTTTTCCACACGATATAAAAAAAACTAAGCATATTCATAATTAATTAGGTACAAAGTGTCAAGTGGAATGACGACGCACTTGAACTCTGGAAGGGAGCTCTCGCTGCATGTACATTAGAACGTGAGATGTTAACCAGAACACACTACTCTCGATTCACCCTGCAAACGAGCAAGCTCCACTCTTGAGTATGGGTTCAAGTATAGACGAATTTTGTCGATTTTATATGCGACGGTCTTGTGCCAGATCAGATGATTGGAAGCAGCTAGGGTAAACACATTTCAGGATCTACATTTAAAGATTTCAACCGATGAAGAGCTCTATCGGTACTGTGACGGAGGATCAACTGATCACTTTGTGCCCGAAAGAGCAATAAAAGAACGGCTAAGGTGCTAGAGTGAACTGTCGTAACACAGCCATGGCACTATTTTAGTAAGTCTTCCGGCGAAGCAAACAGTTTGATCGCTGTCCAATAACATTGCACAATCGCCCAAGATCTTCATGATTCGCCGTTGGGAGTGGAGAAGTGTCATTGATTGCTAGGTAAATGTTTGCTCACGCATTGAACCCAACTAGGCAATAAGTCTAGTCTAGTTACTCGTGCTCCTTCTAAATAAAGATCAAGGGTCCAACATAAAACCAACAAAAAATTAGCATTTCTCGCTCGTTTGCCTCAGTCCCTCCAGTCTCGGGCTATCGATATTTGACGTGCGCCATAAACCGTTCCTCTAATGTTTTGTCACCAAACTGAACAGCTGACAGGCGTGGCGGCGGCGTTTGCTGGTCGTCCACCGGGGAACTCAGTCAACCGTTATAGTTAAATGATGGCTCTCTGGCCATCACATCAAGTATGCGCATTGAGCACGAGATAGTGCGAGTGCTCGAGACACAAAAACCCCTGTGGGCCTGTGTATTCGAGAACACTTCACAAACACGACTGTGCCTGCATTTCAATGAGATGCCTGGTACTGTTCTGCGTCGGATTAGGCGTCAGAAACAGGACCCGGAGAAAAGCGCTCGCGTTCCTGACACCGTCGATACAATATTACGCAGGAGAAATTAATCCTCGCGTTTGAAGTGCTGCACCGTTGCGCCTTTGTTCTTGGCACCTCTCTGCTCGGTTCCTTTTCGAGTGTTTGCCGACTGTTACAATTAGGTGTGCTCAAGTTGTCACCCATAAAACCGAACCACCGGGCACCGGGGTGAAGGGACGATCGCCCGCGTCCTGTGCGTATAAAAGGGAGGTAAATTTTATTATCCTGCTTCAATCAAAATCAATGCAACTGCGTACCCTTCACACTCATCTGCAACTGCGTGCAGTGACCGGTAGTACAGTTCGGACAGTTTTTTTTTTGTTTTACTGCTGCACCGTGTGATTATGGTCCTTCAATGACCGTTCCGAGACATTGAAGAGCTTCCCATCGTTTGCCGATACAATTGTATCCTATAGTCGGGCATCGGATTATGGCCCCTTTTACTGATGCAGGAAGTGGTGTGCCGCTTTTCCAGAGGGAAAAAAGCGATACAGTGAGAGAATCGCCGGGATCAGGGATGCCGCTGAGCACGGATATCGTCGTCCGGGGTGATATAATCCACTTATCTCAAGGACTAGCAATCCGGGTGTTTCATCTCGAATTTACCACTTCCTAGAGGGTGGCTGCAAACTCAACGAAAAAAAATAAATGTTAGCCTCACTGTTTTTGCTAACCTGCTCGGGAGCAGCAATGGTCTCAAACTTATGGACGGTAACACGGGGAACTATCTATGGTTTGAAGACAAAAAGGTTGCGGCGCTAAGTTCTCTTTTCTGTCGCGTTTTGCCTTGAAAGGAGATTTTTAGGGCCAACCAAACTAGTAAGCAAAACTTTCGCGTGGAGTTCACAGTTCTGTGGCTTTGAGACCGTATTCCGAAGACTAGCAACGTGCTACCCAGTAGGAATGCAGACTACCGTGCCTCATTACTATCTCCTAAAATGCGTGATCACAGCAGCCGGTGTTGGGAATTAGAAATTTAGAACCGATGCTCTTGCATGCCTTGCCGCCAAAGCGCAACGACTATTGTGTTTGATTTCCGATGCGGAAGCAGCGTGACAGCTGGAACTCGGCGATGGGTTGCTATTGCGCCCCATTGTTTTGCCAACAATCCGCACGAACGGACGAGAATGATGTTGGACGCATAAGCGGATTGTACCGAGTACGGTTCGTGACGGATGAGCATCGAAACGCTAGAGCGTTGCTGCAAAACGAGAGATAGCTACAGGGAATAGGGCAACCGGAGGAGATCCTTTTTCGCTTTTGCTGAGGCGCTAACGTTCACAGTTGCCAGCAGCGGGTTACATTCTCTAGGATCTAATCCATTTATAGTGCTATCGTTCCGTTCAGACTGACATCAGAATCACGACGGTCACAATCCAATTCCGTTTCATGCTTTCTTTCTGGTCCTTTTTGTAGGATCCGAAAAGAAAGGATATTCGGGTCCTATTCATGCTAGATTATACACTCTGCAATACTTGAGCAGCAGTACTAGAGCCAGTCGACCTCTGACTCTCTGGGTCCTCTGAGAATGGTAACAGTTTTTTTGTTGTGGCGCAACTCTTATTAGGGAGGAGTCCTAGAATTCCTCCCCTTTCGATCCTCTCGGGGTAATTTAATGTACGCCCGTCATAATACAGTACCAGCAGACATGGAGGATGGATGTAATGATAGGTTTCGATGTTGGCATTAGACGAACTCGATTAGAGAATTGGCAGCACGGCGGTGGTAGCAGCTGTGCAGGCGTTAGTTGCATGTTTCGTTTTCGTTTAGAAAATAACAGTTAATTGATGGCCGATGGCCATTGACACGCCACTGGGAGGGGAGGGGTGGGTGGGTGCGTCGCCATACTGTTTGCAGAGCTGTTTTGTACCTTACATTGGACGGTTAAAGAGGATCAATTCGAAAACCGCCAAAGCTGACACCAATCTCGTTTAACCTAAATTAGTTAGCTTCCAAAGAATGGGAAACTCAATTTGTCGCTTTATTGTCTGCCCAAACTAAACTGTCTCAGCTGTGGTCGCCAGGGTCTCTCTCTCTCTCTCTCTCTCTCTGCGGCTCGAGTTGCGACAGCCTGCCAAATGCATTTCTCATTAGCAGCTCATTGTGCTTGTACCCGAGCCGATGGCACGGTGGGACCCAGTGACGCCAGGAAAAAAACGTCAGCTAATTATTTAAAGATTATTTTGTCACCAACTGTTTCCATTCAACGGCGAAGCGAAGTGCATTTCGGATGCGCATGGATGCACTCTGATGCAGCGGAACATGCAGTCAGGAAGTGGAAACCTAGATACGGGGACTGGCTATCTGTTCTGTCTGCAATACCATCCATCAAGTGTTGTGTACGATTTTTAGTTCATACGGGAAACCGTCGTAATGTATGAAATGTTTCGCAAAAAAAAAAGAATGCAGAATTGTTAACTGACATTTGCATACAAAAGGTGAACCAGTTTGCAGTCCGCCGTGTGGTGTGTGCATTGCTTTCACGATCGGGTTCCCTTAAACAGGGCCACACGTAGAAACCAAATCACAAATGACACGTCACAGTAAAAATGTCGCCTCAAAGCACACACACACACACACTCCCGCCGGAAGTGAAAAGGATACGGCCAGCCAGGTTCGGGCACAAGCCTTTAAAAATCGACAGCGACTCACACTTTCCTGATTGATAAGGCTAATGGCAACATGGCATCGCCGGAAGCCACACCCTTCCATCCTCATCGGAAGGGCGGAGAGAAAGGACACATGCACACACACACACACACGTGTAGGTCTTTCGGGCCCCCTCGGATTGACTACTCTCCGCAGCAACGAAAACATTTGTGCCGGATATGCGAAGGATCGTCGACGGTTCTTTCACTGTCCTTTCTCCCCCCCCTCGGGTCGCAAAAAAAAGGTTCGATCCATGTCCCACACGCCACGAAACATAACCTCTCACCTTCATCGCCACACACAAACATCAGCGTATACAAGGACAAGGACACGTTGACAAAACCTTGGTAGCGTGGTTTGACAATTTTAACGACTTTCGATTAAAAGGATGGGGTTTGGGTTAGACAATAAGCGCAGAAAGGGAAAGTGCCTGCTGCGAGTCATTGAAATCTCATTTCCCGGTGCCGCTGCTGTTGGGTTTGGTTTGGGGAATATCCTCGGGGAACTCTCCGCTTGAGATCGGCCTCAAGCCGCACGTTTATGCTCATAAATTAGCTTTCCTGACAGGTCGGGGCTAGCGAGCGGTTAGTACGAACGCATTTCTCTTACCCAATGATGGGACTCATTCATCCGACTGCCTTCCGTTTGCCAGCCGATCGATCCGATCCCGCAACACAACCAACCTCGCTCAGGCGGGTGTTTTTCGCGCCCTCTCTTCTGGCGATGCGAACCAACCGCCACCAGCATATGTTGCACAAAGGTTACCGAGTGAGTTCCTGGTCTGCAGAGGAGCTATGTTCTGGTGGTAACATTAAACGGCCAAACTACCCAAAAAAAAAGGTAGATGGTAGAGTGTCAACATTACCACTTCGGACGGACGGTTTTTTGCAGCTGCCTAAGCCAGCTTCGAATACGGGTCTCACGCGGTGGGACAGTTAGAACCGCTTTGATGAATATCAAAAATTGGAAACAAATGACGAAGCGCAGTTCGATGTTTGCATACAACCCAGACAACGGACACGATGCAAACAGACATAATCATGCGATCAATTTTCCATTCAAATGTGTTTTGTTTGATTTGAGACATTGGCAGGGGATTACTGATACATTTATCAAACATTCTTAGCTAATGCTTGTAAAATCATTTGAAAATCTTTGGAAGTATATACAACTAACAAGCGTGTCCACATGCTTTCAACGCGCGATTTGAAGTTAACATAATCTAAGCAAATTTACGACTTACTGTTGTTTTATCTTAAACTATGCTTTGTTTTAAGCATCTGGCCCCGCTTATTGTATGATTTTATGAATGCCGTAAAAAGCAAATTTAATTAAATAAACAAACCACACAAAATAGAATAAAGGACACTCCCAAACCCCAAACGTACGCGACGAGCACAAAAATATAAAAATAAAAATTATGGCCAATCGTTCGAATATTTTACTGTTTGAATTCGGTTTCCCTATTTTATATTTCGGGGAAAATAAATTTGGTCGCCTGCATATAGAGATATATTGCACGTAGTTGCTGATCGGGGCTGCAGGACGAAATCATGCACCGGAAATAAAATCAAGAACAACAGATAGCTCGTCCAAATAAAAAAAGGGATAAAAGACAATGGAAAGCGAAACAACAAGGACACACACACGCATTCGGGTGAATTACTCTCCGACAAATCGGGGAGGAGGAGAAAACAGGACACCGTGGCTCCGGGCGGCTTTTATTTGCAGTAAGAGTAGCAGCAGGTGCAGTTTTTGTCATGTTCTCCCCGCGTGTTGTCAAGCGAGCCGTCCCCATCCACCAGGTAAACATATTTCGTTCGTTCACCAGCTGGCGCCGGCCTACCCGGGGAAGGATTATGGTCGCTCGAGAGTGGGAGTTGTTTCGTTCTGTCCGCCCCACGGAAGGGAGCAACCGTTGTGCAAGTGCAATTTTCAACTGACCCTCTGACACTCTCACCCAGCGCTGTGACCAACCATCCTCCCCTACTGGTGGTCTTTTGAAGCGGTCCAATGAAATTTTAATTAATTACAATTATCATTGTGGAGCAGCAGCAGCGACAGCAATTCTGCACTTTATCGTTCTGGCCGGAATTCAATTAAAGAAAGACCGAGCGCGCGCGCGACCGATTGTCTAAGCACGCAGGATCGCCACGCTTGCCTTCTCCAAAGCCCCTGGTAAATATTGATTTTTCGTTTTTTGTTTTCTTGTGCTTGTTGGGAGACGAAGATGACGTCACAATGACTGAGCTCTCTTCTGAACATAATTTGGCCTCACGGCAAAGGGAGGGCGGCAGGAATTGAGACATTCCGGATCGGTCCCTCCAGAAGATTGCAGACGCTCGATATCGGTACACGTTAATTACGATGATAGTGCAGAAAGTAGAAGAAAAAAAAAACATTAAACCAACGCCTTTTCCTTCCCCAACAGTGTGTATAAAATATTCACCAGCGTTGTATCCAAGTTTGAACAGTAATAACTAGCTTGGTACTACCCTCCCTTCCCACACAAGCCAAGCCACGGCTAAGGGCGAATGATTTATTCATTTTCTGCGCGGGAGTCACAAATGTCCTTTTTACCCGCTGTCCTCGGAAGGGAGCAAGCAAATGATTCATACCTTTTTGCCCCGTTCTTGCACACTTTTTTTGCGACATTTCCAGGAAAAGATTTAATCGATGGCGCTGGACACGAACGTCCGCCCGGCGTAGAGGCAGACACCCCGTTTATTACACCCCGAAGACACGGACGACTCATGGCTCATCATTTTTATGACCTTTTTCTTTAAATGTTACAATACAATTTTTCCTCTAATAATTCGATTTTAGTCATAACTGATGTTATGCCGCTTGTTTTCGCTGTGTACAATGTTTTATTAATCCCAGCGGAGTTTGGCTTGGAAAACATATTTCTCTAACTCCCTACACAGCACACCCTGCCAAAAGTTGCACGTGTTCACTGCATTAGGAAAATGAATCAAAGCGATGTTCACTAATTCACTTATCGTTCGTTTACGAGCGATTAGCCAACCGGAGTTAATCTCGGAGCTCCGAGACCGACGGGTGGCCGGAAATTTTCTTCATTTCCCTCGAGGGAAAAGGTGGGAGAATAAATCTGTTTCCATGGTCATGTGTTGTTGCCCGTTGGCCTCAGGGACATTTGGGACAGAGAGAGAGAGAGAGAGAGAGAGAGAGAGAGAGAGAGAAGCAGACAATGTGTCTCTGTGTCTTCTGTTAATTGATTTATCGCATTGCGTTTTGTCCTTTGTTTAGGGGGCGAATGGTCTCTTCAAGTGAGAGTGAAATTTATATACATATTTCTTTAATTTATAGCTCTTTTACTTTCAATCTCCTGCTTCAAAACATCTCGAGCAACAACTAATTAAACAAAGTATGTTTGTCTTCTCTTTCTTCTAAATCCATCTGATCGATCCCGTGAAGTGTAGGTAAGTCTGTTTCATCGCGCCAGAGTTTTCATTCCAAATTATCCACCTGGCAGGTATGGGACACTATCAATCCTCCTATCTGTTCGTCAATTCCTACCAACACTTTGCCTGTGATCCTTGCTGCCCGTGCCTCCTAGAAGGGGAACTATAAAGCCCAACAACTTGACACGCTTCGTTCGCCCGCCGCTAATTAGAAAGTATCTAAATTGTTCTCGATGCAGCCAGGAAGTAGGGTTTTGACACCAAACGTGCATTTCCGCCACCAGCACCGGGATGGATGCGTGAAAAAAGTAGGGTGTGTTCGGTATTTTTCGTGGCCACGGTACGCTTCAAATTTGTCGATGGATATTATCATTTCCATGGCCGCAAACGCACTGTGGTTGCGTGTCTAGGGTTCACTTGAGCATGAAATGTTTTCTTCACCACGCGTCAACTTCACTCCCAAAGACTATCCGTCATGGCCATGGGGGGGGGACCTCCGTTTCCCAGCCTACCTGCGAGTGTCCATATGCCAATTTGTGGCGAGGGTTAGCAACTCACAAGCTAACCAGACAAACAGAAATTACTAACCGCACTTAGTTACGCGGCTGCGTGTAAATCGTCGAGGCTGAAAGCGTGTCTAGTCCGGATGTCGCCATTTCTTTACCGGTCCTGCTACTACTACCACTACTACTGCCATTGGCTACACTCACCGTCGTCAGTCATTTGCCATCATTAGTTCTTTCTTCGAGGAACAAGGGCAGGTATACACGCTGGTGTCGGTGTCCGGATCCTTGGCCATCACCGATCACCGAAAGGAGTTCGGTCCTTCAATCAAACCTTTTTTGTTAGCTTATCCTTATTTCTCTGTAACGACCCACGCGTTCCTGCTAAAACGTCCAAACACTCTATGTAAATGTGAACTATTTGCCTGGATGTCTGGCAGCACGGCACTCAAACTCAAGCCCCTTTTCTCGTCATAAAACCGACAGACAGGAATAACAATCCAACAAAAAAGGATAATAAACGTGCCGTAGCGAACGGACCGAACGATCGGTTGCGGAATATGTTGATCTACTCCATCCATCCATCCGAGGGACACCCAAATTTATGCACACATCCTTCCCGGTTGGCCAAAAACAATCCGTACCCGACACATCAACGGTCACGGTCACCAGGATTGTTATTACGACAGGGTTTTTGGAGCTTCCCTTTTGTTTTGTTTTTATTCCTTCTCGCCGGTGCCCTGTCCTATCCTGTCCCCGAGGACCATAAAACGATTACACACAACATAAAGCAGCAGCATTTAAATGGGTGTATTTGATTGGTTTTTGTATGTTTCTTCTACTATCGGTGAGGGTGAATGTTTAAAAACCCCCTCGAAAACAGAAAAAAAACTTTCCGTCTAACGCCGTTTGCAACATTTTATGCAGTCACAGCCACATACACAAACATAAAAACGAGGCAAAATGCACGAGTTTTGAGCGAAATATGGTTCTCTGCACCCGGGGGGGTTCGCGCTGTGTCTGACGACCCTCAAGCACAATTCGGACCCAAGGGCCTTGACGATGTTTATGACAGCAATTGACAGTGTGTGACGCCAGGGCCAGGACGACGAGTGCGGTTTTGCATCGCTTTATTCACCTGGAACGGGTGGCGTGTGGTGTGTGTGTGTGCAAGGAAAGGCCGTTAAAGTAGGATGAAAAATGGTTAATTTATCCCTACGCTGCAAGGCAAGACACCAGAGCCCTCCGAAGTGCAACTTCCAATTAACTATCTATTGTGCGTGGCGGTTTGTCGATGAGAGTTCCGAATCTGTCTTTAGGCTTTCTGAACGTAATGATCCTGTCATCCTCTGCCAACGCTGCACCGTTTGTATGTTTCACATTTTTTAAGGGTCATAACGTCAACAGCAAAAAAAAAAAATGCAGGCGGAAAAGCCCCGAACCGACGCCGGAAAAATAAACATTCCGCAAATACAAAACGATAGCTTCACCCGGAACGAAAGGACGCACATAGATAAAGGACATTGAAAGAAAACACCGCAACACGCACCGAACACGGGCAAATAAAAATAACATTCGAAAAAAACCCCTCTCTATGGAATTCTCCTGGAAATGCACACACCAGGTTTTTTGGGTGAGTTCCTTTTTTCCTTAAAAAATCGATCCTCGCAATCAACCTTTGAACCTTCTTCGCACGAAGCCATTTGGACGTGGTCGTGGGGTATCGATCCTAAAATAATATTTGTACAATTCCCAAACCAAAAAAGCCGGGAAGAGAGATCCGATCGATCCTTAGCTCTGTCTGTGTGGCTCTCTGACAGGATCGGCAAAAGCGAGCTTTGATGGCAATCACGAGATACACACCCAGGGCGTGTCAGATCCTCTGAGCTGAAGTCCTTTCTCCAATTTCCCATCTGTTCTCGTGATAGTGATCAACGCAACAAAGTACTACTTTGGTCCGTTTCGCAACATGCGTGTTGAAGTCGCCATATTTGCATCATTATGGGCCATAATTTATTAGCCAACTATGCAAAACACACACGCACACGCACATGCACAGCGTGGAACTGGAATCCTTTTTGCAGTACGGAAAAGTGGATAGTCGAGCGAGTGTGTGCGGCATATTTCAATCACAAAGGAAGCAATACCTACACAAGGGAACTCCCTTGGTGAAAGGGGCAGATTGCAACCCCTTTTGCCCGATGCACACAATCGGTGCTCTATTGCACGAACAATCAAGTTCCCCGTCCGTTTCAACTCGAGAGGATCATTTAGCCCATCAGTAGCTTTAACAAATCATTTCTCAATTCTTCTATTCGGTAGGGGTAGGGGTTCAGTTTTTTTTTTTTTGTAGAAGCTGAATTTAGAGAGTCGTCCCGGCCAGACTCACCAGACTCTAACTTGTTATTAATTGTTATGAATAGCTAATTTTCCGCTCGGCCGGAAGTCTCTCCGTGTAACGGATTGGATGCGACAAGCGGCATGGTGTGCACCGTTCTCTTTGAGCCGAATAAAGAGAAAAGGAAATTCCTCCGGGTTTTTTTTTGGCTATTGTAGAATTAACCGAGGGAACTCCAGATGTTGAGCTGGAGTGCAGTAAAAATCCAGTTCGACCCTCTCATTTTTTTACGAGCATTGTCCAAGACAACCCACAAGGCATGGGGCAGTAAAGCAATTTTGATAACCTAATAAAAATTTTATTGTGACCACCGTCGTTAACTACCACCACCCCTGGACTGTGTGTCGATGCGTCCATCCAATCCACTTCCGGTACCCAAGCTGCCGTATCTAAGTCTCCCTCTCTCGCTCTCTCTCCTTGTCGAAGGGATTAAAAGCAGGGACATGAGAAGCGCAAGTTCCCTCCGAGTTTCAATGTCTTCTAAGACTTCCCTCTGGCAGGACCGGCAATCTGATCCAGTTCACACTTAGCCTGGCCTGATGCAGCCCGGGAGAAGAATAGGGAGGATCCTTGCCACGAGGGGTACTTGATCCTCGCACCCGTAAAAAGCAGGGCAGTATATTAGTTACACGATAATTGGCATTGAATCCAGCACCGGAGGGATTTAACGTTCACACTCACACGGTACATAAGGTACCACCGGCCGGCGTTAGGGAAACGAGGACCCTCCTCTTGCCTCTTGCTTTGCATGGAGTGATCCGCTTTCCGCTCACTCGGCTATGTTTTATTCGGTTGGATCAAGTAACTGAGCGAGCGCGAGAACGCCGCTTGACTGTTTGAGGTTAGGAAACCCTCGTGACCGTTTGGACGCAATTATCTTCGCATTCAATGTCAATCATACGTAACGGATCACGGCAGGGAATGCACTCGACGACGATTAAATATGTGTGTGTGTGTGTCAGTGCATAAATGCATGCGTGAGGTGAGGAGGTGAGGGGCACGATCACGGGAAAAGATTGAAAAGGGGACGGAGTTTGAAGCCGGCAAATGGCGGCCACCGAAATCCGGGCGAATGGTGACAAATTGTCGACCATTTCCAGGACCTTGCAGGTACAGGGAATTTGCATATCCCCTGTCTGCTTTGTAAAGGCGTATCCAGATCCGGATCATAAAATGGTTGAACTTGAGATCATGACAGCTTTAGTATAAAAGAGAGAGAGTGTGTGAGAGACAGTAATTAAAGAGTTAAAACAGTATAAGTTGTTTAGCACATAATAAAATAAATCAGCGCAAATTATTCTTGATCCGATCCGGCACATAGCACGATTGTGTTCCCAACGCACCTTTCTATGGAAATGATGCACTCTTAGTTAGTGGACTACTACGGCCGACAACGGATCCCCGGTCCGATTAGCATAAGTGGCACAAAAAAGCCGCACTCCCGCCCCGTTTTCGTCTTTCATGCACTCTGAGGTTTCTCTTTTTTGCGAAATCTGATGCAGTAGAGCACACATCACCCAGAAGTCTAGAAAGTAGAGAATACATTAGTAGTCAGTTTAGGGAGAAAAAAATGAACAAGCTTTACATCCACCTCCGCCGTTCGTTTCTGCCAAACGAAATGAAAAATCAAAAGAAAATCTTCCGCCCAAGCTTTGGCGCGCTATCGTGCATTTCCCGTAGTCCAATTTCCCCGACCGGTGCCGGGAACTGAGTCGCCGTCCGCGTGAATTGCGTTTCTCAAAAGGCAACTAATCTGCTCCGATTACGAGCATCGTCGTCATCAGCAGTAGCAGCATCAATGCCGGCCGTTCTATTTAATTTCGAGAGCAAACCAAGCTGACCCCGAACCGTCGGCATTATGTCGCATTTTCAATTCATCATCGGAGAGGAAAGGGGTCTGGTGCTGTGCTGGTTTGCGCTAATTACTTCGTCGAATTGAGTTCGTTTACTCAAGATGCGAGCAGCGCAAGCGGTTCACCCCGAAAAGCAGAAGGAAGGCTTCAAAAACAAAAGCCATCGAAAATAGTGACACAGTTAATGGTGTACCGATGGGCCTACTGCCTGCCTGTTGTTGCTGTAAACTGATCACTTCCGAAAGAGACTGGGACGCATCCATTGCAAATTGATTGTTGATCTTGGGCCATTACACTGCCGTCATCATCAGTGGCGATCATTCACCAACCAAGGCGGGTATTTATTTTTCTCGATCTATTAATGTCACCCCGATTAATGTCATCAGCCTCGAGCCCTGTGTCTGTTTCGGGGGGTTTGTTGCGTTTCGTGAGTGGACATCATCTGCGGCCATAATGGTTGACTAAATAATAATGCTTGGCCTCTGAGGCGACCTGTACACCACTGGTCCACCAGAGTCCAGTCTCCCCAGCCACAGTTGGGACGTGTAGCTACGATATCATCTTTCCATCAGCCGGACCTTCACCATTGGGCGTAACGGCGTACAGTGGGTACGCATCTTTTACTTTGTGGCCTAACCAAACACACACACACACACGCGCGCGCTGAATGCGACCTAACCTAACTTGTGCTGTTGGACAGAATCTCCACCGAGATAGTGTTGATCGCCGTCGCTGCTCCACAAAGGCGCGGCGGCGCACAGAAAGGCGAGCAAGAAGACGACCACTTAATTGGTGCAATTATGCTGAGAAAGCCAACGCCACGCCACGCCAGAGCTCACGATTCGTAAACCCGTCGTTGCTCTGTTTCGTTCTCATATGTTCGGTTTTGTTCTTGGCCCTTCGAAAGGGCGGTTGGCAGCACTCGGGAAACCTTGCTTGGAAGGTTATCGTTACGCATCGTAATGCTAGAAATGGTATCGTTTTGTGTGTTTAAAGCTGGCCAGTCTTGGAAGCGAGTCATCATCCCGTTACTCATTCTTATTCTGGCTACGAATCGATCGGTGATCACGAACACAAACCATTGTTTGCGCTTGCTTGCTCGGGCTGTTACAATTCTACAGCACTCTATTTCGGTAACAACCTGCAGAGGTTGTAGAGTTCTCTCCACCCCCTTTTTTCCTGCAGGGCACAGAAAACGGCAATTTACTACAAACAATTACATGAGATGACGTTCATGACACCACTTCGACGAGTAGGCAGGCTCGTTAGGGAAAAGCGCGCTAGTGTCACCCGGTTTCCGGGCGTGACAGAACACATCACGAGCACATTATGGGGCAATAAAGTTAAATTTAAAACCATTTTTTCCAGTGCCAGAATAGGACCGAAGACGCACCGTCAACTGTGGCCCGGTGATAAAGTTTAAGCTAACCTCTGTGCTCCGAAATTGGAGGACGAATGGTTGATTGACGAATCGATCTCCCGCTTGGGAGGTGATAGGTACACGCCGTGGATGGTTCTTGGTGCTGTAGAATTTATGGGACCCATCATTTCTCGTGCAATAATTGGCACCAGGCGAAGGGCAGAAGCGAATGTGAGATGTCAGACGAAGAAAAACTGGGCTTGGTTGGATAGAATTCGCCTATGTACGGAGCACACAATGAGCCCTTTCCAACATGGTTTTTGCGCCATGTATCTCGCGCGCTCTTTCTCTCCTCCAGTTCTTCACCAAAACAATGAGAAAACTCGAGGGGGTGGGGAGGGGGTGGTTTCAGCAACCATCCAGCAACACCACGATCATGCAGCAGCCTCTCATCGCGTGTGGAAGGTGTTGGTGGCGTGGAGGAGCTAGAAATCGAAGCCGTACCCGTAACGACGACCCAATCGGTTAGAAGTCATCGACCTGACACGGTGTGTCCCAGACCCCACAGAGAACGTTGCAGCCAACGATGGGAGGGGGGGGGGGGGGGTGGTACGATCCCGCGCTCAACGGTGATTTGATTGCATCCGATCCAAGCCACCAACCAGCGGTCCACCAGCGCAACGTGTCGACGTAATCTACGATGAACCGCAACAGCAGACTGCTGCTGCTGATGATTGGGATAAACTGGATATCAACGCAATCTTTTCCGATCGTAGACGGCAGCGCAGTAGTAGAAAAGGGAGCCACAAATACCGTTGTTGTACTCAGAACCGTGGAACCGCAAAAAAAAATCCCCAGCGGGAAGCTAATCGATTGAACTGTAATCCACACTTCGATCCGGGTGAAGCGATGGGGTGATGACGCTGGAACGAATCGGCTCCTCTGCTACGCTTCATGGACAAAGGAGGTTTGTGCTGCTGCTGTTGCTGGATGGTTGATGATCGCGATGGCGCGAAGGGCCTTTAAGGGACTCTGCGTGCCGGTGTGTTCCAAGTTATCACTATAGCATTTCTTCGACGATTCTAATTTGCATCTTGTGCAGCGTAATAATTGCAGGAAAATGATGATGATGATGTAGCGATGGGGGAAAAGGGCAACCCTTCAACCGTTAGCTGGGAGCAACCGTTTCGAGCGCTTTTCGCGTCACGCCAAGATAGGACGCTGACGCCATTAGAGCAATCTTGGAGCGCAAACGAAATGCTTTGTTTTAGTGCCTTTGTGCGCCACCAACTACACGTGTTGAGCAGCTATCGCAAACTATTGTTGGACAACTACTTCAACTCAGAATCCACACCATGTACATTAGACAAGCCCCGATAGCTAAAGACACCGCACGGGTGGTTGTGCTGGTGCGTTTTCTGAACCTGTCTGCCGGAAGGACCGAGAGTGGTGACCGAAAACCGGTCACCTAATCAAGGTAAAAGGCCAACCAACGAGACAACCATTTTTCGTCGTAATCATCATTTAATGAGCCGCTCCTCCCGAAAACCTTGATGACCCCACCATTACCAGCGGAGTTCGTATTCCGTTTCCGAGCGAGGGAACTTTTTATCCCGGGCTAGCGAAGGGTGGGCTTTCAAATTAACGTCTATTTATCTAACGTCCCCGGTTCGGGAAAGAAGGTTCTTTTACTTACAGTGAAGAGGCTTTGAATATTCTCGCGCGGGCCCGTGTGCTGTGCTTACGCAGTGGGAAGTAGTACAATGGAGAGATGGGAAGATTGAAGGCGGATGAAATCATTAATCACCAAACGGAAGCGGGGGGGAGATGGTGAAACCCCAACGCGGAAAAAGGGACGCCTTATTCATGTGCCTCCCACACACATGTCATCCTGCCACATGAAGTTGGAAGGAAATGGGTGTTAGAACAATCGGGAGAAGCTTCAACGTTTACCAAGCTTTACATCAACATTACTGACTTTCGATCAGCATATAGGGGGCCGTATCAGGACAACACAGTTCTCGGCTGCCTGATCATTTGTCCAAAGATGGAAACGAGTACCTCTGTTCACTTAGCTTGGAGTGAAATGGCGCGAACTGTTGCGTTTCGTATAGTAGTCTGTCTTGTGTGTTGGGTGTTTCTCCCGTGTCTGAGCTTTCAAGCACTCCAGAACCATTGTCAGCATCGGGCGCATAGGTGCGCGAGCCCGCGTTTTTCCTGAAACCTGAATGAAGCAAACCGGTTCTGCATTGTGCAACTTCTTCTGCGGGTGAGGGTCAAGCGCAAGGGAGTACGCGAGCCGCCTAACGAACGAACACAACGATCGCAAAACGCGCGATCACCAACACAGGCTCCGACGTCGTGTGGAGAAAACCCAGGCCACAGAGACCCGACCAAGAGGGCAGTGGACAGGGGGAGATGAAGAAATCGAGAAAAATCAAACACATCAAACACCTCCCCATGTTCGTTCCAGCAGCATAGAATGGGGTACTTTGATTTGTTACACCGCCGAAGGTAGAACGAGGACAACTAGACCGACGCGGTGCAGGAAAACAGCCAGCAACCAGTTTCTTCGCTAAAGACCCCTCGGGGAAGTCTTCTACCGTGCGTTTTGGGCGGAATAAAAGGTGAAAGTTAAAATATTTATATACACACTATAAACCTACCCACCCCCATCCACCCATCCAGAAGAACCGCTAGCGGGACTCCACGTCCAGAGCCTCATTTCCATACAAGCCCTGAGCGGCAGAGGTGGTAGCATACTGATGCAGGCGTGCCGTGTTTGACCCTGTATCTGTCTAGTTTAGAGACCCTGCAGTGTAGGGTGTGTTTTGCTACACATTTGTCTACCGGGTTTGGTCGGCAGTAATAAATAATATCACCCCCCCGCCCCCAACAACCGAAGCATGGAAGCTGGAACGCAATCTCCAAGGTATAGGCTTTACGACACGGATTAGTTCGTTTTATTTTGGGAAAGATCCGCTAGATCTTCGAAGTGTCATAATAAGGGCTCAAAAACCCCAGGAACGAGGTAGAATTATGTAGCGCAGCAGTTCGTAGTGCCCCAGAGTCCAGAGGGAAGTGTTAATTTTGTCTCCACACTCGAAGAACTCATGCTGCTGGTCGTCGATCGACAGCCATTTTTTCCCGAGGACATCAGCACACCTGGGGGATGTGTAAATTGATTAGACCGAACGGAATCGACCATAAATATCAATCCAATTGAGTCACGACAGCCCCCGTGTAGTGGATAAGAAGAGGAATCCGAAACATTGGGCGTAGGTTCCTCTAACTTCTATTTGACACCACTCGAATGTTTCAAAAGTATAAAAGTTTAATTAAGATAAAGTATCGCAAAGGAGGTTGCTCTCAGAATGTTCAGAAAGAGGGTATTATTCCTCAATTGTTTCGTGATTCAATTTTCACCAAAAATTTCCACATTTTCCCCCCAGGCTATTTTGCATAATTCATAGCACCATAGATGAGAACCATGGTGCACCATTTTTGCCAACCGTACGCCGTACCCTACCAACAGTCACAGGTCTCTATCACCGCCCGGCATGAATGTCTGTCGTTTCCCTTATCGTTTTCGTTCGTTGCGGAAATTAGAAACATATTTACTTTCGCCTTTTGTCCGCTCTCCGTAGCACAACGGCGTTATGCTGCTGCTTCGCTACCTTCCTTTTTGGCGTTGAGTAGAGTAAATGCAAAAAGCAACGCTTCTGCATAATTGCAACGAAAACATCGATCCAGCGGAACGAATGTATTCAAAACTCAACCACACGCTCTCGCTCTCCACGCGACCACCAGCATTGCTGGCGACTTGGAAAAAGGGTTTTGCAGATGCTCGAAGTTCGAAAGTGGTCTTACGTCGACTTACAGACCGATTCTGTGTTACAGCAGATTGATGGGGAGATCTATTGTAAGCTGCAAAACTGGTGCAGCTGGACTGGAGCACCCTTTTGGAAGGTTGTTACCGACCGGCCAATGCGTGACATCAACTGGAACGAATTCAATTAGAATTCCTACCGAGCGAGACACGCGGAATGTCGGACTAGAAATGTTGTTTTTTCTCGCCTCCGTTTGGATCTTTAGCGTTGCCGCCCGCACGCCACAAGACATTCGCTAAGAATCCAATAAACTTCTAGCCAGCCAGGCAGCCAGGCAGGCAGGCAGGCAGGCGTTGGGTTGTTTGTGTCATCGTTCGTCATGCTTCGTGTGGTGCATTGTCGGCGGACAGCGCGTGGTATCACCACCATCAATCCAATATGATTCAATTCATCAAGATGCGATTGTGATGCGGCCGTGTCCTCTCGCCCCAACTCTTTCGCCCTCGCGCAGATCTCACAGATGACCTAAACAGACGGTTGATCGTGGGCTGAATGAATAGGCAGGAATGTTGCAAAAAGACACGCGCACATTAGCGTGGCGAAAGTGGCGACCATTTTTTCTAGGCGACCTTTTCAACATCCGACGACATTATACTGGCCCATGTTTATTATGCTTTGCAGAACACCCAGCATTCGCGCAGTGGTTCAAGAACGTGCTGAACGAGTGTGTTTGGTGCCAACCTGGGCTGTAAAACAATCCGCGAAACACTAAACATGGTCAGCATTAGCAAAGCTTGTAAATAGGCCTGTTTGACATCGTGGTTGGCCCCGTCGCCCCACACCATTCGCTGGCTTTCAATGACTGCAGAAAAAACACATTCTCGCCCACTCGCAATAAATGTTTCCTGGTGGGGAAAAGGGCCGTCCGCTTGGGGCTACTTGTCCAAGGTTCTACCAAACACCACTTGCTCGCTTGGTGCATTCGGACTGCTGTTTCTCGGGCACAGGAAATGCAGGTGTCGTCCGTGGCAATCAAAGATTTCTTTGTTCGACTTGAGAAGCCTATAGGGACCTAAAGAAAGGTCACACAATTGGCCGTGGTGGAGGTGATGGCGGTCCGTGGGATCAATAATTTCGGTTGCTCTCCCGTACAGCGATTCTACCCTTATCCGCGGCTTCTTGGCTCTCTCTCGTAATGGTTTTGCTCGCCCATCTTGCCAGGTTCACAAACTGAAGAACGCGTTAAAGGCAAGACCAGAACACGCACGGGCAGTCGGAGTTTCGTCCAAAACAACTTCCATGCGTGCGCTTGTTGTTTTCGCACAACGGATTCATTAGCCCAAAGCCAGGTGAGTACCAACCACCGGTCGATTGAGTGGGACAGAGCGACCAACAATCCTCCAACAGTTGTGTATATTAGCCGGTGCCGGCTGGCTGGCTGGCAAGTGGAAAGACGAAAAGGCCCACAACGGAGAAACAACAAAATGTGGTAGAGAAAAGAAATGAACACACATACATCCCAACGCACGCAAGTAGACCCGGAGCTAGTTTGGCCATGCATGAGTTGATTTCGGTGAGAACCAGCCCCGAAATCGATCTAACGTCTCACAGCCATTTTTATGCTGCGGCAGCCCGTCGGTGGAAAACAACAAAACCACCTGTGTGCACCGGGTCCGGGTCCGGTGGTAGGTGACGCAAGATCGGGAAGATAAGCAACAGCAGCAGCAGCAGCAGGAACGCTGGGTTTCCTCCGGGTTGCAAATTGAACTTCCGCTGCAGTGGCCGAACAGAAGAGTCACCTTCGCTTTCAAACAAGTCGCCTCCGTCAGTCATGGGAAAGTGCTTTGGAGTTAAGAGGGGTGATTTTGTGGCTATTTTGGGCAGCTAAAATGTATTTCTAACAACCTTTGGTGTGATTCGCTTTCGAGCACGTAGCTACCGGTAAGCGAAGCAACAGCTCGTGAGAATGTTCATTTTGTTTCATTACCATGCATTGAACGTTAATTTCTCTGATGAGCGATGAGCATGAGTCATCTCATTCGTTAGAAGTAGACTTCTAAGTGGCGTAAATTATTCGCGCTTGGCCTGTTACCAGCTACACAAATTAAGTGCACAGCAGAGCATTTGCATGACTCCAAAACACGCTTACTCATCAATCTGGACACAACCGGCTGCGTATCGAATGGTTGTCATGATGCATTCTAGATTTAATTTCGTGCGCTACTTTGATGGCTTACTGACAGCGAGATAGCGTGAGCTGGTGTAAGTCATCTCGAGCATCTTCCTACAACTACAACATAACCACACACACTTACTCACTCGCGCGACAAGCTACTAAACGATCACGTTGCACCGTGTGATCGATACGGAGTCACGGCGCCATGATTCACCACCCTGTAGTAATGGGAGGTACGGTGTATTTCGCTTACCTGTCGGCAGAATGGCGTTGTTCTCACGGCGCCAGGTAATCTGTGGCACCGGGTAACCGGAAGCGTAACATTCCATCTGGGCCGGCTGGCCCTCGGACACCACCAGCGATTGGGTGGAGTTGTCGGAGATGATCGGCGGTCGGCGAACGTTCAGTGCGACCTCGGCCGAGATTTTGTTCGTCACCGACAGCACCACCTGACACTGGTAGATGCCGGCGTCCGTCTCCTGGATGTCCTTGATCTGGAGCGTGTAGGTCGTGGAGGACAGATCGTACCGAAGCGAGAAGCGCGAATCTTTCAGCACAAGCGAACTGCCCGTGGACAGAAACACCACGTCCGAGCGGTCGTTGCTCGACTTGACCCAGTGCACGGAGTAGTCGCTGGCGTACAGAACTGCACATTCCATCTCGACCGTACCGCCAATGTCCTTGATCTGCTCCTGCGTGATGTAGGAGATGGTTGGTGTGCGCTGTCCGCTGGCGGGACCGATCAGGCCACCGATCGCGAGCAGCAGCACGCCCATCCCAAGCATCGTCGACAGGTTGATGCTGCTGGTGAGCATCATCGAGTTGCTTCTTGGCTTTCGCATACTGCTGTTTGTGTGTGCGTGTGAGAGCGTGTGTGTGCGTTAAGTAATGATGGATTGCCTGCTAACACACCCCGAAAGCACACGCGCTACCACGTGAAATGAGGGCAAGATGGACGGAGTGGATGATCGCGCGAGCGGCGGTGCGCGGACACGAACGATCGAGGAAAGAAGGGAACGCGGATACAACCGAATGTTGAACACGTCACCCACCGAACTAGATGTTCTTTCTCTCTGGAGAAAATCACTCTTTTCTATCACAATTGCACAATTCACCGTCGACACTTGCACAGGTATAATGCGTAGGTAGCGTGAAAGCTTTGTTTGGGCCAAACGCCACCAGAACGCTGTGTTTTAAAGTTAAACGCCAAACGCGCACCACACCCCAAACCGAAGACAACGACGACGACGGGACACTACGAGACGGACGTGCTTACACAGTAACGGCGAACACAGGTATGCATGCAACTCTCTGTTTCTTCTCACACACAGCCAGGCACAGGTCTTTCGCTGTACGCGCGCATTGAACGCTCTCTGGAACGCGTTTGAAACGGCGACGGTTTAACACTGATCGAAGCTGCGAAAGCTCTCTTCCGACTGTACGCACCAACACCACTGTACTAACGGGCACCGCGCACACACAACCGAACGGGACAGCGAGCACGCATTGAATGAAGCGTCGTGCTTGGGAGATCCATTTTTGAATTCCCCATTCGAACTAACGGCACATCGTGGTGTGCGCAAGTGAGCGAACGACCGGGCGAGAGAGAAGCGCAAACGAGAGGGAACGAGTGTGCGCCTCGAGAGAAAGTGAGATGCAGGAAGAAGAAGTGTTTGTGTTTATGAATGTGGCTGGTTGCTAAGGTGATCGCGGGTGGTTTGGTGTGTTTGGTGGTTGCCCTTGCTACAGGTTCACCTCAAGCAATTTTCGGCAAGGAAATAATTTTCAAGCAAAGCATGAACCGATGTTTACTCAAAAGGTGGTGAGCATGAGGGAAAAGGGACGAACTTTTGCGCCTAAACATAAATCCGCCAAACATTTGGTGTAAAATCGTTTTAAGATGGGCTAAACAATCTGTTGCGTACAAAAGTTTGTTCAAAATTTTGTGTAAATAACAAACAAATCGCAAATGGTCCAAAAACGATGCAAAGCGTAACCACTGTCCAACCAATTGGCTCAATCCCATTTGACGTTTCCACCGTAAACGAACACAACACAGGCAATCGAACGAAAATACGCAGCACGGCAGTTCTTCTCATCTCCTTGAATGTTTAAACTTCGAAAGTGCTTGCCTTGCAGTTTCCTGAAACAGCTGAATCAGAAATCTCGCCTAAATCAATCCGTGTACTGTGTTTAGTGAAACGCTGGAGCTTGAAATACGGTTGCGAGCCGAGTCATTACCGTGCAGTGCTAAATGTCGTACACACTACTGCATCTCTTTGTTGTGTTTCTTTCTCTTTCCGGCTTCCGTGCTGATAGTGTGGGAATGTTTGTTTGACCTGTAGAGCACATCATTCACAGTGTAGGGCCAGTGGAATTAGTCATCATCAGCTGAGTTGAAATCCGATGCGGGTTATCATAAAGTTTTACCAAACTGTGACCACATTTTAATCACGAAACAAAATGTCGTCCCAAAGGCGACTAATCGATTGCGAAAGTGACGAAGAAAACATCCGCGAAGAAGTACCCACTCACCGGCGAAATCGGCGAAATGTAGGATAATGCAACTTTGTGGACCGTTTATCGGCGCAGGAGACAATGGAAATAATGGCGTTTTCTTTGATTCATTCCAGGAACCGACGGACTTCAATATACCCGTCACGAATGAAGCGGACGCGGATCCTGCGTTCAACCTAAACAGACGTTCGAAGGAAGCTTCCCAGTATGAGGTATGCGCTAGAACTATGGATGACGCAAGACGCGGCTGCACTTTGCATACATCGCGCGTGCGATATCTGTACTGCAATTAGTCGTAAGACACCCGCAATACACAGTGTGTTATCATTGTTAGCTAGAATTAAGTAGCCTCGCCAAGACGAGAACTACACTGCGCATATATAATCTTCCATCGCCGGGAACCCCTATCGGGAGTGGGTTAAGCGAAAATGAGGAGCGGCCCTATTGGGAAACGTCGGTACGCACCCGAGCGATAGACATTGACGCGTGCACAAGCCTGTAGCGAGATAACGTACCACCACGTACCGGTTCTGTTGCTGCTGGACTTTTGCAAGAAAGTTTTCACTTAGAACTGAAGAGATGCCGTTAAGGGTGGCACAATGAAGCAGCAAACTTACAGCGATGTGACCGAGGTGCTTTGGGGCGTGACCCCCCTTTCATCTAACGATCGATGTCTAATCGATAGTGTCATTCTCTTTCTTTCCTTTCCCACCAGAGTTTGGATTACGATGTGTGCGAAAATGTGCTGTGGCGCCGAGAACAAACGAAGATTAAACCAAAGTTCACCGTGCGGAAGGATTTCTCCCGGTGGGTCATTTCGCTACAGATCGGTGTCTGTACGGCGCTCGTTGCCTGCTGCATCAACATCGTGATCGAGGAGGTTTCGCGCCTCAAGTACGGATTCCTGAAGCGCCAGGTCGACGAGAATGTGCTGCGCGGTGATCTTAGCATTCCCTACCTGTACTGGTCCCTGCTAAATCTCGTCCCGGTCGTCATCGGAGCCACGCTGGTTGCGTACGTGGAACCGGTTGCTGCCGGCAGTGGCATTCCGCAGGTGAAGTGCTACCTGAACGGTGTAAAGGTGCCACGCATCGTGCGCATCAAAACGCTCGCGGTGAAGGCGGTCGGTGTGGCCACATCCGTAATCGGTGGCCTAGCCGGTGGAAAGGAAGGGCCGATGATACACAGCGGTGCCGTTATTGCGGCCGGCATTTCGCAAGGCAAAAGCACCACCTTCCGGCGTGATTTGAGGATCCTGCAGCACTTCCGGGACGATCACGAAAAGCGAGACTTTGTGGTGGGCGGGGCGGCAGCGGGTGTGGCGGCCGCTTTCGGCGCACCGATCGGTGGCATTCTGTTCTCGCTCGAAGAGGCAGCCAGCTTCTGGAACCAGAGTCTCATTTGGCGCACGTTTTTCGCGTCGATCATCAGCTCCTTTACGCTCAACCTCATCCTGTCGGCGTACCACGGGCTGAGCAGCTTCCACTACCGTGGTTTGTTCAATTTGGGAGAGTTTGCACCGCTCCCGTTCGAGTACTTCGAGCTGCCGATCTTTATGCTGATGGGTGTGCTGGGCGGCTGTTCTGGTGCGCTGTGGAATGCGGTCAACAGTCGGATCAACATGTTCCGGGCGCATGCCATCAAGCCGCGCTGGGCAAAGGTGCTGGAGGCGGCATTTGTGGCCGTGCTGGGCGCGACCTTTGCCTGTTTGATGGCCTACACGATCAATGACTGCCGGCCGTTGGGACGCGATCCGACGGAGCATCCGGTGCAGCTGTTCTGCCAGGATAATGAGTATAATGCGGCTGCGGCCCTGTGGTTCCAAACGCCCGAAGCAACGGTTAAGGCACTGTTCCACGATCCACCTGGTTCGCACAAAATCCTCACGCTGGCGGCGTTTGTGCTGATCTACTATCCGCTGTCGTGCGTGACGTACGGGCTGAGCGTATCGCTGGGCATTTTCATTCCCACCCTACTGATCGGAGCTGCCTGGGGACGCTTGCTTGCCTCCTTTACGGTTCTCGCGTTTCCCGCCTCGAGCGTAAGTATTGGCTGCGGCTTTCGTACGATAGCGATGGATAAGTAGTGCCCTTCCACTGCAGGCCTTTGTGTCGCCCGGGAAGTACGCGCTGATTGGAGCAGCCGCCCAGCTAGGCGGCGTTGTTCGAATGACGCTTAGCTTGAGCGTGATCCTGCTGGAAACGACGGGCAACATTGGCTTCATCCTGCCCATCATACTAACACTGATGACGGCCAAATGGAGCGGCGATTACTTCAACGAGGGCATCTACGACATCCAGATACAGGCATCGCGCGTCCCCATGCTGCCGTGGCACGTCGAGCCGGAGTATCAGAATCTCTCGGCCCACCACATTATGGCCCGACCGGTCGTGTGCGTACGGCTCGAGGAGAAGGTTCAATATCTGATGGACATACTGAAAAACACGTCCCACAATGGATTCCCCGTGGTGGAGGATGGTGACGATGTGAGCGCCCCGTTTTTCCTTTCCCGACCTACGTTGTCTCAAAATTGGTTGTGTCTAACGCGGCATATTGCTGGAACTTTGCAGGGATCGCGCGTTAACGGTCGTCTCATCGGATTGATCCTTCGCTCGCAGCTGGTGGTGATACTGAAGCACAGCTACTACCAAGAATCGAGCAGCTTCTGGGAGTCAACCGTCAGCATCGAAGCGTTTCGTGACGCGTATCCTCGCTATCCCGCCGTTGAGGTAGAGCGCTCTCTACCACTCTCGCCTTACCGAACCGAACCGAATTTCTCATGCTGTACGTTTTATTTTCCCCCCCAGGATCTACACGTGAACGCACATAAACGGAGCGGCAAATTCTCGGTCAATATGGAAATGTTTATGAACCCGTCACCGTACAGCGTCGAGGAAGGCACATCGGTGCCTCGCATCTTCCAGCTGTTCCGGGCTCTGGGTTTGCGCCATCTCGTCGTGGTGTCGTCGGAGAATCGTGTGCGGGGCATAATTACGCGCAAAGATTTCCTGAAGCATCATTAGATACTCTCCCTCTCTCTCTCTCTCTATTGCGTAAGCGGTGTAACATGCCAAAATGTGAATTTGTGATGCTATGTGCTTGTTTTATTCGGATGATGAAGAAGCGCCTGAATGTTGTACTTTTACTTTTACGACCGATGTAGTGTACGTATAACGAACGAACGATATTGGGTGGGCGGTCTGAGTGCCTTTAGCGCAATTGAACTGAACAGGCCCGGCAGAACGTCGCCACAAAGGCGAGAAGGCGAGATCAGGCAGGCTGTTATTTACATGGAATCACATACAATAATATACATTAAGTAGGATTAAAATGAGCGCCCTATTGCTTCTACTGCTGAAAGTACCCTTCGGCCGGCAGTATCCGAACGCGCACACGCACCCAAAGCTGTTCACCGAGCAGCATCGTTATGGTGAGAAAGTAGCCCCAGCCAAGCGTTACCAGAGCGGGCCACACATCAACGATCGACACGGGAATGAAGCTACTGCCACCGACGCAGCGTGGCTTCTTCGTGTACAGGAGCGTATTTTCCCGGCCCTGTACACCAAACTCGCGCAGCTTAAACAGATTGATACGTACCGGCTCGCGGAACGAGCTGTTCTTCTGCACCGCATAGTACGGTTCGATGACCTTCAGATATTCCACCTCCTGTAGGCCACACTTTTCCTCCTCCTGAAACGTTTCGCTGATCAGCTTGTAGCCGACACCTTTCTCGACGTGGAACGCGTAGTGGCCCTGCCGCACGAGCTCGACGCCCTGTGCTAGGGGAAGAAAATTTTCCGTCCCATCCTTGTTCCGCATCTTCCGCTCGTACAGCGCCTTCCGGATCGGTTCCGTTTCGTGCTGCGTGTGGGGGTTGAAGGGGAACAGTTTATGTGGCTTGCTAGGTCCCTACCAGGAGCTAGGAACGTACCCGAAAGTAATACCGATTGTAAACCGTATCTTCCGCGCCCGTTTTCAACCTAGACGCCAGCAAGTCCTCCAGCGTTTGTATCTTCGTCGAGGGCGACTGAATCAGCGCGACAATGTTGGCCGAATAGCTGGCGTACAGGAACATCAGCACCACCAGGCAGAGCAGTATGAGGCATCGCGACGGTGCCGTCTTCGGTTCAATAAACGATCCCTGCTGGCAGGTCGTACCGAACACGTTCAGCAGCGTATCGGACAGTCCGGTTGCGGTGCTGGTGCTGTTGTCTCCACCGGCGCTCACCTTGTACCGACGCTCGGTACGCAACACCACCAGCAAGAGCAGCCCGGACAGCAGAATGAAGCTGACCGTACAGTACCAGACGTACTGGTCGAACGGCAGCACAAACACGTTATCGGTAAAGGACAGCTTGGGTGCGCGAAACACGAAGCTGGCGCGCGTCGATGTGGTCATCGACAGGAAATCGACCGTCTTGATGCGATCCTGGGTGAAAAACATGGACGTTCCGCCCAGATCGGCAAGATCGCTCTGCAGCTCGCCGACCATACCGTTGAAGCGATCGGTGTGCGGGTCCCGATAGCCCCAGCTGTCCACGATGCTAAATCGGACCGTTGCATTCAGCGCGTGTGCGACCGATTTCGTGAGCTGATAATTCACACGGGAGATCGTATCGATGTGCTTATCGCTGGGAAGAACAAAATACGAATCGTTACATTATTGTCTCCCGATCCGTCCCACTCGTACTCACTGAAGATCGTCCAGATGGTTGAGCGTTTCGTTGTGCAGAACAACGAGCGAGGCACGGAGCTGGAACTGTTGAAAGTTTTGCCTCCTAACCGATGTTACCGGCGGCCGTACGGTGGGGGGCGCCACGCGAATTCCCGACTGCGACTCCCAAACACCAAACTCCTCGTACACCGGTCCCGGAGGAGAGGAGGTTCCCGCGGACAGTCGATACAGTTGCCGCACCAGGTGGCGTCCCGTACTGGGGTCAGTGCAGTAGTAAAACAGCTCATTGCTTATCAGCAGCGGAAGTCGTTCGAGCAACGGGTATTCGGTACAGTTCTTCCAACCTTTGGCGGTTCCCGCTTCAAGCGCGCTTTGCAGGACAATCCAACGCACACGGTAGTACAGCAGTTGAGTTGCCGATTCGAGCAGCGAATCAGTCCCGGGACAGGATAGATCAACCACAGTCACGATTTGATGCTGGTCTCGATCGTGCCAGGGAAGCTGATGTTCGTCCACTGCGGCAAATCGAACAAAACGGGCGGCACCGGTAGCTTCGCGAACAGTTTGCCACAGGGCATAACGAACGGCAGGTGACCAGCAGGTCAGCACTAGCAGCTGCCGCGAGCGGTCCAGATGTACTAGAAGATCCCGAACCGCAGCTAAACGCTGATCGAGCACAGTAGGCGATGGAGGAATGTTTGCTGACACTCCACTTCCAGTGTGCACTATGATCAGGAAAACTAACCACGCTGAAGGTTGTGGTTGAAGAATCCGACTCATGGTGGTGACTTGAGTCTCTCTCGCGAGGACTTGCGAACTATTGAAGATGCCTGCCCGGTAAGGAACCGACTTTTATGCGCGATCGGGTAGTCTCTATTTACGTCTGTTCGGTCCTGCGGGATATAATTTTGATAATTGCTGGCTGGGAATCATCCTCTAACCAAGCATTACCAAGGATGTCCCGGAGCTTGTTCGCTGAGCTTGAGGGGCTGTGTGAACCAGAACCAGCTGATGCGGTTTGTTTGTTTATGTATGCTTCAGAATTTTTTCACCCGAGCTAATAGGCATCCACCAAAACTGGGCACGACCTCTCATCAGTTATGGAATAACAGGAATCCAGGTAATATCTGTAACACGGCGAGCAAAATCAACTGACCCACCTCCATTTACCGGTCCAACACTCCCGTTCTGTGGGTCAAGTGCGCTGTTAGGGTGGAGAGGAAACAAAGGGCAACCCTTCTGCTGTGTACCGCCATTCTACGCAACGTGCATGAGCTATCATCCATCATCCGTAACCGATGACCTAAAGAGACAGCCGTATGCCGTGAGACGGAAAAACTCCTTCATTAGAGGTTTTCTCGCTGACTTGACTCATTGCGCAAACATGCAATCATGGCGCGAGGTTTCACTGCGCTAATCATACGGTACCGTGGCAGCGTTATCTCTTGCACCTACTTACAAAAACACCCAGCTCGAATTGAGATTCTCCTGATGCTCCTAGTTGGGACCATTCTTCTGATATTTTCATCAATTTCGTCCCGATCGAACGAGTCAGACTGGCGACATGCATCAACCCGACCAATGTGAGCCGCCATTTCGCAACAACTTCGGCGTACGCAACAACTTACGCCCCCCGGGGGGTTGTTGCAGCAGCATTGTTCTCGTCAATCTGTCTATAATCCCCGCTAATTACCAGCGAGCATTTCCATTTACCCCCGGCGCGGAACGACCTTTCCAATTCCGGCTGTTGGAGGCGAAGGCATTGGATGCGTTTCTCCCATCAAACTCACGCACGATGCGTTCTAATCACAATAAATCTTGCCACCCGCGGCTCGGGGCTGATTAGTTGCGAACAGGTAGTGGATGTGAGTGTATCTTTCGCGGAGTAGTTCCGAGCCGAGGTTCCGAAATCCCCGTTTTGTACTGTCCAACCATGGTGCCGTCGGCGACAATCGTGTTTGGAGTCGTAGCCTTCTGTGGACTGCAGTTGGTCCCGGGCCAGCTTACGGACGATGTGGAGTTTATCGATCCAACGGTTGGGCTGGGGCCGGGCGGTACTGCCAGCGGGATTCCACTAGGGCCGCGAGGATTCCGTGGGTTTGAAATCCTTCCCAGAGTAAGTTGCTATCCTTGCTATTGAAAAAGTGTGAAGTGAAAGTAAATTTGATCGTTCGTGCCGAAGCCGCAGTACAAGATGTCTTATAAAAAAAATGAGTGATCTTGTATGACGATCAGCCAAACCAAAAATTGAGCAAAGAAAATGGGGTTCGTGAGGCACTCCCACCCAACGGCTGTGGCTAGAGAGACAGAATTCACAGAATCATTTTGTAGGGTTAAGCACGAACACGGGAGCATTCCGTTGGTGCACATCCTGACCAGGCAAAAGGACATCCGACCGTATCATATGGACAATTGCTCGGAAGTTGCTTGGCCTGGGCTTGGGCTGTCCAAAGAGCCCTAACATCGTGTAAATTAAAATGGCGGGCAAATCTCACTTCACTGCTCACTGCTTCACTCTCGGCTAAAGTAATTAATCCGGTAAACAACCTACAAACACGCCATAATCATCGTGTGCAAATCAAGGCACGTGCGTGCGTGTGCGTGTACGAGTGGCCATCTACGCACATGCGTTGCGTGGGAACGATCGTACGAAGATGGCGGCCACCATCGAATGTAAATGTGACTTTTAGTGTGTTTGCTGTGGCTTGCTAATCAATTCTTGATGCTCGGTGATGATGGCCATAAAACATTCCTCACTTCATTTGCTCCATTGTTTGCTTACCTTCGCTTAGCCGGAACCATCGTGGAAGGCGGGCGCAACACTGGTTGCGGACAATCCGGAGCAGCAGATCATGGGAACGATTTCCTTCCGCCAGTTCGCTCCGGGCCACGTCCAGACGGCCATCAACGTTACCGGCCTGCCGGTGGGGAAGCACGCGGTCCACGTACACGCGTTCGGCGATATGCGCGAGGGATGCAAATCGACCGGGCCACACTTTCGCAGCAGCATCGTAAGTAGCGGTAGTCATGGAAACGGTTCGAACCCCAGAGGCTACTGGGCGGTATGGAAGTGAGTGTGATTACTAAACAGCCGATGACCTTCCACACAGATTGGCAACATCGAGGTAAAGGAGGACGGTAACGCGATGATCGATTTCCACAGCCCGTACATCAATCTGTTCGGGTTCGCTGGCATCGTGGGCCGCTCGATCGTGGTACACGAGAAACCGTCCGAGATCTACCGGTTTCCGGACCTGTCCATCAACAATCCGATCTCGTTCCAGGGCGAGGAGGATACGGTCGGCGCGCGGATCGCCTGTGGGCTTATAACGATTCTCGATAATGTCGCGCCGTAGAATGTAATATCGTATTCAATAAAAAGAACAAGCGTGAAGAACACACCTTTTTACAAATAACGTTAGAGGAGAATTCCTTTATTTTAATATTTGCATAGTACAAAGGCTCTACAAACCATCGTAAACACCATACAAGATGCGGCACATAATTGGCGCCACGGTAGCGATTGAAGCCGTCGGGCTAAGAATTACATTGATATCCGTCGCAAGCAACCGTAGCAGCGACAGTTTGGTATCGAACGACACTTGCGCTTCCTCGCAGGGCATCGATTTGGCAAACAAACATGGCACCCAAACCCGCAGAGCATCGTAAACGTGACGTTTCCTTCGGAGATGAGGACCGAACACCAAATCAAGGTGAGAGAGGTGTTCCCTGTCTAGATGATTTGGCTGCCGTACAACAGGTGGAATGGACGGTTCCGGCGTGTCTCGGGCTGGGTCGAGTTGGGGTTTCTCAACAGATGGTACGGTTTGAACATTGGCCGGCAGGTCTCCTTCCGCGGGTTCGAATAAGACTGTGGCTGTGGCTGGTAGCATTCCATCGTCCACGTCCCGCAAGTCTGCTGCTAGTCCTAGTTCAGCTGCCTGCTGCAGCTGATCACCTGAGTTGTCTGACTAAAAAGATAATAGGAAACGACAAATTCACCTTTACCGATCTACACCCCATGGGACTTGCTCGCTTACAATCCAAATCGTGGACCCGTAGTTGAATATCACAGTTGTAACGGAATCCGTGTCGCTGGACGTGCTAGACCTCTGCTGATACGTTTAGATTTTTGTAGGAAGAAGTAAATTACATGTATTATGTTATTCGTTCAAGCTTCAAATTGTCTTTCATCGGTTAGTGAACTGCACAGAGTAAATCCCCCTTCCATCGGTTTAGAAACCAACCCAAAACACTCACGATTTCATTCTGCTCTTCATGTGGCTCTTGTTCGGAATCCACGCTCTGAAAGTTAATCAAAAGCGTTGAATTAGCGTTGTGGCTGTTTTTCTTAATATTCGGGTTAGATCGGACTTACATCCGGTATGTGGTGGCGAAACTCGTTCGATGGAGGTGCTTGCGACGGCTGCTGTTGCTGCTGCTGTTGCTGTGGCTGAACAGACTAAAATTAAATTTGAAATTCAAACACATAAAATGTACCTTCAAGATGTTATTGAGATTTGCATTTTGGTTAATCCTAGAGCCGTTACTATGACGATCAGTCACTTTATAGTGCAATTTATCAGAGGGGTAAATAACCCCATTTTAATTTAACTAAACTTTTACTAAAAAAATAACCACGCTCAAATTATTTAATAAAAAAGACGGTTACCTCTGGACGAAATATGCACGTCCCACTCACCATTTCATGCCGCTCTTCGTCCTCATCTGCTACATCTTCTTCCGAGTCCGACTCAAACACGCTCTGAAGGAATTACCAATAACAAAACAGAAGTAAGGTGTAAAGCTAGGATCTGGTCTTCAGTCTTTTTAATGCTTCATTGTACTCACATCGGGCACATAGCATCGGGTCCGTGGAGCTACGTTCGATGGAGGTACCTCCTGCTGCTGCTGCTGCTGAATAGGCTAAAATAAAATTTTGAATTGAAACAGATTAAATGCACCTCCAAGATGCAATCCAGATTTGGTTTTCGTTAGTAATCGAGCTCAGGAACATTACTCCACCACAGTTTAAAGGAATAATATACTTTTGGGGCACTGTTATTCTGTGGCTTTTGCTCATAAAAATCGTACAAACGTCGGTTACCTCTGAATTGTTCAATATGCACGTCCTACTCACCACTTCTTGCCGCTCTTCGGCCTCATCTGCTACCTCTTCTTCCGAGTCCGACTCAAACACGTTCTGAAAGTATTGCCGGTAGCAAAACAAAAGGAATTGGTGTAAATCAATTGTATGTTTTACAGTCTTCGGAATGCTTCATTGTACTCACGTCGGGCACGTAGCATCGGGTCCGTGGAGCTACGCTCGATGAAGGAACCTCCTGGTGCTGCTGCTGAACAGCCTAAGTTAAAATTTTGAATTCAAAAAGATTAAATAAGTCGATCGAGCTCATCCATTGCCTCCAAGCAGTAATTCACATTTGGTTTTCGTTAGTAATCGAGCTCAGGAGCTTTTGGGGCATCTTCGGAGAGCCGATACATTCGCCAAAAGTCACTTAATAGTGCAGTATTCAGAGGGGTATAGGACCCCGTTTTAAGTTATCCTGACGTTTGCTTAAAAAGACCAATGCTCAAAATCCCACTCACCATTTCGTGTGGATCTTCTGCTTCATCTGCTCCATCGTCTTCCGAGTCCGACTCAAACACGCTCTGAAGGAATTACCAGTAATAATACAAAATTAAGTTGCAAAGTAAATGATCTGGTCTTCAGTCTTTAGAATGCTTCATTGTACTCACATCGGGCACGTAGCATCGCACATTCGACGGCGGGGCTTGTTGGTGCTCAAGGGCCTGAAACAAAAAGCGAATAGGGTTTTAAACTTGTTCTGTCGACTATTCTGCTCCGATGTCGATACTACCGCTGGCGGTTCGGCGTTACCATCCATTACGATTTCATCGTCCCGTAACTCTTGGACGATTGGATCGGCCTGGAAATCGTAGAAAACAATTCATTCAGCAGCGGTCTTATTTATCGTGTGGTTTCAGTCAGATTCATTTTCCATCCGAGCGTTACCTCGTGGTGAATTCGTTCCATCTCCTCTAGCACTGCATTAAACTGCGTCGATTCCATGCTTAACAGATGTGACGCCGAGAAGGTGGCTTGCATCGGAGCGGTACAGTCCTGTTTATGAGAAGAAAGAAACACAAAAAGTATGATGCCGCCATACGGGCCATGCCACCGTCAGTGCTGACCACACCGCCCTTACCTCTATTCGCACGCGAACGTCATCCAGCAGTATGGCCGACGATGACGCTGATGGGTCCTCCGTTAATGAATCGTCACCGGCTTCTGGTGATGCTGGTTGCTGCTCCTTCGACTGTTGGCAGTAATCTGGCAGCATAGCGATCCACGAACCGATGCACATTCGGACCGTGATACGATTTCGAACGTTCGGCAGTTTGAGCAGAAACGTTTGCCATCGAACCGCCAACTCGTACGCTGGATCGTTCACATTGATCCACACTCGATTCGGCATTCCCGGCATGCTGTAGCGCTTGAACACTTTGACCACCTGCTCGTCGTACCGTGGATCTAGCGCGTACTTTACTAGCAGCTTGTTGCGTGCCACGATCGCCGGATCTTTTTGCACCAGCGCTGTGTACTCGAACAAGACGCGGAATTTGTACACCGTCTCTAGGAACGGGTACTGCAGCAGGTTAATGGTGTGCTGGTCCGTCAGGTACTCCCTCAGGTGGCACACTATCTGCTGCCGGTAATGGTTTCGCAGCTGACTCCACGGAATGTTCTCATTGGTCTCCAACTGTGGCGAGGGAAATAAAACCGGCAATCATTACTGACCGAGCAATAAGTGTGCTGTCGCTTGTAGCTCTATACCAGCAAATCTTCGGCCACTTTTTCCCACCGCTCCATCTCGTTGCAGAACGTGTCGATATTCTCCACCAGCAAGCGCACAATCGATCTGTTCAACTCATCCGAGTACACCTTTTTCCTTTCATTGTTCCTTCGTAAAGTGTGCGTATTGTTGGAAGGGTATTAACGAACGGATGCTCACATCACAGAAAGTTCTCTGGTATTTCTTACCTGTATTGAGCCATGTTCGATGCACCGTGTTTGATTTTAATGCTGCAACACCGGCAAACACGAACGGCCGATTGTTTACCGTCTATTTTCCGCCAAAACAACGCTCATCGCGAACTGTCATCGGTGAAGTGACAGCTGTTTGTTTTCAAATTTCAAAATGCATAAGCAGGCGGTTGAGTCCCAATTCGATATTTGTTCAACACCGACCGTGTTTCGAATGTCGTGCTTAAAACGGGGGTTTCGGTTTTATTTTCACAGTATTACGATTTTATTTCTCCACCGTGTTCGGGTTTGCTTGCAATTTGTTGTTATACACATTCGAACGTTCGTGACACGCAAAAAGCAAATTACGTTACAAAATATATGTATATCTTTATATTATTATGTGTTTTCGCATCTTGGAGTCACCACCGCGCGCCATCGCGCCATGCGGACCGAAAAATTGTATTCCCACCTGTTTAGTTTTTTTGCTTCACATTTCGCGGTAAGTTTTCAATTTTCGCTACAATTGCTACGCTTAATGCACATCGCACCCGCCGTTTGGCCTGCCGAAGACACCTGTGCTCACACAATTTCATCTGGTAATTGTTGTTTAATAATCGCGCCAAGGTGAATGAAGTTTACGTTTTCTTTCGGGGAAGAAAATGCTTAAGGTACGTTGCTGAACATCGGAGACAAACTATACGCGTTGTTTAGCGATCTCTTTACTATAATACGTGTATATATATGTTTGTATATTGTTTCAAATAAAAATAAAAAACGTTTTTCGATAGCGAGAAGAGTGTGTTTTTGTTACGATTTTGCGTACTATTTGACTGCTGTTCATACGTACAAAATGCATTGCTCGCAATAAGCCTATCTCTTTAGCTAGAATATAGATTTTACCAGATTTCACACATCTAGGCCAAGTCAATGGATGGACAATGGTTCAGAGCATTGGTTTTTTTGTTTCGTTTTTAAAGGTTTTTTTTCTGGCTACTTTAGGACAATTTAAACTTCGCTAGCTGGTAGCTGGCCTTTGTGATTGCGATCATCAACAGAATAAATGGAGCAAGTCACCTAACCCATCGATCGATCTTCCATCCAACAAATGATTGATCTACATGAAATTATTGGAGTATATGGCATGTGCAACACCACACGGTCGATTTGTGGTAAGTGTTGTGCAAAACAGTTGTTGTGGCAGTGACTAGATAAAGTGATACTGAGAAGTGATGAAAAACAATGTTACCCACACCCGGTGTGTGAGTGTCCTGTACGTCTAACTAACCTCCTGCAGATGGGGTTGCCCGCGAAATCTGACCATTATAAAACCTAACCACTGGGTTGGCATTTGTTGGAGGATAGTGTGGAGCATTTCCGAATGAGTCCCTTAAAAAAACAAAACAAAATGCAACAATAATAACCCTTTACGAGTACCCTTTACCTTTGAAAGAACATAGTAACATAACCAACTTAAACTTGTACAGCATATGCAACATCTCTTTGCACGGATGCACGGTCAACGGAAACCGTACGCACTTTTGAAGCGTGTTGAGGGAAAAACTAAATGGGGAAAAACTAAATGTAACACACCGCACGTCCGGACCGGCAGAAGAACATCGAGTTTCATGTTAAATATCAGAAAACGATTAAACACACAGAATACAAACATTAACATCCGCGGGGGCCTCGCACCGTTCTGGCCCTTTTGCTATGGCTTTGGTCTGCTACATGGTTCTTGGGTTCGTCGCAGAGGTTCCGCTCACCGCGCGGGACGATGTATTTTGTGTGTGTATGTGTGTGAGTCTGAGTCCTTCTTCTCCACGTTATGCAAAACAGTGTGAAAGGGGAACAGCGGAAGCACTGTCCTTTGTATAATCGTAATCTTGCTCGTTCGATCTCACTTAACCAGCGTGTACGGACTAGAAAAATAAGAGCGGGTTTGGTTTTATCATTAGGGAAGCTTAACAATTAACACAACAAAACGGTGTGATGATAACAAAAAGAGTTTTTTTTTCTGTTTGTATAAAAAGCGTTTTAAGATCAATGGGACAGCGCAGCAGCACGGAGCGAATTTCGATGATCGTGTGTGGGGGTTGTATGTGTGTGTGTGCGGTTCATTGATTAGTGAGTTCCTGTGTGTAGGAGTGTACAGGTGTAGGAAGGATGGATGTTTTCCGATTGATAAAATTTAATTAGCCTCCGACAGTTGGAGCAGAGCAAATCATATACTCTGTCAAAATTTGTGTCACACTTAAGCAACAATGAGGCTGAACTAATTCGGCAACACAAAGATATAACGAGCCTCTAGCGTAAATAGAATTAGAAAATAGAAAATAATTTTCAACTAAAAGATCTAACTAACGCACGCTACTCTAACGAAACATAGTTACTGCTGTCTGAGAGGAACTCACACGATTGAATGATCTTCCGACTTCCGATAGGCAGTAAACGATAGACTTAGATAGAGAGGTTGACTCAAGCGTTGTGTTGCGCGTTTGTTTCGATTCTTACGATTACTATACTGTAGAAGTGGTCAATAGTCGGTGGAAGAGTGTTGTTGGTAGAGAAGAGAATACTTTGCGTAATTCGCATCGATCACTAATGTGACCAAAAGGATAATCAAAAAATAAAAACCTACAAACCCAATACAATTAAACAACAACTAATGTAAAAGAAGGTAACATAACATAAATCTATCTATCTATGGTAACATCAACTAAAGCTTATACTATCACTTCGGGGTGTAATTCCATCATCACTTCGGTAGATGGGAGATCAAATACTGCCTGCAACAAACGGAAATAATAGATAAGACTAATGGGGAAGGCAGGGGGCAAACAAGGAATACACGAATGGAAGGCGAATGAACGATGAGGGACAACACTACCAGCAAAATCAAAAACCCAGATTAATTTGTTAGGACCTTTTTTGGTGCCTGCGCGATTCTACCAATCTTTGTTCTATTCTAGCGACTAGTTGGTCTAATGGTCTTTCGTGACTTGTTTTTCTGTTAACACAAGTTTCTACCTAACTAATTGGCCAATGTAAGAGCGTTTGGAGTTTGGAAAGCGATTCCAATTGTTTGTCCATAAAGCTTGTGTGCGATGCTGAGAATGATGATATGATGTGGTGCCGTGAATTGTTTTGCGATGTACTCGATGTGAATGTGTAATGTGTACGCTGCTGAAGAGGTATGTTTGTGGGTTTGTGTGTGTGTGTGATTGAGCTTTGGTTTGGCCTCGGGTGGTGTGAGGGGGATGTTTAGATGTACTTATGGTTTTGATTTACCCGCGAAATATCAACGCCGGTGATCGATTTGACCAGATCCGGAATCTTGTTCACGATCTGTAACACTTCACCGGTCAGCTTCACAGCACCGACCTCACCGTTGCCGCTAGACACCATCGTGATCTTCTTCGCCTGCGACAATGGTGCCGCAACTTCAGCCGCAACCTGCAACGGAAAACGGGACAATGTAATACGTGAATACGAGGGTCATACACCTCGAGTGTCCGTAACGCCTCCATCGTACCTTGGGCAATGTATCGAGCAGCATGTCCACCATCGCCGCCTCACGGTACTCTCTCCAGGCTTCGGCCTTCTTGGCCATCTGTTCCGCTTCGGCCTTCGATTTAGCCGCAATGGCAAACGCTTCCGCCTCACCACGTACCTTTATCTGTAATGGAACCGAGCGTCGTAAGAAAAACAAAAACCCGGGCCCGTTGCAAGCCACTTTTCCAATACTAACCGCTTCTGCCTCTGCTTCGGCCTCCAGTATGACACGCTGCTTGTTAGCTTCGGCCAACTTTTCCAGCTTGTACTTCTCCGCCTCGGCCGGCCGGCGGATGGTCGCTTCGAGTTCGCGCTCGCGACGCTGCATTTCCTGCTCCTGCACCGCGATCTCCTGCGTACGTTCGACCACCTTAATCTGCATCTGTTCCTCCTTGATGCGCTGCTTGGTCTTGGCCGCCTGCAGCTCGTACGCCATCTCCGCTTCGGCCTTCTTCGTCTGCACCTCCACGTCGTACACGGCCTTCTTCAGCTCGAAATCGCGCTGGGCCTTCGCGATCTCGGTATCGTTCAGGAACCGGGCCGCCATCCGCTGTTCCTCCGCGATCGCTTCCTTGATGGTCGCGTCGCAGCGAGCTTCCGCCTCGCCGATTCGCGCATCACGCTTCACTTCCGCCGTACGGGCCATACCGAGACTTTTCAGATAGCCCTGTGTGTGTGTGTGTGTGTGTTTTGCCGGAAAAGAATGGAAAGAAGGGACAAGGGTCCACAAAACACGATTAGCTTTAGTCGGCTCGTTCAAAGCATCCGAGGGTGGAGACGCCACGGCATGAATGGCGCCACTTGTGAGGGGGAAAAATGCTAAAAATCAAACATATTGCGCACTATATAATGTTCCTCTCTCTAAACGGAAGACGATCGTAAATCATATAACAAACAGTGATTAAACCAAATGTATTTACGCACACGCACACACATACACACACACACGCACACAGACGTTAGTATCACGCTGTTAAGGGGAGCCCGCGCTCGCTTATGATAGAAATTCACCCGCGTTTCTATCCGAACGATCCGAGGGAAATGGAATGCGAAAGCGATTCGAGTAAAGAGCTACGTGACAGTGTAAGCTTGGGGGAACACGGGAAAAAATATTAAAGCAATTGGATGTTAACGATTCGAATGGAATTGGCCGAGTGATTGTTGCGGATACCACAGAGCGCCAAACTTTGGTTAATTGAGTGAGAGTTAGAGCTTATTCCACTGCCAACTACCAACACCTGGTCGCTATGCAATGCGCCGATCTTGTTTGATTACCGCACATGGCCTACTTTAACATAGAGTATCCCACCGAACAACTCTTTAAGCAAGCGTTCTACTGATTGCATACTTGCAAGGCGCATAAGCAAATTCGAAACGAAACTCACATGGAAACGGTTGGCCGAAAGCACAAAGCAAAAAGCATCTATCAGTAAGGATTAGTTACTCGAATCTCTGCGCATTATAGGAAAAGCGGCAGCAGCCATGCCGAAATAAAAGGGAAATCTATTTAAAAAGATGTTATCCCACTTTTGCGTGAGCCTGTCTGTTCGTTTGATCGGCATATTGTGGCATTCACAACGCTTCTAGCCAATTTCCCTGCCGGTTCTCGTGAACCAACCACACGTGTGTTACGGCTTGTCAATATGTACACAATACAATACAAACATATAGAAAGGAGAAAGAACGAAAGAGCATTTTAATCCTTTAAAAGTGTTTAAAAATAAAATCCTTAAACCGAAAAGAAAGGAATGTACAGCACAATTATTGTCCAACATACTCTACTGGGCGGGTGGGGAACGGGTGGATTTGCTTGATTGAAAACCGACAGAGCGTTTAAGAGATGAAGTAGTAGCTCATGTGTGTATTTTAAGTGTTGTAAATATTCAACGAGTGTGTGTTTTGTTGGTACAAGAGCTGAGTAAAACGGATCAAAATGGTGGTTTACTGAAGCTAGAGAGGTGCAGGCTTTCACACAGCAATACGGAGGCGAGTTGTTCTAATGTCCTCTCGGTGTAAAACCGTTGTATGAGGGGTGTTTTTAATCGAGTGAGAGAGTGTGTAGCTCGGCTGCTGTGTGTTATACACTAGGCAAGGCAGCTAGAGAGTGTTGTGTGTGATCAGTATTATCATTATAAGTATGTGGGCGATAAACACAAAACAAAACAGTACATGGTGAATGTCTGAAACTGGTGGGAAGAAACAATAAATCGAACGCATGGTTCTTGTCCAGAAGGAACAAACTCAAGAAAGACAAACAAATGCAGGTCGAGAGTTGAGAGTTAACATACCTTAGCACCCTTTACATTATCAAAACACATTGTTATTTTATTCGTTAGCGGGTTAAAGAGAGGTACACGATAAAAAGACAAAAGAAGAAAAGAAACAGAGAGAACCAATGAAAACGGAGGATACGGCTAGAGACCACACAGCACAGCACGGCGGCTAAGAATTGGGGTGGTTGGGCCATGGTAGCGCTAGCGCACAGCAGACAGAGAGATGGAGAGATAGCGAGAGAGCGCGCACCCAGAAAGGATTCGTTCTATGATAGGAGGACAAAGTGTTCGTCTGGTTGGACTGATATTGTGGCTGACCTATGTACCATGAGGATCAAGGGAAATGTGGTGTCGGTTACTGATAGATTAGTAGAAGTAGTAGTAGTAGTAGTAGTGGTAAATGGTAAACGAACTAAAAACCAATTAAAATCATTATATGTGTAAGCGTAAAGCATAAACTTATCAACGTTTTAGCTTAACATATGCGCAATCTATTTGGCGACTGTTGAACAAAAGTGGTGGGAGTAAGGAGAAAAGCCTAATGTGGCGCGCGCGGGATTTCCGTGGTCTGTTAGTTCTGCAACCGCAATGCGCATACTGATCTAAACCGTTTCTTTGTTAATAGAAGGTTGAAAATATTCATCATTCGCCAGCACAGGGTTAGCTTCTAAATGTAACATCGAGTGTTATCGACATCTCGACAACACGATAAGTATGGTACGGAACTTCTTACCCTGTTAGACCCGTTATACTTGGAAAATATAAAAATGAAATGAAGCAAAAGAACCAATATTAACGAGAGCCGCTTCAACTACAGCAGGTGAAGTGAATCTTAACCACTAATTTCCCTTCGCGAGCGTTATCGAGCATTCAGGAGTATTTTTGAACAATTTTGAAAAGTAAACAAAATTCTTACCCTACCAGACCCGTCAGTCTTGGAACATAAGAATGAAATGAAACAAAGGAACAAACATTAAATCAATTTTTTATCACATAGTACATCAATGATCCTGATCCGGAAAATCGTGTTGACGTTACAAATCGCTTCATCCGTCAATGCGAGCAAAGAACAATAGGCGCACCCGGCATGAAACACTCAGACCCATTGTAGTATCCTCAGGAGCTTCGGCCGAATTAAATACTATAATAGAGCTTTCAAAATTCGTACGCTTCTACAAACTACTGAGAGTGATGAGTAAGAACCAAGAGTTACAGAAGGAGTCGATATACATATAGGTAGAAAGATAGGATAGAAAGAAGATAGAAAACTTAGTAAAGTAGATGTGAAAAAGTGTGAGAACGTGGATAGCGTGAAAGTGAAAGTAGTAAGAGATAGGGAGGGGGGTTTCAACTCTTGTTATCGTGTTGACGATAAGTGGAGGCGAAAGAAACGATGAAAAATAGAAAGTAGTTCTCCTCCTCGTAACACTATGCGTAACAGAACTTGTATGAGTCGTTTCATGGCCGTGGGAACTATTGCCACAACTCTCGAATTTTGGACGAACGTTGGTGTGTCGGTGGTAGAATGATAGAGAAGAATCCTTTGGCTTCGGTTGGCCAATGGGAAACGGGGGGAGCGAGGGTGGGTCTGGGGGTAGGGGGCGGGGGGTTGGGCGGTTTGTTTGGGGTGGTTCGCTTAAGCCGATCAGTATCAGTATGAGGATGTACGCGCCATTTGGCTTCTTCTCTTACCTCTTCGTCGCGAATGTCCTTGAGCGTGTAGGACACGACAGTAATACCCATGTTTACCAGATCGGATGACGCGACCTCGAACACCTGTTTCGAGAACTTTTTACGATCCTTGTAGATCTCCTCGACCGTCATCGAGCCCATAATTGCGCGCTGATGGCCTTCGAGCGTTACCAGCGCAATGTGCTGAATTTCGGTTTCCGATTTGCCGAGAAACTGTTCGCACGCCGTCAGCAGCATATCTTCGTTCTGGCCCTGGATTTTTACTTGCGCGATCCCGGTGACGGAAATCGGTACACCCTGGCTGGTGTACACGGTCGGGCTTTCCACCTGCAGTGTCATGGTGTTGAGTGAGATTCTGCAAACATAAATCACGTGTTGTGTTGTTATACAGCAGCATACAAAGCAAAAATACCGATACTACCCGATAAGCTATTATAAGCGCTCTTATCTACGTATAAAGTATACATAAAGCATAAGCCTTTTATTTTGAGGAGCTTGTCGGGGAAGTATGGATGTTTGCATTACCTTTGCACTTGTTGAATCGATGGCCAAACGAATGCCCGTCCACCGGGAACCAGCAGTGGCTTCATGTGGCAGCATCCTGTGAAGCGGGGGAAAAATCCATATCAATTAACCTAGTAACCATTGGCGGAAGTAGAGTTGCGAAAGCAACTTATCGTTCGTTGGCAAGGAGACGAGTGAAAAAATGGAGGCTGATGGATGGAATCTGACCAGCATACATACATAATGGAAGCATTATTTTTTGTATACCTTAGCTACATCGTTACTCTTAATATAGACACAACTTTCAAGCGTTTTCCCAATAAAATGCTTTGGAGCTGGAGTTTATGGTTGTTTTCCTTTTTCCTTCTAGCCCATTAAAGCCTTTGGTTATTACTGCGCCAATATCGGGTTTGCTTCATCATTTGAAGGTTGAAGTTTTACGTTAACCGTTGGTAAACATGCTACTTTCAAACAGCAAGCAAACTGTGTTGGCATAGGTTCCGACCAACCGCAAGCGCATCTCTTTGGCCACCGGTGCACCCGACGACGCTAGGACTGGCGTAATTTATTTTCTAAGGCAAAGGGGTAGGATTGGGCCGGCCGGAAGCGGAAAACAACAAAAAAGGAAGGGAGAGCGATGGGCCACACAAACCACGCTGTACTGGAGAATGGGAAAGGATGAGGCAAAAATCGATACATCCTCGTGACACTTTTAGGACACCGATAGATAATAGACACCACTAAACATAGGACAGACACACAGCCACACACACACCGCTTTCCAACATTTCCCATTCCACCGACCGTGGCAAGCCTTTTTCACCCACCGAAGTGCGCGCGCGACCAATGTCGGGAGAAATGTATTTTTATATTTCATCTCTCTCTCTCCCTCTCTCTCTCTATGTGTGTGTGTCTGTATTATGTGAAGTGTGTTTTGCTGCGATGTTTATTTTATGCCTTAATGGAAAAAATGAAAAAAGAAACTAAGCAGGCGGGCACCAGGAACAAATACAGCGGCCTACTGTTCCTTTTTCTTTCGTATCGATTTTCCACTACTGTATGCAAGCGCAAGTTTCCCGTTTTGCTGTGGTGGGTAGCCCACGGTCAAAAGTGCAGATTAAACTTCCCGCCGTTGCTGGTGGACGCTTTTCAAAAAGTCGCTCCGAGGCCATACAAGTGTTGAAAAGTGTTAATGATAGGTGCACGGTCTTTTAGATATTTCTTAACCACCGGTTATTTCGGGCATCGCACCGTACGCAAGAACATTGTCTTTCTATTCAAATCATATTCGCAGTACGAGATGCTCGGTCGTAAAAAAAACACCACCAAAATGCGTCGAGGGTGATGGGATTTCACCACCCCATACAGAACGGGGACCGGTCAACATTAGAATGATGTCACTCCGCTTTGCTTTGGTACGCTTCTCCGCTTAGACGCATGCACCAACAAAACACCACCGCCCGGCCACATCTTTTCCTTCCTTCGTCCGCCCATCCACCGGGGAAGGGGGGATTCCATCAACGGGATGGGGTTGGCCGTCTTTTTGACGCCACCACATGTGATTCGATGGAGTTTTTTGGGGGGTTAAGGACAAATAGGGAGAGCAAGTAAAGCGTTGATTTCGTCCGTACCTGATACCACCAAGGCCTCGTTCGGGCCGCAAGTAACAAACCCCCAAACCATTATTGCCTGCCTGTGCGCTGCTGCTGCTGCTGTTTTCACTGTCTTATCACAACAAGTTTCACGAGCAACTTTGCGTTTGAATCAAACAAACAAGCCTTCTGCACGCCCGATTCGTTAAACACTGCCGAGAATCGTGTCGGGTGAGGATTTTAATCACGAAATTCGTTTGCAAAACCGCAATCAATTTGGATCGTTTCGCCGAGCGCGTCAAGAAGCACAACACACATCTAATCAATTGATGCAGACCGAAATTCTTTCACGGTGTGTGTACGGTGGCGCCGCGTGCTGGCGTTTAATGAAAGCAATGCACACTGGGCCCGCTGAATACAACAGATTTGGTCAACATTTGTTTCACAATTATTTGTTATTTCCCACAGGTAAATTTTGAAGATTGGTGGTACTGTTTTTAATACAAAAAAGGATACAATGCACATTTTGGCAATAGAAAAACCACATTTTATTCGACTGGGCAATTGTTGAATGCAATAAATAAAGCGTAATTAGTAATGTGTAGCACCATTTGAGCCGCGTTAGATCGTACCCGTTTTCTCCCGAATTACCCCAGCACCCGGAATGCGTTAGCGAATGGGTATTACACCCATTTTCCAACTCACAAAATGTAAGGAACCAGTGCTTTCCTTTGCTTCGGATAGTTGGGGAAGTTTTCCACGTACCACTGGTGCGTAAGCCACGAGTTCATCAGCTGATTCGACACGACCCACAGCAACACGTACGCCATCGAGCTATTCCGACGCAACACCCCGAACAGCACCACGTACATCACGATCTCGAAGAACATGTGGGGCGAGGAAACGACCTCAAAATAGTCACCGGTCGGTAGACTATGCTTCTGGCTCACCACCTTGCCAGCTTTATCCTTGCGCAGGTTCGCGAGGATTACGTTCGATCGATACTGGTGGTACCAGGCGTAGTAAAACACACCGATCGCCAGGCCGAGCGGTACGGTGACCTCAAACCGATACCCATTGGTCGGGAGTGAGACGGGCCCGGTGCGGGTGAATCCTTCTGCCTGCGAAAGGATCGCCACGATCGTGCCGAAGTAGTGTATGTATCCGACGAGGTACGCGGACAGGTTGATCTTCAGCTTGCTGGAAAACACCTGCACGAACCAGGTTTCGTAGAACCGTCGTAAGCATTGCATCGTGATCAACGTCATGGCAATCAGCGTTTCGGTCGGGGTCGTGCGCACCATACGCCTATTGGTGGCCATCGTGTCGAGGAACGCTATCACGTAGTCGGGAGCTGGTTTACCCGTCATGTAGGTTTCCATCATCACGCCAAGTCCGGCCAGCGCCCATAGAGCAGCAAAGATGTAAAAGTGTTTGAACCATGCCTTCGGGACCTCCAGCAACGAGACCAAACGATCCGGTGTGCCTTTCAGGGCGTGCTTGCCGTAGCGGAACGTCTGCCGGATCGCTGTTGGCAGATGCTTCTCGATGGTTGCCAACAGTCCACCGAGCACCACCACTGTTACGATCAGGTTGACGAATAGAAAGTTGATCAGATTGATCGACCGAATATCGAACCACGGGAACATGGTGCAGTGTTCGTTGGCTAGAGCCTTCCTTCCTTCGATTGATTGAAGCGCGTGAACTGCAGTCACAGCCGTTTTCGAGTAATGGAACCGATTGCTGCCTTGTATTACCTAGCTGCCATCACCGCCGTAGCAAGCGATTGATCGCGAAGAAGTAGGACACGCCACATGAGTCGTTAGCACCTTTTTTTTGCTCTCTTCCCTGTCCCGTTGCGTGAAGATGATCTTGAAATTGTTTGTTTACGCCAGCCTGACCAAGGTGAAGAGAGAATACAAAACAGGGTAGCGGGAAATTCGAAAAGGAAATTATCGGTTTCAATCGCCATGAGGGCCGATAAAGCTCTTTTAGCATAAAATTGAATTTATTCAAGTGCTAGAGCAGATTGCAAACAGCTGCGTGCCTTTTCACAACGCACACATTTTATTTTCTAAACTCGCCCAAGGTGTGCACACAAGTTCAGCGAGTGTTGACAGCTGCGCTGAATAGCGGACCGCCACGATTGATGACGTTTTGTGTGGCTTCAAATTTGACAGTACACGCCACAACATACACATACACTGGAAATACGAAATCTACGAACAATTAGCCAGGAAAACAGAAACGCGAGATAAAACGTGTCCTGCCGGAACCTGTGCCGTAGTATCCGCAATATTCGTGATCGCGTGCTGTAGCGCTAGGAAATAGGGAAACACTCCACATCCACACAGAACCATGGTGTTCGTAAAGTCTTGGGAAGATTTCGAGATTGCGGCCGAGAATATGTACATGGCCAATCCGTGCCAGTGTCGGTTTACGATGAAGTACACGCACAACCGGGGAGCTGTGTTGCTAAAGCTGACCGATAATGCCAAATGCGTACAGTACAAAACAGAGGTCCTGTCGGAGCTGAGACGAATCGAAAAGTTCTCCGGCAATCTGATACAGATGATGGCATCCAAGGAATAGGCACGTCGAGAACCGGGTGGACGGAACAAAACAACGGCACGACGACGCGGACAAGTGAGTGAAGTACGATGATGCGAAGCGAGGGATTTACAATAAAAAATGAACTGTATTGTTAAGTGAAACTTCGGACGTGTGTGAAAGGGTCTGCGGTCATCCGAAATGTGGAACAAAATCGGCCAATCGGTGTTTCAGTCCTGTAGGTATTTCGCTCTATTGAACGTTGTTTAACATGTTTCATTTCCTTCCAGGATTAACTCGACCGAGAGAGAGAGAGAGAAGGAGAGTTTGCATTTCATGAGGATTTATTATATTGTACAACTGTATCACTCCTCCCGTACTAAGAAGAAGAGCGCAAAAGGGGAGAATTGGTTTTAGCTCCTTTTGAACCAGGTGGCTTTTAGGCGGTTCAGCGGTGTCCGTCGTAACACATCGCTGCTCTGTTTGGGCGTTTGGCAAGGATACAATAGAATTCGTGAAATCGTCAGTACTAGTCCTCATCCTCGAGGACGCGTGTAATTGGAGGTTAATCGTGGCACTCTCTCTCTCTCTTCCCATCCAGAGCATTATGAGTGGGAGAGAGTGTTTGGACTCTCGGAATGTTGTGCAGAACACGCTGATCGGTCTTGTTTTGGTTTCAGTTTGCAGGCCAGTTAATGCTTACACCTTACCCAGGATATCGTGTGGGTACATCTTCTTCCGATAGCCTCGCTTCACGACCATTTTGATCGCAATCACAATCATCACAATGCAGGTTACATACAGCAGCGCACTGAACCGAATGTCGATGTCGCTGAGCACATTGCCGTACGAATGGTAGCTCGTCTGGGCTCCGGACGCTACTCCACCGCCCCATTCCGATCGTCCCTCGGAACCTTGCGGCGCGAGACTGCTGTCGTGCAGACCGAACAGATGGCGCCGATCGTAAGCGTACATGTGCTTCAGGTAGCGCAACACCTCGGACAAATTCCACTCATTGCCGTCCTCCATCGTGTACTGCTGGTGGTTGTGGTGGTTGGTAAGGATCTTGCGTCTGCACTGTGCGCAATCGTTCGCCGTCGGAAACTGCACCTTCGGATGTTCCGGATCTTCAGTCGCGTCCCCGGACAGACGCTTGTTCACCTCGTTATGACTAGACCAAAGCCACAGCACCGCATCGTCCTTCGTAGCCACCTGCCAGATGCGGTTTTTATCGGCCATCTGCTGGAAGTGCTGCGAGCACTCGGAACACCCGAAGAAATTCTTTATGTATCCGTGCATCGCTTCCAGCACCTCCAGTGGGTTGTTGGACAGATCACTCTCGGCGGCCTGCACCGTTAGATAGTGAAACAGTGTCCACAACCCGCACGGATATCGGCGCAATCCTTCCCTCGAGCCGGAACACCCGATCCAGTGGTTGGACGAGAACACTGGCTTCCGTTCCGTTTCGAGCGACTTGACGCGCGCAACAAACGCTTCACCGTCGAGCCGTTCCTCGCCAGCGTTCAGTACGTACTGCCGCAGTTCCGTAAGAAACCGGCGTCCATTGTCGTTGAACGGGAAGTAGCGTACCAGCACGTTCAGGAAGTTCCGCAACGCTACCAACCGATCGCTCTCGATCGTCTTGTACCGGCCAATCTCATGGAACAGCGCGAATCGTATCGCTTCCTCCAAATCCGCCTGGTACACGACTGCCGCACCGAGCTCCTTCACCTTCGCACGTATCGCAGCCTCCTGCTTCTGCTCCATCAGGGCCGATATGTTCTGTTCGGTCGTGCCCGCCGCCACTGCGCCACCGTCGCCCGCTTTCTTGGTCGATTTGGTCGACACGTCCGTCACGACGATGTGATGCTGGCGCAGATGCGATCGTATCGCGTCGCGTACCTTCTCCCGCGAAAACTCATCGATCGGAAGGTTTATTGCGCTCAGCGACGAACCATCCACGACCGACAGACCGTTGGTGGTTAGGGTTGGATCGTGCATCCGGTACACGACGACGTCTGGTGTGTCGTGAAAATCGAGGATAACCTGCGACCCGATCGTCGCGTTCGTGTCCTTTTCGTTTATCAGATACACGTACTTGGGCCGTGGGGCACCGACCGACGAGGTTCCATCGAACAGGGACGCCTTATCGTCCGTACGATTGATGGCGGTTAGATTTGGCCAGTTGGTCGGTTTGTTCTCGACGTGCTGCATGTACTCGATCAGCCGATCGATGATGCGTTGTTCATCGTGCTCTTTCACTGGTTCTCCTGTTCGGTGAGGTGCAAATAAAAAGGAAGTATTGTCAAGAACTGTTGGGATCGCGGCCACAAACACTTCAATTTATCATCATTTGGCAAATTACGCATAATTGAGAGTGTGACGATTCTAAACGGGCCTAATTCAAGATCACCAACTACTCCCAGCTAGAGAGGCGAATAAAAATATCCACATCCGGCTAGGGACGAAAGCAGAAACGTCGCAAAAGGCGCCCGGTTACTAAGAATCCCGCACTGAGCCGTAATTGAGTTTATCAGAGCGGAAAGCTGATCCTTACCAACGCTCAAGAATGCACAAATAAACAATTCGCGTCATTCTGTACGCTGCACTTTTGTTGCAGCTTGCACATTCCCAGCCAGAACTGTGGCGATGGCGATTTGCAGCGGCCAAACGGAACTAAGCGCGAAATGTGCACGAGCTGTACCGGCGGCCGATGGCACGTTTGTTTTCCCTTGCCAAATCGAAAAGGGAAGAAAAGGTATGTAATGGTTTTTGATAACGAACCAGCCCGCTGCTGCTAATGGACAAGCCTTTCGGTGTGGTGTCATGCGGTAGCGTTGGTGTTGTGTGTTGGGCACATTACGACATCGGTACCTCCTGGACCTCCTGATAGCATATTTGTGCACGTTGCCTTTGAACTTGCGCCCCTTTTTTTCGTGCCTTTATCTAGAACATTTGCCTTAGCTCATGTTTGTAAACCATTAATCAAACGAATGGCCCTGCCGTGTGGCTTTTGGGAACGTTGAATGAAGGTACATTTTCTCAGCCAAAAAACAGAAACAAAAAATCCACCCCGGTAAAGAAAACTGTCGATGTGTACACATTTCAGGCTGAGTCAACAATATGCGCCAGTATGCCTGCCCTCGGTTGAGCAGCATATCGATACAAAGGAAAACACTGTGGCGCGTACTAACCGGAACCGGGCAGCAGGTGAAAACGGGTGAACCAAATCAAGGGGCCACAGCATTGCAATTGAATTGGTTGTAAATCTCTGATTAAAAACAAGCAAATGGAAAGCGAGCCGTACCGTGCCGCACTGATAGTTGTTTATCGCTGCTGGGCAGAAGTAAGAAGAACAAGCTCAACCTGCTTCCAAGAGGTCGACATAACATGCAGATAGTGCCATACCTAGGGCTAGCTGTTCATTTCAGCGGCCCGCTAATGGAACTTTTCCAGACCCTAGACTGATGCTCACCTATCTTCTGTTCGCCATCGGCGTAGTACGGCGAAAAGAACCGGATCGTCGGATAGGCCATCACCTCGAACTCCCGGCACACGGCATTGTTTTCGTCGCGCGAGCAGTCCAGCGCGGTCACGCGCACCAGCTTCTGCCAGCCAAGAATGTCCGTTGCCAGCTGCTTCCAGATCGGTGCGAACCGGCGGCAGAACCCACAGTACGAGTTGTAAAACTCCACCAGCGAGGCATGCGGTTGGTTAAATACGCGCTGCTTCAGGTTGGCCGCGGTTAGCGAAATTACGGAATCGGTCGCATCGTACAGGCCACTGTTTTCACTTTCCTCGATCTGACGCTGGTACCGCCGCTGCTCGTAAACGCTCAGCTTTTCCCGCAATCCGACCGCACCGCCGTCCACCCGACCCAGCCATGGGCCGGTGCCGAGGTCGACGGTGGCCACCGCCAGCACCACTAAGAGCCACGCAGCAGTGGCTGACGATCTGGCGGGTGGCAGATGGAACGAGGCGGATGTGAAAATACGCACCACCATATCAGAGCACAACTACGGAAGTGGGAACGGGAACCGGAAGGAATGTTACCGCAAGTACTGGACCACCTTCACTTCACTGGCACTGTGCCATCGCATTCGACGGATCGTCGAGCTGGACTAGTTGCGGACAGTCACTGCGCTTGAATGGAGCAGCGCAGACCATTGAAAACACGGCACCAAATTACGTACATATGTATGTACGACGTGTATGTTTTTGTTCGGCTGCTTAGGCCGTGGTGTCTACCGGTGCACTTGTGCTAACATTCGCAGAAAAGCTGGTGCCGTACACTTTGTGCTGCGAGCACCTGCCTCCGAGAATGGTACGAGACCGCCGCCTAAGCGCATTTGTTGTGATTCGTGTATTTTCGTATTTTGACATTTGGCGCTTTTGTTGTGATTCATATTCGGGAGCTGCCGTAGGGGCGGATTTCGGAACTTCTGGTATTTTTTGCAGAAATCAATCGTTTCTATGATTTTTAAGCACTGTAAAGACGGTTCTAGTGTTTTACGAACATGAATTATGTGAACAATCATCCCGAAATTCGTGCTCTTTTCAAAGATTCCAAATTTAAATTTTCAAATTTGCTTGAAAAAACTGTCATTGTACACAATTTTCTTTAACTGCCATTAATCATCAGCAACTGTTATGCATACAATTAGTAGAACGCATACTGATGGATAGATGTACTACTGTTATTTTAGTAGAATTCTATGATCAGTATTCGTATTGTGAATAAATAAATTATTGTTCCGTTAAGTACACTCAATATTCGGTTGTGACTGCTGTTCAAAAAGCTTCCAAATACCAAATTTAAAACATTACAATACACTTGATAATTACCTGGTGTATTGAAGAACGAAACTATATTCCATGGAAGTTGGCAGTACAGAAAAAAGAAAACAGAAGGTGGTCGACGTGTAGACCTACCTTTAGCTCTCACAATTCTCTCTCAATTTCCATCTCTCTCCGTGTTGGCAGGGGTTTTAATCTGGCACGTGATTTGGGCTGAGATTAACGACTTTACATATTTTCCCCCATGTAAGCCAGGACATGGTGTTCGTACAGAAAATGGAAATGAAACTGTGTTTAAGAGAGGCACATTAAAATGAAAAGAACTCAATGACTCTATCAAACACTGATAACAATAATTTCAAAATGCTGTCATTGCTCTTCATAATCAAATGAATTGTTTGATTTTAACTTTTCTCTCACCCCAATTTCTTGGCTGAGTTTTGTATCGTAAATGGGAAATTATACGTCCATGAACGATCGTTTGAAAGCTACCCGAAAACCCCTGCCCGCTCTCAGAGAACGCATATTCACGCATGGGATGCTCGAGCATATGCTGGCCGGACGCAGCATAGCCGAGACAAACCCAATCTCAACCGCCGAACCGTACGAACGTGGTTTTGCGTTGCTCCGTTGCCGGGCTTTCGATCTCCGTTTGCCTGCTGGCTAGTGCCGCTGTTGGCGCATAAGCGATCGTGATCTTGCCATGATCGTTGGCTAAAAATTGGTTAGTGTCTCGGCAGAGGTGGAAGTAGCGACTTTGGGCAAGAATTGTATTCGAAGGTACATCGTCACCTACCCGCACCGTTGCATAACAAATGCAGAGACACTTGCAACTCCAATTAACGGTCAGTCAGTTATACCAGCAGTGCATTTGGTGTGTGCAGTGCGTGACAAGTGTGTGATGTTTAGTGGACATTCTGTTCGTACGGAAGATTACATCCATATTCGGCGTGATCGTTAAGCGAGCGTGATAGATACCGTCACGGTGCGAAATAGGAAAGGACTCAATTGGGCATTATATTAACTTGTGAAGTGGTGGTAAGTCACACGGTGTTGCAAGCAATTAAAGCGGAATGAAGTGCTACAGGATTCTATAAACGGTCAGATTCCTTAAAGCTTCCTAAAAGGCTCTTGAAGATACATGAAGAAGGCACGTTATGGAAATCAAACATCACTTTAGTCTCTGCCCACTTCCATGCAATTGATCGATTGATCATCGTCCAGGGCTAGAGCGGTCTGGAGGCCTAGTCGTCTAGGCTCTCGGCGAAATAAAAGCGTGGCCGTGGCGGTTGTGGGATGTTTTAATTGGATTATTTTTATCCCACTGAGAAGGCCATAAAATTTGAAACTTAATTTCTGGCAGGACTTTCTCGTTATCCTCGGAACGGTGTAGGGCCGAAGCCGGCCAAAAAGGAAAAGCAAAGAAAAGTGAGTGCGAAACGTGAACGGAACGTGTGCGGGCGCATTAACATTTTTGCCACATTTTGGCGTTGCGGTTTTTGTGATGCCACTTCGCCTTCACCGGGAGTAGGCAGCAAACACACTCTGGCGTGTGTTCTTGCGACTTTTTGTTCCCTCAGCCCGCCCTCTGTAGCTCCTTCTCTCTCTCTCTCTCTCTCTCTCTCACTGTCTCTCTGCGGATTATTTATCACCATCAAGCGTCAAGCGTGCGAAGCGAACTGGGCGAGGAAAAGTTCGCCAGAACAAGATTTCGGAATGTTCGCCGCGCACGCTCGTGCACTTTCCCCAGGAGTCGTCACCGCTGGCCGCTGCCGGGCAAGGGTTTTGCGGTCGCAAAAATTAAAAATCTTTTTTGTGGGCTTTTTCTACTTGTGCTCCACCAGCATCCACCCGATCGCGCGCAGGAACTTCTTCCAACGAGGTCCGAGACAGAGTGTGTGTGCGCCGTAAGATGCAGGGTGTCGTTTTTTTTCTTTCTTCATTCCGTTCACCGTGGTGAGGTGGTTTTTGTGTGTTTCTTTCCTCTTAAATTTTTTCCACAGCCTGGCGAGCCTCAGTTTTTGCCTTGGGCCAGCTCCCGGTACAAGGGGGGGAAGATGAAGATTCCGGCCCTTCTTATTCCTAAATCGCCTGCGGAAATCCGACAGCGTTTCCTGTTCCTAAGCCCTTGTCTTCACACCTCACCATTCGAGGCCACTAGCATTTCACGCCTCAAAAAATATGGCCTTAAACGTCCTGCAAATCGGTTGGTGAGGAGGTTGCGTCCCAGCGTCCAAGAATGCAAGTTTCGAGGTCGAAGGCTGGTCTGGGGAGCTTTTTCCCCGGGGGGAGATTTGTAGTATTTCTTTTATTTAATTTTGAGCATACCAAGATCGCTCGATCCGCGGTGGGGGGGGGGAATGGGGGAGGGGTGGATCACAGTAAAGAAGCACATTTTCAGCGCTAATTGGTCGTTAACAAGCTGAAAATTAAGTCATCATAAATTAGGTTCCATTATCGCGTGGGACCGCGCTCGATCGTGGATGCGATTTTGTGGCTCGTCCGGATGAGGTTGCCATCATCATCGGGGTGATAGAAATTATTGCACAGGTTTCGCACTCACTTGCTCTAACTGTGCTTTATGGCTATAAACTATCCGATGTTATGGTTCACTTATTGGACTTCCAAGATAAGATCCCGAATCGCGAGGATTAAGATGGCGATCGCGTTCTGCAGAGTGTTAAGAGTCGACGCTGCCCAAACACCCACCAGCGGGCTCTGAAGAGCTAATAAATATTCAACACGAGTCCGAGTCCTTCTAGGAAGATGGGGCTATGATTTTGTGTGCTTTATTCAGATAATCTCGAGCGATAGCGCTGGTGATCATATCAACTCGCATCAGAATGAGTTCATCTCCCGCTCGAGACAAAGATCTGACAAAGAGATGCTTGGCCATGATGTGCAGTAAGTGTCTTAATTCGTCGCTTCCTTATAATAGCTTCATCCTTTAACGCGGCCTCCTCTAAACAGCGTTAAAGATCGAGCAGTGCTTCACGGCCTCGAAAAATGCTGGAGTGCATCATCAAACACTGAAGATGCAACATAGACTTCGAGAGGTCGAACGGATGGCGAAAGTGTCCCAAAAACAAAAAAAAAGAGTATGGCAACTCTGCTGGGCCAACTTGCTCGAAGGTGACAGGCGTGAACTTTACATGAACTTTGTGCGGACGAAAAACAGCTCCAAACTGGTTCCACAATATCCCTTTTTTCTTTCTTATTTTTGCATAATGAGCTCTTTCGTCTCGACAGCCGACATGTTTGAGTACGACACACTTTAGTCATGATGACGTGTGCCACCGAGATGAAGTGGTTCAGCAACGGACCTAGGCGGACCAGGCTTGACCGCGTTTGCGTGATATCCCTCTCGCACATGGCGATGGTATGAAGCGTTGGATTCTAAGCCGCTCGAGATTGTACATCTGCCAATTCCATGCAATTCCATTTCACAATCGACCGGCGACGTTTTGTTGCTGCAGTCGGTGCAGTTCACTTTGGGCATGTATGATGTATGTGCCCTCCCCCGGGGGTCAACTTGTGGAGTGACCGATCGCGATCGATGACATCACCGGTTTGCTGTGGATCGTACGTGGAGATAAATTGTTGCACCTAATTGGTTTACGGCGGTGAGGTTTCGTTTTCGGGTTTTGGGCACGGGTAGAGCGCTCTTGCTATGCTCTGAGACAGTCGCCAGCTGCAGAAGCCGGCACCGGGTATCGGGGATTGAGAGGTTTGCTTTAATTTGTATTTATTTGTTCATCTGTCTCCGTTAAACACGATTGCACTGGAAAGGAGCGATCGTCACACTCTTCCTGCGGTGGTGATAATTGAAGCAATTGAAACACGGACCGCACTCATCATCGGCCGCGTGTGCTCGTCCACACCAACTCACTTGTGGTGGGATGAACGGAATTATCAGATACCGGATTCTATCCGGCCCGGTGTGTGTTTCTTGCTGATATTGCGATGCAATGGGAGGGCACACGCCCAACACACGAACGCCGCCGCTGGAATGTGCAGTTTGATTTGGTGCGCCCTTCCACGGCAAACGATACAGCAAATGGCGATCGTTTTGATGGTTGCACAAGGGTTGATGCAAATCTGACCAACGGGACGGCTTGAGGTCAACCACAATTAGCTGCGGTGGCAAGAGTACAAATAAAGCCGTAAAGTGTACGCGGCGCTGTTCGAAATCGGCTCAGTTAAAACGAGAGCCCATTAAGATGTGAACCAGATGTGTAGAGAGGCTGACTCGAGAGGACATCGTCAGATACAGCTCGCATGTCCAATGCGACCGCATCCTTGTGTTTTTCTGCAGTCGTATAACAAGCCTAGCCGTGCTAATATTTTTACACAATCATCATTCGTTTCAGAGAGGTAATGTTCGGGTGTGAATCCTCAAACCGCGATTCTTCTCATGCACACATCGTACGGACGTACGATCGTCCGCCATTTTCGCCGCCATTGTAAGGAAGAACAGTGTTGGACCGTAGAGCATCATCATCATTATCAAATCAGGTCAATTTATATCAGAAAGCAATAACTTTCAACGCCGTTCGGTTCGTTTCGTGATGTGCAGTAGTACAGTGTGGAAGTGGTAATCGATGATAGTGGTGTAGCGATCAGTGTTACCGTGTGTTTCCGAGTGAAGCGGGCGCGTTAACCTCCGTCCTCCGGCAGTGTTTTCTAGCAAGGTGTTCCCCAACTAATTGTTGTGCATGTAAATCGTGTTGTGAAGAAAAACGCGCGCGCGTACGGGAGGTTTCAGGTTCCCGCCGAACGACCACTTTCTTCGATCGAGTCCCGGGGTGGAGTGATCCATTTTGCATTGAGCTGACTCGAGTGGCGCCAACGAAACCGCAAACCGACTTGTTCGTGTTCCGTGGAATCGCTGCCGTACCGGTGTAAACAAACCAAACGGGGGAAATACGATTCCCACCGGGACGGGACGGAGTGGTCTATTCGCGAGCACGCGCACGCTACCCCAAAACGGACGACGGTGTTTACTTCCTCAGACACTGTGCCCCGGTGTTTGCTGCTGCACCTGTGCCTGGCGCCCGGCCGGTGTGTGTAATGCGATTTTAAATCATCAACAGCAGACTTCGCAGAACTGAGTGTGGCCGGGTTGTGTGTGTGCGTGTGTGTGTGTCTCTGATCGTACAGTCAGCGGAAGACAGCTTGGACGATGTGGTTGGCACCGGTTTGCTGTGTGGCGGTGCTGCTGGTAGGATGTCTGCAAACGGCCGCGGCCATTCCACCGAAATCGGAACCCACGGTAAGTGAATTTCGGGGAACGTTTAGTGGCTAATTCGTCTAGGTTCGAGGGCAATGAACGACGTCCTGGTTCCAGCGGTCTGGCCTGGTTCCAGTAGATGTCGATCGCACGGAAGTGCGTAAGGATAAATTGACCTTCGGAGTACATGACAAGCAGTAATGGATCTTACTTAAAATCTTTAAAAAATCTCGAGAGAAAATGAAGTCATTTATGGTCATCAAGTGGAAGACATTTTCATAATTCTACCCTCATCACGAAACTCTGGGACTGGGACTGATGGGAAGTGGGCGATAAATCGCGATCGATCGATCGACCGATCGTTGCGATATGTTGTTACCCCCGAAAAAAAAGGGATCTCTTGCGAAAAAAGGGTCAGAGCAGAATCCCACCGATCCATTTCGTACGCCGACCAAGATCCAAAGGGCTCTCGTTAATGCGCCGCGGGCAGTTTTTCAGTATTGCGTTGCAAATTGTTGTAATTTGTAGCGTCGGTCCATTTTATCCGTCCATCCCGGTCGTTAGCTGTTGAATGCCTGTGCTGAATGCTCATACCATTAGCTCAGTTCCTTACGTTTAACCGGTGTTTTAGACCTGTAAAGACCCGGTGTGCCCGCATGTTGCCGGGTTGGCCGGTTTTTCATACCGTCCGCCGGACGGTGCTAAAATCGACGCGTCAATCTGTCTGGAGAACGCTCAACGTATGGGCTGAAGTGGATGCGCAGAAGAAGACGAAGTACAAGAACAACCGATCGACCTGGACGATCGCCGGAGGATCTTCTCTGGCGGGTTTTTTGGAGTTTCCTCTTTGCTGTATTACCTTTCAGCGAACGGTGGCTTTGGGACACACGAGGAAACCCAATCGAATACATTACTCAAGCACCATCATCATCACCATCAACACCCGAAAGCATCATCCATGTCCATTTCATTCGACGACCAAGCGAATCCTGAGAGCGCTTTCCTGGAGTGGTGTAGTGCTTTAATTGTTTTGGAACGACTTTTTCGTTCCGAGTTCGTTCCGAACGCCCTTCTCTTCTTCGGGTGTCGGTCAGTGGTCACGCTTCATCCTGCTCATGGTCAAGTCACCGGCAAATGATTCACGTGAGAAGCAGCGGTACGGAATCGTGTGGCCGCCACCGCCTGGAAATAGCCATTTTTCATTGTGCCTGTGGAATGGTTCGAATGTTCGTGGTGCCCCGGTTGTCTGTTGCTGGTGCCTTCCTGTCTGCCGTAGAACGATCGGGAGCGGTTCTTGGTAGAGCCCGTTCTTTTCTTTCTTCCTACAGCTGATCTTCGTCGTTATCGATTGCCGTTTGTGAAGGGAGATCTTGCACTCGTGCCATTTATCATCCGTGTTTGGTATGCTTATTCACGGTGACCTTTTTGAGGGGGTTCGTCAGGCGAGTTTCCTGCAGCTTTGCACCACAAATATTGTGGAAGAAGAAGCTTGGGGTTGAACAATTCGTTACAGTCCGAAATTTGAACTACTCGAGCAGCTAGAGCAGATTCTGGTGAGCATTCTGTCACGCTTGTTCCATGCTATCTTGCTGGTTCTAGTTGCCTACTAGCGGGGCATGGTTGAGTCTCTACCTTGCTTCCAACAAGGCAGCAGCATCATCATCATCATCATTACACGGAGTGCGGCGATACACCTCCAGGGTCATCCGGACATCTTTCTCGAATCCATTATCTCTGCTCGGCTGTCTGTCTAACAGCAAACAACAGAAGAAGAAGATCCACTTCAGGTTTCCTTCACGTTGAAGATCTTCGGGGTGTTTGTGTTGTTCTGTTCTGTTCTGTTTCAGTCTCGTCCGCTCGAGGCAGCCCAAAGATCCACTCGAAAAAGGGAACGGTGTAACGAGACCGAAGGGACGATTGTGTAAAACGGCTGCCTGTGTTGAGAAGCTCAACCGGCGAGGCTCGGTGCGTTGGAGGGGGAGGGGATCGGAGGTAGCTGGAGGAGGTAGGCAGATCAAACACAGCCCAGCAGGGAGTGGCGACGGTTTGTCTGGCACGGTCTGTGCGAGCCCTCGCACGGTCTTGGCGGACGGTCTCTCCCGGGAGACCTCTCGAGGCGCAAGGGATGCCGAAACGGTTTGCCCGGTTTGCAGCGGCAAGACAAAACGAGCAAACGAAAGGGAACACAATAACAAGGGCGGAAAGAGTAATAGGAATAACCTCTCGATCAGTCGATCGTTTTCGATCGCTTTTTATGTTATGGGCACGGCCGGCGAGCGAGCCAGCAAAAACGATGGAATGGATGGCTTGAAATGCTCGGCTGGCAGTGAAGGAACCTCGGCGAATTGGAAGCTTTGAAGTTTGCGCCCTTCCAGCGTTTGTTGTTGTTGTCGTTGTTTTTTGCTTCTTCTGTTGTTGTCCACCTCCTTCTGCTCCTCGTGGTTTCGTGCGGTCAGGAGGAGCAGCAAACGCAAAGGAGCTAAGGAGCGAAGATGAATAGTTTAACACCAATTTTCTTCCCTTCGGCCGTGCATCCCTGCCCCGGGGGCCGGGCTTTATTGAGGTCGAGAGGGAAAAGTCGAGGTGTTTGGAATTTGATCGTGAAACTTTTACAAAGGTTGGTCGTTTTGTGTTCTTTGGGCGATGTGTTTTTTTGTTACTTGTTGTGTGCCCGTGTGTACGTAAATCGCTTTTCAGGCGAAACATATTGGTGGTAGAATATCTGTACCCACCGTCGAAGCCAATGATGGGTCCGCTGGCCCTTGGATATGCTAACGCTCTGTCTCTCTTTCTCTCTCTCTCTCTCTCTTGCTCTTTCTCTCTGTCAGTGGGCAGTTGCCTTTCGGGGATGGTTTGATTTATTTGGACAATAATTTGTTCGATTCATTCGATCGTTCGTAATGCTACGGTTCCGGGGAGCCTCGTTACACCGGGAGGGTATCTTTCACTTCTCGATGCTCCACACTCGATCGAGAAAAAACGATCGCGATCGTAGAAATTGGTTGGAAATAATTGCTCCATTCGTAGTGGTGTACTGTGCGTGTGTGAAGTTGGGCGAAGGAGTACTGCAGGGTTAGGCCTTCAGAGCTGCCTAAGATAGATCCAGACAGTTGGACGTGGTGCAGTGAATCTCGGCAGGGTTAGGGTCCTATCACGATGAGCCCAGATTCCCTACGTATCGCATGGAAGTCGCTTGTGGTGCATGTTTACAAAATATTTGTATTTCAGCTTCCATAAACAAACAAACAAATAAACATCCCAAAAGACAAACAAACGGGGGGCAGGCTTTCGCCTGGGTATCCCCTGACTCCCGTCTGGCAGCCATTGTGCGTCAGGTGAAAGATATGGGCGAAGGCTTCAAGCGTTCTCCAACAATCTTTCGACCGGAGAAATTGATGATGCCCATTGCAGACAGTATGGCACCGGCGAGCGAACGTCTTGCAGATAATTAGACTGGCGTGAGTCTGCTTACCGTCGGAAGGCATCCGGATACCATAAACACGTGTTTGGTGTCCCGTAAAGCGTCCAACAGGAGTCAAATGCAATGGAAATCGAAGGTCAATCATTAGAATCGAGGAGTGTTCCTTCAATAAAGCAGAGACCTCAGATACGGCAACTATCCAGGGAACGGTCCAGGTGCGTTGACGCTGGTAAGGCTAGACATACTGTCTGCTCCTGTCTCCAGCTGTGGTCGTGTGTCAACAGTCAGTCTGTATCTATCTGAGCAGCTGGTTTCTGTTTTTTTTTTCTGTACAAAACTGCGGGAGTCATGGTGCAGTACTTGATGTGGTAGTGGCAAGCGATGCTCCTGCTCGGAGGTGAATGAAAACTCCGCAGGTCTTACAGGTTTGAAATCGCACTACGTGAGACTTGGGTATCTTGCTGTTTACAAACAAACAAAGGTGTCCTCTGAGCTATTTCTTGCTCCGACCGTTTAAAAATTCGAGGATCAAGTTATAATAGCTCATGCATAACTAAAGCGAACCTCACAAATTCTACACGTCTCACATAAGGTCACATTTGCTGTCGAAATTGTGTGCAATTCGAGTGATAAACGTTGGATAATGTCAAGATGCAGCCTTTGGTCTGTTCCATCGCGTGTCTGGCGCGACAGCGTGTCCGGCCTCAACCGGTCAACCTACGTCAGGACGAGCAAGATTAAACGTTACTAAACGAAACATTTCCTTTTGTCATAAAATATTAATAAAGAGCAATAAGGGGTCGGTAATGAAGTGTGGCGACTGGTGACAAGTTCTTCCTTCGTGCCGGTGGCGAGCAGGCTGTGTCCATGGAGGGAGACCGAGCGTGGGTTGTCTGGATTGTCTGGACCCAAACCCGAACTGGCTGGCAGGCTGACTGAATGGGGCAAGATTTTGGGGCAAGATTATCCGGTTGATAAATGGAAGGGCTGACTGGTGTTGGTAAACGATTTGGACGTAGCGGAGAGATCGTTCAACTCACGGCTCATGGCTGTTGTTGATCCCCCTTCACTTGGAGCACGGCAAAACGGCAAACCAGGCGCCAGAATTGAATTTACGTTACACACACGCGCCCTGCATGCGTTCACGCGTTACAATTATTGCGCAGCATGGCAGATTCGTGTCTTATCCCCCTCCGCGCGTGTGTGTGGTTAAAGCCAACACCGAAACAATCATCCGCAGCAGGATGGAAGACTGACGTTTCCCCGCGAAATTGAATTTGATTGAGGCGAATTGAAGTTTACGATGCTGAAGCACCCCATTTCGAAGATGAACCCCGTTATGGCTGGTGTGTATGACACACAAGAAATATGTTCACTCGCTTAAGGGGGCGCGCGAGGGGTTGAAATCTGTGGCAGCAAGGGTTGTATAACCTGTGTCCCTTGATGGGGCTCTCCAGTTGCGGAGAGAAATTGGATTAGCAAAAGCTTTCCGTGCAGTAGTAGTTGGCTTAGATAGCTGAGCGATGGGTCAGCAGGCCGTTAAACTGGACCGGATGAATTTTATGGAATGTCGTAAAGCGTTGGAATGATGCTGGCTAATGCGAAACATGTGGCGATCCATAAAAATCATTGCTTGCATCATGACACCGCGATCGGTCGGTCTAATCTTAAGTGCTTTAAGAACATATTACATTATCTAGTCTTTCTTGATTTGCAGTCAGTATGAAGAATCATTCCTAATTATCTTTTCCATTTATTTATTTACAGGTGAGTCTCACGATCGATAATATTGCTGAAGTGACGACGAAGTCACAGGTTCGCAGGTATTTTTAAGTAACTCTTGAAGTGTTATCAAAACTAAACTTAAATCCAGAAAAATATCAAGCAGCTTTTAATGCTGAAAGTTGACGACATCGGCATTGCCCAGCCGTTGCGCCACATTAGACACATCATCGGCACCATCTTGGGGAACATCCGTTTGAGGTGTGCATCCGCGTTTGTGCTAACACACAGCGCCTACCTTCAGTTTGGAATGTTGGAATTCACTAACGAAAACTACCACTCCTCTGTCTGCCCCGTCTGGAGCGCCACGAGCTTCGGTTTCGATGTTTTTGGCGCTGCATAAATTTGAATCGCATTATGAACCCTCCAAATGGCTTGCAAATGAATCATAAAGATCACAAACCAACGATAAGAAGGATGTGGCTTGTCGAACGGGGCTATGGAGTGTGAACAGAGTGATCTTTGGCTGATCTTCCACACGGCACGCCATGATCGCTCCTAACGATCAATTTGGTCTAAAATGGTGATTTCGTTGGAAACGAGGATTATTAGCGGTGGTGGTTGGCGTGTTTCAGGTTCGAAAGGGAGCCAGTCTCAAGGTGAGATTCTGGTAAGATCTGGTTTTGGTACAACCGTGTTAACATAATAAAGCTGTAACTCATGCAATTTAAGAGACAAAGCATGTTACCGATAGGAGGTTGGGAAGATTTTAGCATCAAAGCAGGCGGATCTGGACCTGCTGCTCGAGAACGTTCTCGCCATAAATGCACCCTCTGCGTCCTGGTGGCGACATATGGCGACCGATCCCGGCTCCGTAGGGCCACGCACATAAATCACAATAATCTAGCACGATTTAAATCATCGAGATTCGAGCGGGAGTAATCAGCGTGTCGGCTAATCGCTTGTTGGCAGTTTGTCACTTAAGTGTGGACGCGCCATGGTACCCAGCAGACGGTGGACAACGCCAGGGAGATCTATTTATCATCGACCCTGTCCGCGGCTCAATGATCGCGGGCACGCGGAAAACTTCCAGGCGGGCTCAATGCGCTCGTTCCAGGTTTGACTACCGTTTGGCCGCGGTGGTGATCGCAAGTGAGCGGGTGTCCGTACCCGCAACTAGATGCTCAAATGCAGGGCAAACGATTTGAGCCCGCTAATTGATGCACGAGAGTTATGGCCGGTCGGGCCGGGCGCGAAAGCCAATCGTGTATCATATCGGAATATTAATTCCAGGACGCTTTTGTGACTGATGAAGGCAAATCAGATTCGGAGCAGTTGGCTCAACTGTCAGACGAGGGGGGAGAGAGGGGGAGAGAGTTATCCTAAGGCCCCGGAATATCTCGTAACTCGTAAGCGAGGGTTTATGGTCGATCGGTTGGAGCTATCAATTAAAATAATTGATTTATCGCCGAACCGGATCATCCGGTGATGGTGCGTGATCCATCATGTTGGGTAATCGGTTCCTAAAAGCTGCTGAACCCTTCTAACGCGATCGATCCAGACACTGATCCCGGATACCTGGACAGGCTTACGCTTGATTGCGCTCTGAAAACATGCTTCACGATATTCAGTTTCCCAGAATAGTAGTTGGTGGTGGTGATGTTTGTGCAAGGTAAATTTGCGCACCAAAGCAACACCCAATTTATGGCTGGACTATTGACTAGATCAAAGGCACACACAGAGCAAGCGATTCCAAATGCTAGGATTTCTACGCCGGTAGAAAGATGAGATCACACGCGCCAAACGCTCGCGCACACGTTGGGTGATGTCTTCGTGTCCGACATCTTTGTTACTAGATTCTGTTTGTCAAGCGAAACAGACGGTAACGTAAATAGCATCGGTTGTTCGAAATTTGTTATACATAAACCACCAACAATCCCGACGAACCGTGCGATAGAAAGATCAATATTGTTCTCCAGCCGAGCAAACAGCAAACTGTCAAGAACAACAACAGCCTGCTTTTGACTAATTAAATTCCTCCAGTGTCCACATGTCAACACCACTCCTTGTTCGGGCTGATGATACTGTGCCAAAAATTGGAAATTTACATATCTGCCCACTAAAGTAAAGCCTGTCTCACCCCACCGACTACGGCTGGTGATATCTTGTTTCGACGATCGTCAACCTCGAAGATGCCGGTTTGAGCGTCCTGGTCCTGGTTCTAGGTAACCTGTTTGGGCGCTCGGTACGCCCCGAAGCCTGCCATCCATCTCGCTGTCAATGGTGGCGTCAAACGGTAGCTCGGCGACGATCGTCAGGTTGCGTCTCTATTACCATGTCGTCATCCGTCCATCCATCCGATCCCAACCGGATCAAGGCATTACGGGCTAGCGTTCTGTGGCAGGTTGGTAATTCTTACACCGGCTGCCTATAAATCTCGACGGGTACGGTGCCAAACCGGTACTACCTATTTGGTCGTTGCCTTGCCTGAGGGACATGTGGCACGAAAATAACAACAAAGTCTCTTTCAAACGCAAAAAAAGACCAAACGTTTGGAAGAACATTCATAATAATAAATGTGATCTGACACGCTAACGATCGATCGAGAAAGACACAGCGAGTGTCAATGCTGCTAATGGGCTACAAAAGCAAACGGGTCGTGGTCGATAATCATTTGCATGCGACAATCTTCTGCTGGAGCGTTGGGACATCTCGCTTGTCGAGGGGTGCCATCCAGGGTGCGCTCATCGCCATCTTGCGACCGTATCGTGTCTATCGATTTAACGTTCCGAGGTGGTTATTGCGGGTTAAAAGTTAATGGGAGCGAGGCAGATTTCTGGTAAACGGTTTATTTGCTATTATTTGTCGTTAATTAAACCCATTAGCCGCCATACATACGATTTTCGGGGAATTCCTCGATCCGTAGCGTTGCTGCAACGAAGGTACGGAATGAACCGGAACTGGATGCCAAAAACATCTTTTGTCTTATTTTTTGGCTGCATATCTGGAGATTGTAAAAATTCCACCAATATCAACCAACTCGTCCATCCGAGAGCCACAGACCAGCGATGGGACGGAAAGGGGCGGCAGAAGGAATGGTGGCATTAACGGCGTCTCGGCTAGCGCCAGCGGAACATACGTATGCAAATTTGCTCGTAAATCAACCAGCAGCAGATTGCCGTTAAATGAATGTAAGAGAAAAAAATATACAAAGTTGATGTTATGGCTGATGTGTGTGTGTGTGTTTGGCTGTCGGAGCAACAGATCAGGTGGGAATTAACTGCATGTTTGGACAACGGCTCCATTAGGAAGCGTTGTCATCTCCGGCCGAGTGGCGATGGCGATGGTGTGGTGGTGGTGGTGGTGCTAAAGAAAGGCATTGATATGTCCGGGACTCTGCGGAGTGATCTGACCGATTTGCCTGAGGGGCAATAGCTGGCGCCTTCTCGCAAAAACCAGCATTAAAACCACATCCAACGAAGAGAGAAACCTTGCACCCCTGAGTGGATAAACGTAAACAATCGATGGGACTGTTTGGTGAGTTTTGCAAAAAGAAAACATCGAGACCGACATCTCCGGGGAATCCGGGTCGGGGGCGGGGCATGTTCCGGGATTTCCGAATGTGTGCAAATCATGTCGGACCGGGCCGTGGAAGTGAGTGAACAAATGTAATACAGCCCGCTGCGTTCATGTGCGTTCTGCTCAATGTAGCTCGTTCTGGCGTTGCAAAAAGTGAGGTTATTGGCAAGTGCTCCTTCCGCCCGTCTCGACAGTTCGACATCGATCTTGAACGGGAAGGGAGATCTGAGGAGCAGTACAAAGCCTCCCTCTCTTGTTCTCTCTCTTTCCCCTCAGCGAAACGCATTCCCTTCCTGTGCGATCGAACAAGCGGAATGAATGCAACTCGCAACAAGCGAATTGATTCTTATTATTATTGGCCCGCCGGCAATTAAAAACATTATCCAGAGCTTGTAAAACAAACAATCTGTGGTGTCGTTTCGTACGGTGCCAGGAGCAGGAGATGGTTCGGTGGTGCTAATCCTGCGTAATGTCTTGGGCCTTCGTTTCGCGAATGTCGTGGGCTACAAGCGCGCTTAACGGCCGAACACGGTGAAAGGTCTGACTGACTGAGAGATTTCCAGCGTGTCGACGTACTTAACTGTTGGTTGGGCGTTGAGCGTTCCTTTTGCGCTTTTTTTCCCTCGTCTACTGCCATTTATAATGAATGAGGTGCCTACACAGAAAGGGCGTGTTCGAAGGCGTTCTTTGTTAGTTTAGAAGGCGCCAAATGATGCGGGGCAGGCACACAAAACCGAGTCTATTAATTACCATATTCATGTGCATGTTTATAAATGCATTTGTGAAAGTAATTATTAGCTGTAAAAGATATTAACAGTAGGATCCTGGTCATGGCACCAAACGATTCTTATAAGCTGATGCATTAGTTAGGCTCAATTGAATCTCATTTTCTTGAAAAGCAATACGCAAACACTTTTCTGACAGAGGTAACAACTTTTAATTGAGATCGAAACGAAGAAACGACGTTGGCAATTAGCACGTAACTGTCCAAAAACTTTCCTGAGCTCTTCTTCAGGTCGAACGCCAAATTGTTAGACCTTCCACTAAGGAACCTGGCAAAGAACTGAGGTCTTGCCTTGCCGGCATTGGTTCTAAGGTTGATTTATTCGGGCATTTACTTGCTGAGCTTGCTGTCGTAAAGTTGTAACCATTGTACATTATGTGTCTTCGCTAGTTTCCGGAACATCCCCATTCCAACTTCCGGACAATTAAATGATAATTTGATTTGTTTTCTTTGATTCCTCCCACTCACCTGTATCCGATTGGGGAAACCTGTACGATGCTCTCTTCCAGTTTTACAACAACTATTTACAACAGCGAAAAAAAACTCTCGCCCTTCTCCTTCCCCCACACGCGACGTTCCCCGGTGGGAAAATGAAGCACATGTTCCGGGTTATTGACTTTCCACTAACTTTTCCCTAACCGACCAGAACACGACCACTTTATTAGCGAATCAGAATGGCTGCACGGTTTGCCTGTCTCGTACCAACAAGTAATGGATGGAAATGCGCATACTATTTACTGGTCCGTTACCATGGCGAGATTGATTCGCTTTACCCAGTGTGATGTGTGGTGTCTTCGATTAATAACCGCAGAGCGTCATGGCAACGGAAAAACACACCGGCCAACGGAAGGCGCGGTTTCGGTTGTTTATTCTGTGTGGCGTTGTTGTGTAAGGCTTTCCATTTTTCACCGGTGCCAGTGGAAAGCGTCCAGCGTGCCTCATTAATCCGGCCTGCATGTGGGTGGCCCGGGTGACGTGTATGGACACGTGTGTATGGAAGAAGGCGAACGGGGGTAGTTTCACCCCGCGAGTGTCAGTGTCAGTGAGCTTGCATGATTAGCGTGGTGCTTTTGTCTCGGTCGCCGATGGTGGTCGCCTGTCAGAGGGACAGCAGAGAAAGCGGAACAGACGAACCAGTATATAACGTAAGGATAATTTCCATTATGTAGGTTTGCTATCTTTTGTCTGATTCTGATATGTAACTATCTGCCCCTAGATTTCCAGTGCCGTCCTAGAACAGAGGAAAAGCGTTGGACGGGTGTAGCACGGCTGTATCTCCCCCGCCCTCCGAAGCAGGCACGGTGGAGACTTAACCTGGACCTCGATAGGACATCGAATGCAATCGCGATTTAGTTCACTCCAAGCACATCGCCGAGATGGTAGCATAGCAAAGTTTCATTTTTTTCGTGTGTGTGTGTGTCCTCTCAACTCCTCAACTGTAGTGTTCCATTTTCCCTTCGAACCCTTGAAAAGTGTTAACCCTTTAAAGCCAGTTGGCTGACAGTTGGCGTCTTTCCGTGTGCTCCTTCTGTCGTCGGTTGGTTGAGAATTGGCCTTGCACCTATTTAGCGAACCTGATTCCTTCACTTTTCACACCTCTTGACATGGACGTCCCGGTTGGGCGTGCGCTTGTTTCTCTTTGCCCGGTTGGCTCCAGACTCCCAAGAAGAAAATGTCGAAGAAAGAACGTGCCCGGCTGGAAGCCGAACAGGCCGAACATCACCGGATGGAGCTGGAAAAGGAGCGCCAGCGCAAGGTGGAGGAGGAAAAGATGCGTAAGGTGCGTGAGAAGGAGGAAGCGGAGCGCAAGCAGGTGCAGGAGATAGTGGCGAACAAGCTGCGCAAGGTGCAGCTGGAGGAAAGCTACGCCTATTTCGCCAGCATTCGGGATGAGGTGCGCAAAATGTTGGCCGAAGCCAAGAAGGAGCGTGAGGTGAGAGTATGTGGAAGCTTCGAATTGGAGGCCGATTGTAGCTAACAGCGTTGTCTTCCAGTGGGAACAGTACATGCGTTGCAACGGACTACCGAACGCGTTCGATCCATCCGATCTGCGGAAGTATTTGCACATTTGGTGTGAAAACATACGGGACGCCAACGAAGCCGAACGCAACTGGTTACTGCAGACGAACGAGCAGAGCATTTTGACGCAAAACGTGAACGTCGCGAACTTGTCCGTCGAAAGCCTCAAACTGCAGCAACCCCAGATTGGCAACACCTACGCGTCTAAAGCGATGGAGGTGTTGGGAATTCTGGAGGAGATCGATGAGGCTCTGCATGATTCCGACGTACGACCATCGATGGCGCAGGATCTGAACGAGGTTAGCGGGTGATGTCTTTTGAAGCAAGCGAAAGGCTGTCTACACATTTGTCTTTGTAGCTGAAGGTGGAATTTCGGAACGTTCTGGCTGAGTACATCGATGAGTTTGCGTACAAAATACTGAGCAACATCAACCGAGACATGGAGTTGCACGGGCTGCTGGAAGTGTCGCACAAATTCGAGTCGGAAGTGTTCAAGGCCCACCTGTTCGGATTGCGCGACATGCCAACACCACAATTGTAACTATTACGTTTGGAGTAGAGTAGAAAGCCAGCGACATGTTCTGATGGTCTTTATCGTATGTTATCACCTATTATCAGAAACCCTAAGGAACGCGCCAAAGAGGATAGCAAACATACGAGCATCGATTTTCCTAGTCTTGGGTTTCATTTGACCCTGCCAGCGGCGGTGAAGTGTCACAAAGCCGCGATCCGAGGACTCTGGATAAGCTACGATCACTGCAGTGACTATTGTCCTAGCTATGATATGCCTTATCGTCCGGAGATTCTAGCTGGTAATAGCTTTTTCTAGGTTAAGTTTGCTCTAGACCGGGACTTATGGTTTATTTCGGGTAGATTTGCGTATCATAAGTCGCATCGAGTGGAAGAAGCGGAAGGAAATCCTAAAGGCAGTGTACGAGGAGCCCAAGGAAAAGAAGACCGACTCCGATGAAGACGATCAGACCCCGCAGGACATCGATGTGGACAAGATCTACACGGAGCATGCGGACGAGCTGATGAAGAAGGAGCGCACCAAGAAAGGTGCCAAGACGCTTAATTTGGGCGAGTACGATGTGAACATGCGTAGTCACCGGATTGTGGCCGGCGTGTACGCCATCGACTATCTGGAGCAGCCGATGCAGGATGTTAAAATAGCCAAAAAGACCCTTCTGCGAACAGGTACTTTATAGATGTTGCGGCTTTCCGGGCAAATCATGTACACGATGCACACTCTGTCACCGTAGTTCCTCAGCCGGGCAAGCTGAAGCGTAAAAAGTTCTACCAACCGTATCGACCACCGCCCACACCGCAACCAGGCGTCCGCCGTCTGCCGGAAGAGATCGAGGCGGAAATCAAGCAGATGGAGGAAAACCTCGACAAACTCGCACTGGTGTCGGTGCAGCTGCCCGAGAACGTGTTCTGGTTCGAGCCGCCGATCGTGTGTCGCTGGGAGCTGAAGGAGGAAACGCTCGAGTCCGATCCAGCCTTCGCCAAGTATCTGGATCGGCTCGAAAAAGCTCAGCAGGCGGCTAAGGAGCGCAACGACCGTTCGAATCTCGATCGTAGAACCAAGTACGTGGAAGACTTTAACATTCTGGACGTCCCCCAGCACATCCCACTGCGTGCGATTGTGACGGATTTCGTCATACCGAAGCTGCCGGACAGTTGCAGCATCAAGATATCGGTGGCAGAAGACAAACGTCGAGCTACGCCGTCCGCAGTTGGCAAACGATCGTCGAAACAGAAGCGGCGTCTGCACAAGATGCCCTCGAGCGTGTCGCTGAGCAGCATCGTGTATGAGACGAAGATACCGGACTTTCTGTTTGCGACGCGGATGCCGCTGCGCGTGCTGAAGGTGCTGGACAGACGCAATCGCCAGTGCTATCCATACACGGCCACGTCCGATAGTGACGATTTGGACGATTACGACGAGTCGGACAACGATGTGGTGCAGAACCGCAATCCCAAGCGCAAGGTGTACATGTTTTCGAGCTTTATGAAGGATTTGGACGAGCTGCTGGAATCGAAATCGCCCAAACTGCAGGCCAAAATCGAGCAGGAGCTGGCCACCGGTCAGTCGGGTGGACCGGGGAAGCAATCGTTGCAGGTGGCCCGTTCGGAGGACACGCGACCGACACGAGGCGAGAAAGGCGAGAAGGGGAAGAAGCCAGCCAAGAGCAAGTTCGATTCGGACGATGAGGAGGTTGACTATGGCAATATTCTGGAGGTGGGCAACTACAGCATGGTGGAAAACGACAAACGGTACATCGGCAAGTGGTCCACAAGAGATGTCCACGACGTGAAGTTCAACGAGGACAAGCTTACGATCCAGTTCCGCGTGGGTCGTCTAGGGTCATTCGCGTTTGCTGCAAATCGCTACAGCAACGTGCCGTATCAATCCTGGGAGCTGAAGCCGGACATCAAGAAGTACGTTGCGACACTATTTCTCGTAGCTCTCATCTTTTGTTCGCATTCATCACTCCCTAAGACACACCTTTCCACAATTCTAGCCCTGGCACGGTCACCTTCTCGCTGACCGCATCGGTCGTGAGCACCGAAATGTCCATCACCGAGGCAGGATTTCGGGTGAACTCGCTGCAGGGAGGACCCACGCAAGCATTGCAGGAAATTCTCGGTGTCACGATGTCACTACGCAAGCTCATCAAAACGCTACGACTGGCCGCCGTGGATTTGTTCCCGGAGGATGACGCATTCAACTACACCGAGGGAACGTGCGAGAAGAACCCAATCATGGAGTCGCACCTGTACGATTGCATCGGGCTGCTGGCACTCACCCACAACTTCTCGTGGTCTCGCTGGAACCTCCTGTCCGGCTGTCGGATGTGCGTCTTGCTGATGCGTGAAATAGTCGAACATCGGCGATTGCCGAACCACTCCACGCTGCTCGTCACACCGCTGAAGGCTAGCGTGATCGATACGGTGGAAGTGTCCCCAGTGTTCAACCCGAACCCGGTCGAAGGAATGAATGTAATACATGTCAATGTCATCGTCGGTGGTGGATGGATTCTTGACACGCTTGCTTTGTTTTTTCTCTCGCCAGCAGCAGCACTACGCCGATCTGTATCACCTGGGCCGCGATCAGTCGCAACCGTCGTCGAGGATCAAGCAGGAGAAGATGAGCCCGATACTGCGGGAGAATGTGACCCAGCTGCTGAAGTCGGTGCGACCGCTCAGCTTCGCCTAGGCTACGAATCGTCTGGAAGTGATGTTTATTTAATATTAAGAGCAATAAAGCGAGGATTTTGCCATGTCTAGTCGTTACTCGGTTTTGTGCGCTCGGTGTCTCGTCACGGCAACTCAATTTGTCCGACGCATTATGACGCGCTCGGACCTTATTTAGTGCGGGCTAACGAGCAACAATGTTACCGACAGAAATTGCTTTTATCTCATTCAAATTACCTACCCGAGGACTCAACCGCCGTCTGTATCAATAATATCGCCGCTCAATTAATAGGACAAGATCGTAAAACCGTTTGTGGACAGTTTACGGAACTGATGAAGCTTGGGTCGAGGGAGGGCTAGACAGCAAGAGTGGAGGTACTGCACCTCGAACCTCGATCGGGTGTAGCGTGTTTGCAGCCACTCGTCCAAACAGTGCGTAATGCAAACGAAAACAAACAGTCGGTGCCGTGGTTCCTTCCCCGCCCCGAGGGAGAGCAATCGGTTATTACAAGCCATTAGGGGAAAAAGGGGTTGCAATGGAGTTTTTTTCTTCCTCCTCCTCCTCCCCACGATTATTGCCGGTCGATCACACAAGATCACTCCGAGTGGCAGGAGGTGGCAAAGCGAACAGCTGATATGGAATCGTTAGTGCTGGTGACCGGTGGCCTGCGAGATTATTGAGATCGGTGGTAAATAAATATGGCCCAACCTGAAGCGAAACGGCACGCTCGTTCCTTGGGGAGCGCTAGGGGGAGCAAAAGAATCACAAAAATTAATAATCACTAACGAGCCTCGACAAAACGGTCGGTGAAGACGCACCCGGTGCAAGGGAGCAGTTTTCCTTGTCGTATTTATTTATTGCGGGACGTCTTAATGTGGTGAGCGGTCCGGCCAGAGTAGCCCTCTTGAACTCACGCGAAACGATAACGCTGGCGCCGGCCGGTTTGCGTACGCCATCGGCAGTTCTTGCTCGGTGCGTTGCTCGTGCGACCCAACCGAACATGTTTTGTTGGAAGTGACATCAGAATGCCGTAAAAACTCGAGGCTTTATTCCCGTTAATCATTCCAGATTCTAGAGCACCGATCAGGTGTGACGTTAAATGAGTTGGGCTATTCATTCGATTACTATTTGGGACATAAAGTATTGTGGTGTGGAGGTAAATCGTGATAGAATGATGTTCTTGCAAACTATGTGATACGCTGCTAAGCAGTTACCTTCTTATGATCTTGATCAAGTGTATCAACTTTGGACAAAGTATCTAAGTAGTAGCGCTTTTCTCTTTCCTTTGCTCAGATATCGGAATGTGCTGCCAAGGGTGGCGAATGTGACGAAAGCAAAGGACGTCCGGTGTGTGGAAGCGACAACAAGACCTATCCTACACGGTGCCATCTGATCCGTGCGCAATGCAGCGGACATCAGGTCGCTTTCAAGCATCGAGGATCATGTAAAGGTAGGTGATCTGACAGCTTCAAACGCTGATACGAATGTACCTTATACGATCTTGAATGTTTGGTAGACGTGTGCATTGCCTCGAGGACTTATGCTCTGCAGCAAAGAGCCAACTCTCCGTACACGGTCAAGTACGTACCGCGATGCCGGGAGGATGGAACCTACGCACCGGTCCAGTGCATCGACGGTGGTGGCTGTTGGTGTGTGAATGGGCAGGGCAAACAGCTGCCCAACACCATGGTACAGCACGGGAAGCCCATCTGCGTGAAGAAGGGCAAATCGAACCAGCGTCGATCGTCACCCCGCAACCCGGTTCGCAACAAGCGCGGTAAGTAGCGTGAGTGAGACACTCTCCCATGAACCTTACGATGAGGTCACATTCCAGTCCGGGTGTTAAGGGTATGCAAATACCACTGGACCTTTCTCTTGTCCACTGGGACCCACAAAAAATAAGCACAACTCCTTGACTAACCTAAATTTGCTTCGTTTGGTTTTGCTTCCGCCTGCTCGACGCAGGTTGCAGTGGGCTAGATCGGGCCGTGTTCAACACTAACCTGCTGAAACTGTTCCAAAACGAGCATGTCCGGGTACACCAGCACAATCTGACCGGTCCGATCAACGAGAAGGCGGTGCTGGACTGGAAGTTTGCCGTGATGGATCTTAATGGGAACAATCTCCTGGACAAGACGGAGTATCGCACGATGAAGCGACTGATCAAGAAGGTAAGGCGGGTCGGGTTAGAGCGGTGAGGCTAGCGCAATGGCTAACGAGGTTCTCCACTCCGTTCGAGACAGGTCGTGAAGCCGAAGCGCTGTGGCAGATCGTTCGGCAAGAACTGTGACGCAGACCAGGACGAACGACTATCGCGTAACGAATGGTACAACTGTTTGGCAAAAGATGACGTCACACGTGAGTAGTTCTTAACCGCCTTACACGTTGCTATGTAGCATCAGCTCAGCTTTCTCAGTAGAATCGTTGTCAAAGTGGGCGGCCAAGGGATTCTTTGCTCTAATCACACCGGTAACGAATTTCAGCAAAATTTTATTCGATCGTTTAACCTTTGGGTAGCAAAAACTAACTACAAAAACTCAGGTTCTGTGAATATTAGACTCCATGTTGAAGCTGGTTGTCTGAATGTCCTTTAGAGTAGTGGTAGTTAAAGGACATTCATCACCCCTCCTGCAGGCGTAAATAACCAATCGCTGTGTTTAATACGGTTTTACTTTCTTTCTTCGATCTTTCCTAACCGCCGTACGATCGAACTCACTAATTCCGAAACATCACATGTCTCACGCACTTGTTTACTCCTTTCTCACATCCTTGGCACACACACACACTCTCCCTCCCTCTCTCACACACACGTCCTTTATCGGTTCCTTCTACCAACACAAACTCCGCTGTCGTGTATCACACTGTACACCATATCTCTAGCTCACAACCCGTCGTCACAATCACCATCATCATCATCATCAATATCTAGTTCCTCTTCCGGTGGTTCTGGACACTACACTGTCCCCCATCTGCATCATCATCAACATCATCATAGCACTCTCGGTGGGCTGTCCCGCGGCAACGGTGGCATGGTGGGTGGTGGTGGTGGGTCTATTGGCGGCGGCGGCGGCGGCGGCGGCGGCGTCAACGGCGGCACTGGCGGTGGTGGTGGTGGTCACTTTCTGCGTGCCGACGACGACGACGACGACTCACAGAATATCTCAAATGATTTCACTGACGATGACGATGACGATCACTCAGAGAATGAGTACGATTCGGACGAACTGCCCGACAGTGATAATGCACTACTGAACGGATTGCAGTTGCCCGTTAACGGATTGCAGCCATACCTGTGTATGTATCTACTTACCATCTTCTTCTCATTCTTCTCGCCGAATCACCAACCCTTCTTCCCGAAACTTCCCGTTCCCGGTCACCCGACCAATGTGACCGTTTAGGCGTCTTTCTTTCTCCCTCCCCCGAAATGTTCCGTGTTTGAGGTTCGCTGAAGTTGCTGCTCCGAATAGTGCCGTGGGCCAGATTTGGTGCTCCGGCGTTACGGGAAGATCTCCGTAGTTTGTGTATAGAACACGCGTCAAAAGCACCTCCACAGAACCTCCACACATTCTAGGCTAGATTGCACAGTAGAATATCTTGCGGGGTCTTAACCTTAACCCGGCACTCGAAACCACTCGCACACACACACTTCCTGGTATCTGCACAGCACAGCAGCAATGATCTGCGATCGTGTAGCATAGTTGGAGACTAAATCAATTCCTCCCGACACTACTGTGGTTTTGGCTTTTCATAACAAACAAAACAACTGTGATTTGTGGGTGTTTGGTCCCAAAGCATCACCCCTAAAAACAAGGAGAACTTGCCTTGGTTTTGATCAATCATACCAACAAAATTCATTACTAATGTTTCGGCTAAACTTACGCTTCTGGTGGCGTACAAAATTTAAACTTTAAACCCAATTCGAACACATTCAACCATAACTATTATCCTCTCTGTCTCTCTCTCTCTCTCTGTTCATCTTCCCAATATTCCCAATTTAAAAAAGAGAGCTAAAGATCAGTTCGAAATAATCACAATTCTTTCTACCAGTGCTGCAGGGCAAGACCATGGTCGATCCCAAGGGAGAGGATGACGCTATCTTTAAGGATAGTGAGGCGGACTCGGACTGTTTGAGTGATCGCAAGTACGCGTTGGACGAGCAGAAGGTAACTATGGTAACGCCCTTTGGCAGTGCTTCGTGACAATCAATCCGTATCTCTCTTCCTCTCCGTTTCAACAGTACGGCACCAACGCATTGTACGTTCCGGAATGTACTCCTGACGGACGATACCAGCGAGTACAGTGCTACCGCTCGACGGGATACTGCTGGTGTGTGAACGAGGATACGGGCAAGAACATTCCGGGCACCTCTACCAAGGACGAGAAACCGGTGTGCGATCAGTACGCATCGTCCACGCGACCAATGAAAGGATGTCCCGAGGAAAAGAAGGTCGAGTTTCTGAAGGACTTGAAGTCGTTCCTGAGCAAACAGGTGTCGACATCGTTTGCCGGGTAAGTTGTGCTGAGCTTTCGGAAGAAGCTTTCGACATTCTATCAATTCCTTCCACATTCCAGTAAAATCATACCGGTGTGGAATACGGAGGAGGAAAAGATAGCCATACTGAGCTTTGTGCTTTTGGACAAGAATCAAAACAAACAGCTGGAGCGAAAGGAGTGGAAAGCTTTCCGTGAGCTAGTCACCGCCACAAGGTACCCCATTATTAAATCTCACACACCTTGAGGTCCATTTTGCTCACCGATGTTTCTTCGTTGCAGACAACTGCGAAAGTGTGGCAAGAAAATGCCCCGCTACTGCGATGTGAACAGCGACCGAAAGATAACGCTGTCCGAATGGATGAGCTGCTTGGATGGTAAGCGCAACAGCTCGGTGGACGTGGCAGCCATGAGTGCTCCGTTGGTGCAGGCTGAGCTGAAGTCTACCAGCAGTGGCAGCAGCAGTGGCATCAGCAGTATCAGTAGCTCTCCGTCGGCAACCAGCACGAAGTTTAAGGGAAGGAATCCGCTCGAGTTTGTGCTGAAGAGTGACTAGTGGCGGAGGAGCAAACGCGGCATCCAGAAAAGCGAGACTTAAATCCTAAACACATCGAATCGTAGGTGATGCCGCGCAGGGCAAAGGCCTACTGTGCGCTATCACTCGCTCTCACACACTCTCTCTCTCTCTCTCCGTGCCAATGGAATGGGTTCGTATTTTGCTTATAGTAGTAATGCCGGCCTCACTCCACTCAGTATTGCATCCCGGTGGTTGATGAAGGCCTCTCCAATATCCAGTCTCCAGTGATAGAGAAGCGAGCTTTCCTTGTTTTCTGTTGGACGTGGCGCTCTGCGGTGGACCGAGTTAGGCGAAGATCAGTATTAGCAATCGATGGGACGCATAGGACGTACCATCCAGAAAGTGAACCGGAAGTACCACCGGGAACGATCCGAGGTTACCGTCCGGCCAGGTGCGCGTGCTCTGTTGCTCATCCACTGACTGGCAAGACGGGCAGGCAGGCAGGCAGCGTTTATAGAAGAGTGTGGTGTATTGGCTCCCTCGGTAGAACCGTTCCCTTTTTCCACCAGTTCGCGGCTTTTTGTGCCTCACGAAATTGCTAAAAGTGCGTGTGATATATGTTATTCATTTCTAATGTGTTTATATGTAAGTAAAAGCCTAACAAAACCCGAGTAGGTACAGGTAGGTGGAACATTTTTAACCCACAACCACGAGTGTAGTACGAGCGAGAAGAAAGGGAAGGAGACCACAACAGAAGGTCCGTAACGCAGGTTAAACATTTTACGTTTAGAGTTAAAGTAAGTGTAAGGTAAGGGAAGTCGTGCACGGGAACAGGGCATTTAGCGCCTGGAAGTATGCTTCCCAGTTAAATGTCGCCTTCGTTGACGGATGTGACGCCATCTCTTGTATTTATCGATTGGGAGTCCGTGTGTGCACTTCGGCATCACACCAGAACGGACCCACAGCAGCGTGTGAGGAGTCTCCTGTTTCGAGTGAGTTCCGAGACCGGTTGTAAGGGATAGACGAAGAGATTGAGATTGTTTTTTTATGCAAAATAATAAGTATGGCTTCCGCAGGTCAGCTAAAGTGTAAGCTAATCGTAGCCAGTGCAGACATCTGCTGTTCTTAACACTCTTCTCATCGACGCGCTATGAAAGAAAGATGGCGGCGCTACGGTGGAAGGACTTGAGCCACTGCTTCAACTTATTGACTCCACTATTTATTTGGGTGCGTTTTTGTTTTTGTTGGTTTTGTTTCTAGGACCACTACGCCTCATCTTTGCTAATCGGTCACACATTCCTGTTTGGCTACAACAACAAAAAAAGCGGGAAGAAAAACAGTAACACAGTTAAACTCTGGTAACAACAGTATTAACGGGAAAAACGGAACAAAACAGCAGTTTGCTACTAACGAAGACACAGGCTTCACATCACATCCGCGCAAACACACAAACAGCGTGCAAGTGACCCGGGTCCTCAGGCTCCACGGCACACTTCCTATCACAGTTCTGCAAGCAGCTGCACATCACCCCGCGAAAACAAAATCACGCGCTAAACACAAGAAGCGGTGTTGCACTAAGGTCCTTCGTTTAGGTAGGCGCTTTCGGTCGCAATTTCCGGACGTTCCGGCTCGCAACCATTACTGTCCTCGTTCGCCACTGTCGGCGGTTCCTCCGGTATGGTGAGTGGAACATCCTCGTTACTGGGATGAAACCGAAACTCCTCAAATGTGGCCCCATTGTCAAACAAACCGTTTTCCGGAGAACTGTCGCCTCCGGTTCCATTTTCCGTCGATTCGCTTTCATTGCGCTGTCGGCTTTTCTTCTTCTGCAGCACGCGCAGCTCGGTAGGCGTGAGCATACCACGCAGAATCGTATCGTACGAGACGGCCAAACCCTTCTTGGACATCTTGAGAAAAAGTCGATAGCATTCCTGCTCCTTGGGCGTTTGGAGATCGCCGCTGGTGGACACGCCAACTGCACCGGCGGGTGTTTTGTTAGCTTCAGCCTTAGTGCCGGCGACGGTGGTGGACGAGATGGTTGGAGTTTCGTTCGTGGTGCATGAGTTGTGTTCGGTGAGCTGTTCGACACTTGCAGTATGATCGCCACTCTCCTTATCTTTATCCTCACTGAAATGAAAACCCACCCCCCGGAGACGGAAATAAGGTACCGTTAGAAGAAGTTTGCCCACCGGCAGGCCACCGATTGTGTGCCACCACCTTCGGTCCTTGTCCTTGCCCAGCTGGAAAGCGTTTAGCGTGCTGACGAGCTGCTGCGTGCGACGAATCCTACTGGCCACCGTCGGCTGGAACGATGGCTTCCGATAGTCCCGATTGAGGCCGGCCGTAGCGACCGGCTTAAGGTCGCTCTCCTGAAACGACACCGATTTGCCGGCCTTCTTGAGCATCGGAGCCCGTCCCTTGGCGAGATGGGCGGACGAAAAGGGCTGTCCTCGGTGAAAAGCGTTAGGCTGCGGCGCTAACGCACCCGTCGGCGACTGCTGCCCGGTACTGGCGGAGGATGCTTGCGTAGAGTCTTGCTCCTTCTCCGAATCGCTGCCACCGGAACTGAGCAGCGAGACGAGCGTTTCTATATCGCACGGTCCGCCTAGTACGGAGCGGGATCGCATCGGCAGTATGCAGGCAGGCACCTGCCGGCCATTCGATCCCATCGTTTGTGTTCCGCCCGCTCCCGGGCCGGCCAGCTTGCCGCATCCATCGTCGCTAAACTCGTCCTCTTCGCAGATATTATACTCGTCCTTCTCCCTGTATGGAACGATGAAGATCGTTAGAACCAGCACATGGCCGAGGTGGAACAAATGGCTTCCTGCACCTACCTCAACACTTTCCTACGGCGTGGTTTCTTCTTGCCTTGCAATAGCTTGCACGCATCAGTATCGGCTGGCCGGATAGGTGCGGACATAGCCCGCACCAGCGGCGGATGGCGTCGATCGTGTGCTTCCGAGTTTTGCCGGTTCGCTTGGAACTGGGCCCTCCGCTGTGCCAGTGAAGAGGTTCGTCCACTAGCGCCCGGACCGTTGCCAGTGTTTGCTGCTGGATGCGAGGTCCCGGCCACCGCGGGCGAGCTATTCGGCGCACCGTTGTTGCTGGTAGTTCCGTTGGTGGGTTTGCCCTTACCACCGGCAGTTGCTGCGTCGGAGGACTGGAGTGAGGGGAGAAACAGAAATGGAAAGAAAGCAGCATACAAAATTCGTTATTGCGGCGTGGCGAGGGCGAAAGTCACACATCACACGGAAAGCTGTCTCAGTTCAGCGCACTCGCTCCGCACGTGCATTGGGTGCACTTTTAGTGTTTGTTTTATTTTTTCGTACCAAGTCACGACACGACACGAGTCGGCAAAACTTTTTCCTCATGCCCCCCGTGGGAGGCGATGAAAATCCGCCAAAGCAGTAACAACAGCTTTTGCACGTGGTGGGCACAGTGACGCAGTTCCGGTGCAGAGGCGAAACTTTGCAAACACTTCTGCCCCGGCCGGGAACGCTCCATTGTCCCTTGGTGTGTGTGTGAAGCGAGCAATGGCGTCACTGTCACGTGTAATTGACATGTAATTTAACACTTTCGTAGTGCGACGGGACCGCAGGCGGCAGGGGACGAGTAACTAGCCGCGGGTACTTTTAGCTGTTTAGCAGCAGCTCGAGCATGCTAATGCTGCTGCCAATCAAGGGGAGCCAGCGATCGACACTTTCCTGAAACACGTCACGTTGAAATGTCGATTTTGGCCAACTTTTGATCCGCCGAGATGCAATATTGTAACAATTCGAAACACATCTCGGTACGATTGCTAATGACTAAACAATTTCACCATGTGCCATTCAGCGTTGTTGGCACATGCCAAACGATTGCATTCCTCGCCGGTGAGATCAGACAACGGCTCGCAAGGGAAGTTGATCAAAAATAAATGCAAAATACTACGTTTTGATTGCTTAACAAGAGCGGTCGGCTCTCGGGGCCATCCATCATTTCGATGTTCGCTTTTTACACATTTCATCAGCTCCTTACTATCGCCCACAGATAGCGATAACATTTACATTCGACAGTTCCGCAAACAATTAGCTGTATACACCTAAGTTGAGTATGAGTAAACGGTGTAAATTATTCATCCCGTTTTGTTCCCCCTTCCGATCGTTTGTCGATCGTTTAAAAATTACCCCAAAATGGATAATTGCATAGATTCAGGCGTTGTGCAAACTCCTGAAGATAAGGCAAGTAAAATTTGCTTGCAGCGCAAAGTATTTGATGAACTACTGTACGCAATACCACTCACGGCGCCGTCCGATGAGATGTGAGCTTATCTCGATCTCTTTATCTCGTGATACGGGACCGCCGCCAGCAGCTTCATGAGATGGCCGGACGCGTTATAGCGGACCAGTTACCAGGAAGTCGTTCCGCGGATCGTTTCGATTCGGGCGCCAGTGTTCGAAGGTGGTGTTTGTTGCGGAATAAAATGGATCGTGCCGCGGGTATTGTAGTCCTGTCATTGCTCCTTGTAATGGGAGGTAAGTCCCACGCTCCCCAGCTCCCCAGTAAGGGTCCTGTTAATAGCGAACTTCCCCCCATTCCATCCATAGCCGATTCGCAGCTGGTTTGCTATTCGTGTAACGGTTGCGAATCAAACAGCTTGGGAGCTGTCATATGCGGAAGTCCTTCGACTGGCGGTGGCAGTGGGGTGGGACCCACCTTGCCGACCTCTCCGAAACCCACCGCACCGTCGACGACGACCGTATCGCCACAGGTAACGTGGTATCCGCCGCTGTCGTCCACCGTCACACCGTGGGGACGATCGACCGGTTATGTGTGTTATCGCATCCAGCGTTACCGTGCGTATTAAGCAGATAGGCCACCGAACGTAGGCCAACATGTGCGCCATAGCTCACGCCCTTACACACGCATTCCTCACTTTCAGTTTCGTCCGAGAACCGTTACACACTTGATAGGGGCTGTGCCCTGCAGCTGGGCTCGTTCGACGCGACCTGCAAAAGTGTGACCGGCAATCAGGGCTACGCCAACTGTGAGTTCTGCGTCGGTTCGCTCTGTAACTACTGATGTGCATCCACCTAGCATCCACGAGCCACCATCAATCATCTCCGGGCCCGGCCGGCTGGTCACGATGCCGGTGGCGATTGGTTTCGCCCGAAGGCCTTTCGGAACAATCACAGTCGTCTCTCACAGCTTTACAGTACCGTCATCCTCTTATCGTATTATCAGTGTTTTTGTCATAGTTACTCATCAATAAAGAAGAACGCATGCGAGTGTTGGGAGGAACAAGCGAAGAGCCAGAGCCCTAGCTTCATCGGCCAATTCAAATGAGACGTGATAATACCAATAATCGTGAGGCGTGTTTTTCTTTTTGCTTCCAAAAAATCTTGAGCTTAAATTGCTTCCAGAACCCTTTTTTCCGTTGTTTCTAGATGCAAACAAATCAAGGACTTCGCGGAGGTCCTCATTGTACGCTCATTTCCTTGAAGTACGCCGCTCGACGTCCTTGTGTTTCGAAATTTAGATCCCTAAACCTCAAGAGTTATCCCTGCGAGGACTCGCTTCCGTGCTCTTTTCGGCACATTGCACGGGGAGAACATTAATTAGAATATTTACACTGCACGGGTCCTTACCTAGAAGGTTAGGTAAGCTGGTACTTGCCCCGGCCTTTATTGTTTGCTGCTGCACATGCAATCCACATTCGCTACTCGTGCCTCCCCCCATTCAAGGAGGACCTGAGGATGGTTGTTTAATTACTTCCTTATGGCGGTTGTCGAGCGTTTCCTGCACTTTGTAAACGGTTTTCGCTGCTACTGTACGATACACCAGGAAGATAGTTACAGACAACGGTGGCACGATATGGAGGGTTTTTGCAGGGTGAGCAAATTGCACAATGACACACGAGTTAATTAAAATCAAATTCACAAAGACTTGAAGTTGCTCGAGACTTCACTGTTCGGTTGTATGCTGTTTCGTTAGTAAGGCACTTCGGATACGGATTAAGGATGCACGAGAATGCTTGAAGTATACACACAGGTCCAACTAATCTTATCTTAAGCCCCGTCCGGGACACAGCTGTCTTTGGCTGCTTTGGAAGAGGACCCTACACTGTTCACCCGAGATGCAGAGTTCCCGCGTTATCGAGCAAACCGCTGCTCGGCCCTTTTGTCGGTTGTGCCTAGCCACACCGTTCGGCAGCAACTGGCACACGGCACAAACTTACCTCACCATGAACATACACCGACTCCGGGACACCAACCGAATCGGAATAGGGAGGGGGGGGGGAAACAGCTCCCTATCCTATCAACCCTTGTTCCAGCGCTATGCAATGAGCTGCACTTTGTTCCTCGGCAACACAACGGAGTACAGGCTCGTGAAACAACAAACACTGCTCGTCGTGGGTGTCGGATTTATGGTGTTCTGATTTCCCGATTTGTAGCTAAGGATTGTGTTCGATATCGCAAAAATAGCGATAGAAGCGCCTCCCCATTCCATTCCGTTTAATGGACGGAAAATGCTCCAGCACGGAGCACAACCGAATCGGAAGCAGTCACGAACTCTCGGCCCGTTTGGAGTTGCATTTTTAATCGAACCGACCGAGCTGACCTAGTTGTATCCAATCCTATCGAAGGGGGGGGAAGCTCGGAGGGTCGGTTTGCTCCACTGACTGACTGACGCTGTCGTCAGTCGAGCCAAGCAGTAGCCTGACAGCTCGAGAGATATGCACCTTTCCGCGGTACCTACCTCGATTGTGAAATGATGGGTCTTTAACACCCGCCATAATGGGGTTGCCGGGGTTCTATAAAAGAAGACACAGGATTAAAGCTCACTGTGAGCGCTCTATTGCTTTGTGAGGCACTCTTCGAAAAGAGTCTTCATCGGAAAGCCACAATATGCAACGACGTTCTAATCACGTCGAGCGAGTTTTCTCAGCCTAAAAGTATGCAATAGTGCGATATTACTATTTGAGACTCCCTGTGGATTGCATACCTTTAGGCGTACACATTCAACATTTGAACCATTTTCGGAGGTAATCTAAAGACGACTCCTCGCTAAACAGGTGTGCCGCTACTTCCTTAACAATTCGGCGAAACCATTTGTGCCATCGAGACACAGCACACTGACCTTCGACTTGTTTAAAATTCTTGCCACCACCCTCCCGCATCCCCCCCCCCCCCCCCCATGCACTGGAACAAACTTTTCCAACGCAACGAACTCGTCTCGAACTATTGTGACTGCATTGATTCTTTTGTAACATTGACGCGGGAGGGCGCGCGGCTGGATATCATTATCAAGTTCGGACGTAATGGAGCCGCCTGGTGGCCTACTTTCCGGCCGGGTGACGACGACCTGATTCGTGTCGCTTTGTGTGCTACCGCACCGTCACCGGCACCGGTATTGCTTTGTTGGCCTTCCATTTTGCCGTTGCTTTGTGCCGAAGGATTTGCGGTCTAGTTTGCGACGGTCCTAGCTCCAACACGGACCCACCCTAACAACGCAATTTCCGCTAGGACTCATCCGTGCCGCGAGGGATAATCGGGACTTTTGTTCTCTCGCACTCTCTCTCTCTCTCTCTTTTTTACTCTGAGCTGTTCACTCGGGAGGTTCACTAACCCCGGGCGTGGGAATCGCAATTTAGCACTTACCATGTTCGTGCTGGATGATGGGTCCTGCTTCGAGTGGGAAGCGATTGGCCGGCTAGTGTTGGTTCCCTGCTGTAACGCCGCTGCTGACGTTGTGGTCGGACCCTCGGTGTCGCTTATACCGGTGTCGGAGGAGTCTTGCTGGACGGTTTGGCCCAGGAAGATTTTGATGTTGATGCGCGACTCTTTGCTCGATTTGAGACCCTTTTTAGCGTTGACGTCCGCACTGGGAGGGAACAAAGTGCCACATTAATTGTGAGAAATTGAGCATCACTGATCTTCAGAGGATTTACGAGGCTACTACTGATGGATGGATAATAATACAAAGAATTGTACATGAGCTAAAGCACTAAGAGTGGTTCTACTGGATGAAATCTTCTTCGCCACTAAGCCTAATTGAAGGGATGCACTCTACACTATTGCTGTTGAATGTTTAGACTAGACTGTTGTAGACTAGGTCCAACATTTATGGTTCCCAAAAACCCCGCGACCACACTTCACCACATGTCTCACGATGCGTTTTAATCCGTTGCTTGGTTAAGTGTTCCTGTGAAAGCTTTAGTAAACCGTAATGTAATCACCCAAATACGCACTCATTTCTGGTTCCTGCTCCAGCCCGTTGCTGCTGCTGCTGCTGCTGCTGCTTCCGACTGAAGGCCCATCCGTCACCCATCTCGTCCCGATCGGCACTCACCCCCAACGGGATGGTTCCGCCCGCCGCAACGGTCGCCATCCCGGACGCAATGGACGACGCTACCAGGATGCTCCGATCGAGTGACAGCTGCTTGCACAGGATCGCTCGCCGGCCAGCTCGCACACCGGTACGATCGTCCGCAGTCGACAGCAGCCCGCCGGCGCTGGCACTGGACGGACGGCGCCGCTGCTCGTGGCCGTCCTCGCCGACGGTGTGCGACGCAGGGCGTGACCGTAGCAGGGAGGCACTCGCACCGCGGTGGGCCTGATTGTAGGTGTGATAGGTTTGCAAAAGGTTCGAGTGAATGATCGCACCGGTCACGAGAAAGTGCCGAAAGTCGGTGTCCCCGGCGGGCGACGTGCTAGTGCTAGTAGTTACCGATTGGGAGCGTCCACCGCCGGGCAGGGGCGAGGGTGCGGATGGTTCGACGCAGGACAGCTGCTTCCGGAGCGCTGCTGGATGCCGTCCCGGCGGCGGTCGGGACCAGTTTAAGCACCGAGCGCTCGACATGATGCTGTTTTAAGCGAAAAACCGCAATCCCGAAACGAACGGCCCCGAGGGATGAGGATGAGGGTGGGCAAGCGGGGCGGGGTTGGTGGGTGGTATGTAAAACCGTTGCACGAAACACGAAACAATCGAAACGAAATGGAAGTCGGGAGCAATAACAACAACAACCAAAATGTTTGGCCGAACAACAACAGGGACGTCTAAAGCCGAATGGAAACGTCGATTGGAAAGCACGGGATCATCGACGGTGTGCCGAAAGCCCGACGGACCCGAACCTCAAACTGACGGCTTTTGACCCTTTTTGTTTTTCCTTCCACTCCGTCCTTCGGCTGTCCCAGTGGCTTCACTCAACAGCACCACAAATCACTGGGCCGCTTCAACACGAACGAATCGAACACAAATTCCGGCGCACCACCAAACAACCAAACAGCGAACATCGCACACTACGACCGCAATAAGCGAAAGTAAAACCGGAACGAACACCCGTGACGGGAAAGGATCACCATCAACCTTCTCTCGCGCGTGTGTGTGTGTGTGTGTGTTCGTGCGCCCGTGTACCAGAGAAAGGTCCCGACCTCCTCCCACCGTACTGTCGTTAAGTTATGCGGTTTTATGATCGTTATTTTATCGAAAACGGATTGACAGGACGAGGGATCCGCACGCACGTACCGATGGAATTGACATTTGCGAGACACTGGCACTGGCGGACGTCTGTGTGCCGCAAGAGGACGCGCGCTGGCTTCCGGTCCCGGCGAGTGTCCCGCACTGACTTACTGTTGGCGCGCGTGTGGTCCGTGTCCGTGGCTCGAGCTCGGGACGAACCTGGGCTTGCCTTGCCTAGCAGCTTTGGCCTGCTTGCCGTGTCAGACCCCCGTAGCCAATGCCAATGCCCTCTTTCACGACCGCACGACGGCACTAACGAACTTGCCAAATCCACGATCCCTGTTGGTGGTGGTGGTGCGAGCGAGCGAGACGTGTTTATCGTTACGCTTTTCTCTCGCTCCAGCGCGCACTCTGTCTCTCGCTCGCTCGCTCCCGCCTTCTTACTCTCGCCGGAAACCACAGCCACAGGCAACGCCAACTTCGATCCACAAGCTTTCATTCACGGTTCCTTCGACGAGTGTTGTTGCTCCGCGTGGAGCAGGTAAGTACGGAGGGAAGCGGGAAGGGCGGCAGGGGAGACTGGGGACCGCTGTTACTCACTGCGGATTGCTGAACGCTGGTCGTTGGTGTGTCTACACATCATGGGAAAAACGAGCTTTCTTACCCAGGAGCGTATGTTTTTCCGGGTACGTTTTTCCCACACACTCACACGCACGCACGTTCGTTGCTCGGTTTGCGCACTAATTTACAAGCGTGGCAGGCTGTACGTGCTTTTTGACACTTATTGATCCTTTTCTGCCTGGGACCCCGCTTAAGGGTTTTTGGGGCAGTTCTGGAGCACCACGAGGGATGTGCGGGAGGAGCCTTGATTGTACATTCGCAAATCATTCATTTCTCATTCGAACCCATTCGAACAGTGATTTCAATGTCGTTCGGGCGATTTTTGCAATTCAAAGACAGGCTTCTCCAACCCTCCCTGTCGTTCCTACTCCCTGTCTGACCGTGGACTACAAAAATCCAAGACAGCAGTAGGAAGGAGCCCTTGGGGGGGAAATTTTGCCCAAAATGACACGCGAAAAGTGAAACAGTTTTATTTGGGAAACCCCCCCCCCCCCCCTGCCCTACTCCGCCAGGGACACTGCTTCTAGCTTCTGGCAGCATAGATACATAATTTCGATTCCCATAATTCGAAGGCACCGAAGGCGATGGCTTCGGCGCAGCGGTTGGAAGAACTGATCGGAAGCTATGGCACTCGCTAGTGCCGTTCCACAAAACGTGGTTCGAAAGCCAAAGTTTTTGGCGAGTTCTTGACATACATAAATTCCCACTCGTGGTGTTCTTTTCTCTTTCGAGTTTCGAGGTAGTTTATGCTACATCTGGAAGACATTTTACGGGGCGAATCGGGTTTTTGGTTTCGAATTTCACAACATTGGCTCTTTGGCAGTTCACCGCCGGTCTGGGCGGACTGGGCCTAGCGAAATCGTTTTGGCGGAGGTTAGGATTCGGGAGGGTTAAGGCTGGACAGGAAACAGGCAGAAGCAACATTAGTGATGGCTTTAAAACACCAAGCTTTTCCCTGCAGCTTTAAGAGGCCCTTGTGCAGGGTGGGGTGTTTTGGGAAGCCTTTCATCGCTGGGATCAGGACTAGTCCAGGACACCCAGGACAAGGAAGGTCCTTTCAGCGAGGAAATTCCTTGGACGCTTGATAGATTACAAATTGATATCTGATTCGTGCTCAATCATATCGAATCACAAACTAACAAAAAGCTATCGTTGGCAGCTGCCAAGTTCCATCACGTTGCATTCGACACGCTTCCAACCACGGAGGAAAGGCCCCATTGTAATGCATGGCCGGTTGATTAAAATGTATTCGTCATAAAATGCTGTCACGATCGTCTTTCCCGTGGCCTTCAGGTTCACGGTTCAGTCGTAAAGCTGCTCTTACCGAACAAGGGTTACATTGTTGTAAAGGAAGGATTATTGTAGGTTGAGGTCTTCATATCAACGTCACCTGCTTTTGGGCCTACCTTCCCCCCGGGTTACGATCGGCCGACCACACCGTTGGCCCTGGTAGTGAAAGCGATTTGGCACACCGCGATGTACATCCATCAATCCCGATCACAGAAAAGGACATGTCAGCTAGCGGGCGATGGATAATCCATCCAACCCTGGGGGAGGGATGCTAAACAGATATGGATCAAACGGACTGTCCTCGCGCCTTCATTCCCATTCCCCCCCCCCCCCCCCCCCTCTTTTCCATTGAAAGCACAAAGTGCGGGTAGTGTAATAAATTTAGTTTGCGAACGAATCCTAACCACAACGGCATCGATACACGCAGTCGTCAATTTTCCTGCGCGAGAAACAACGGCCACACAAAAAACCGCATATTGAACCGCTCAGTTTTTGTTCGCCGCGACTCGTTGTGCACACGGCAAATCGTAAAAAATGCCCTACAATCCGCAACCTAACGCGAATCGAACAATGTACCGAAAAGCGTAAGAAAACAAAGCAAAGCAAAACAAATGGCAAACACAATCCGATACAATGGCTGGTGAAGTTGTGTAGTATCGATCAAATTGTTGCCGCGTGTCGTGTGTTCCGTACCGACGTGCTTTTGTCCCAGCACGTCCCACAATTGAAGCTCAAGGATGAGCGGGCACTTTGTGCATTGGCACACATTGGCTTTCGTTTGGGGCCCGATCTTGCCCGGCTCATGGTCGCAAAAGCAAATTGGATTTTCCCGTTCCGTTCTACCGGTTTCCTACCCAAGGCACATTTCTTTAATTAACTACATTTTATTCGCATCTCTATTCTGGGTTAGAAAAAAAAGGGACTTTCATCACTACCGCTATCGTATCACATTTTGCACCGTTTTGCTTCTGGAGCCACAACTGGGGGACGTCCGCTCCTTCGGGAGCGGTATTTTTGGGGGGCCGTGAGGGAGAGATCATTCAACTCATCATTCCCATTTCGATAAGGCAAGCGTCTGTCGCAGCTTTAGGTTTCTGTTCGGGGCCATCGGGGTAGCCGGAAGATGTTGGCCAGCAATCACCAGTTGTCCTGCGGCAGTCGGTACGTCCAGTTATCGCTCCGCACCACCGTAATGACGGGCCCGTAGTACGGTATGATGTACGCCGACCCATCCGCCGGGCCGACGACCTGTGTTGCTATCAATATCACGTCCACCAGCTGGCCCAGAAACATGAAGCCAAGGGTGCAGAACTTGAGCAGACCGAGTGCCGGATAGCCCAGGTAGAATCGATCCGCACCGAACATGCCGAGGAACACGGAGAGCAAGAGCGCTGTATCGAAGTGATATCCATTGCTGGAAACATCGACAAGCATGTGAGTAAGGCACAGTACAAAGGGGTGGGGGATAACCATTACTTACGTCCACTTGCATGGCATCTCGCGCGTGAAGCTAGTGTTCTTCGTCTCACTGCACACAATCCCATCGACAGCGACACACCAAACGCGTGCCTTGTTTTCCTGCGTGCATCCTCGCAGCTGCTGTGTTTTGGGATCGATTTGGCGAAGGGTCGGGTCGGGACAGATGTACTGTCCCATCCGTAGACTGTTGCAATCAATTTCCACCTCCGACGACGTGGGTATCAGCAACAAAAGCATCAGCACCGCAATCGTGGGCGCTATTAGATGCGGTGTCCGGACTAGGTTTTGCATGTTTGGGAACCCTATCGATCTTAAGTGTACTAACGTTCGGTTAGAATCGTTTTTCCCTAGCTTTCTCGGCGGGAAATCGCGAAACAAACTAGATTGATAGCACAACAGCTGAACGCGGGGTTTGTGTTGTTTGTTTACATGCCGTAACGATTCGCGTTTGACAGTTGTGAGAGAGTATGATGCAGGAGTGTCGAACTCACCATCTCGCCATCGGTGAGTTGAGTGAGGTGAGAAGCAGGCCAATTTAAAAATCTCGCATAGCCGCGTGGATGACAAAACTGAAGCGATTATCCTTAAACAACTCAACACCCGTTGCGTTCTATATAAAATATTTTTTCTTATATTTTTCTAGCATCTGTTCTAATTTCAGTCAGTTTTACGCCCATTTCTCAACATGCTTCAACATAACAGGGGCCGTCCCTTAGCACTCTCTTCGCCTTCCCGAACAGATGCGTCCGCCTTACCGCGACGACGCCGCATCATCATCTCCTGAATACGCTCAAACGATTGGCCCTTCGTTTCGGGGATCACCAGGAAAATCAGAACCCCCGTCACGGCCGTACATCCGGTAAAGATCCAGAAGGAAACGTACGTTCCCGCCCCGTCCGAAATGACCTGGAAGAGCTTCACCACGGAAAACATAACGGCGGACGTAATCACCGCAAATACGGAGTTTGCTGCCGCCTTTATGTGCTTCGGGAACACCTCACCCAGTATGGCGAACGGTACGGTGGCCAAACCGATCGCGAACGAAATAATGAAGAGCAGCACACCACCGAACGGGATCCATCCATGTGGTGCGCCTGGTTCGGGGGAGAGAACATCGGTCGTGGTTTCATCCAGCGTAAAGTACACGGCACACGTGGCCAGCCCGAGTAAAGAGCCGGCGGTGGACGCGAGAAGCAGCGGTCGTCGTCCTGCACGATCGACAAGGAACGTCGGCAGCATCACGGAGCCCAACTGTACGAGGGCGAGCACGATCGACAGCTCGGCAGCGGTCAGCGGGAGAGCCAGCCGGGAAAAGATCGTCTGCGAATAGCCCAGGATGGCGTTGATGCCGGTCAGCTGCATGCCGAGCGATAGCAGCAGGATAATGACGAGACTCTTCTTGTTGGTGGACGTCAGCAGCAGTTGCCTCAGAGGATTACCCTTCTGCTTGCTGTCCTGCACAAGCTTCTCCATGCGATTCAGCTCCTCGTCGATCGCAGTGCTGCGGCGCAGCCAGCGCAAACTGTCGGCAGCAGCTTTCTTATTGCCACGCGCGAGCAGAAAGTACGGTGTCTCTGGCATCCAGAAGAACAGCACACAGAACCCAACTGGAAGTGCCAGCGATATCCAGGCTAGGGCACGGAATCCAACGTACGGACCGACGGAGTATTCGAACAGGAACGCCAGCTTAGCCATCACCGTCACAAGCACACCAGTCGATCCGCGAATCGCGTCGGACGATATTTCACCCAGATAGATCGGTGTGACCGAGTACGCCAATCCATATCCGATGCCGTGCAGCAGCCGAGCGGTGTACAGCATGCCGACGGACTCGGCGAACGCAATGAACAACCAACCGGCGACCAACGGGATCGCACTGACCAACAGCACCGGCCGTCTGCCATAACGATCCACGAACAAGCCACAGATTACTGGTCCAAAAATGGATCCTATCGAGAGCAACGAAACGATCCACGAGCCTTCGTCCGGTGTGACCGGAATCGGTGAGTTTGGTCCACGCAGAACAGGGAGCGCCGGCGAGGACCATCCCGCACATGCGACTGATGCCACCAGCGATGAAGTAGCTGTGTGTGAGTTGGAAAACAAACGGGAAAGGATAGAACGGCTCCGCAGGCAGGCCCATTACTATCAACTGACGATGACCACCTACCAGCCAATGCGGCGACGTACTCATTGCGACACTGTCCACGACCACCACGACCCTGCCCAACGACAACCGACATGCTCTTCACAGGACGACCGTAACTGACCGCGACCAGTGCGGGAATGGTTCGTTGGTTCCCCGGATCCGGTGATGTGTGGCGGTGTATCGAATGCGGCGACATAATCACAGAGGGTCATTACTCGAATAAGCGCTTTTATGATCGAGGCTCCGGGGTGTGGACCTGCACGGGGCATTTATGCCATCCATCATAAAAGCGCCATTTTAAACTGGTCCGAAAGCAAGTGGAGACAGTAGGCCATGGCTGGGAGTAGCCCGATTATCATGTGCGCTCGGCGAGGTTATGGCTCGTGCTTTCGGACACTTTTTCGGGGATTTGATAAGGCGCATCAGGTGTGGCGAAGTAGGGCAGGTGCAGGAGTTTTGAAAATCCCTTCTTGCATTTTGAAACATGGCAGACATAACGGGAGCTACCGTATTAGCGTAGCAAGTTAATATGCCTTTATGGATGCAGTGGCACATTGATGCAGAAGCCTTCGCGCAAGTATATGCGATGGAGGGGGGTGACGAGGAGGCTTTCATGTGGCTGGCCATCCCATCCAGTCTTCCCGCTATCTACATGCCAATGGTTCTTCTCCCATGCCGTCGGAGATAGCTGGGGGACATATCCTGAACTCTGATAGCACGTTTTATATGCCGTGCAGATAGTAAGTGCACCACGGGCCTTAGAGGCTTATTGCCGGCAATTGCTGTACAATGTGTAATTGCACCAAGGCTGGCGTCCGCGTTGTGGTGGTATTTTTCGTTCGTTCAACCTTCTATTATGGTATTCTTAAGACTTTAGATTAGCTTCTAGCAATAGAATTGAGTCTTGATTGGACTGGGCAACCGTTAGCATCATAACGCGTTGAACGATCGCCAGCTTCTCATGGGAACTTTCTAAGGTAGACATGTCAGGACGCACTCCTCAAAATTCCCTCCTCCTATTGTACATGATATCAAATCTGTTACAAGATAACGCCCATTTGAATCACGCTCATCTGCAATACTGGGTCCTTCATTCTGTTGACCTTTCCCAATTGCATTCATTGCCTATCGGTTAAAGCTTTGTCTAATCTTCAGGCGCAACTCATTTCGGCGTTGCTTATCACAATTGCCCCCTTTCTCAACATGAATCCCAGAAAGACGGTACAGATAAAAACATTGAACCAGCGGTAGGGTTGGAGACTTTGGAGAGTTCTCTCCAATCTTCAGTCTCGCGACCAGTAGTAGAGAGTGTTGAGCTGAGCCCAGCTGGTCCTTCGATGGTACGACGTCACCATGATAAATGGAGGCGCGTGTCTTCCAAAACAACTCCTCGTCGTAAGCTTATCGGATTCTCTTCACACCCTCGATGATGTCTCGAAGTACCTGCTTATCCGGATGATATGAGAAATTTGGACGCCCGCGACGGACCGGGCCACACACACACACACCCGCGTATAAACCCTTGGTGGGGGATATCTATGACCAAACACAGAGGCGCACGGTGATCGATCACTATTCGGTGGCATAATCGAGTGAAATATCAGCCCGCATTATTATTGGCCCCGCCAGTCTAGTGCAATAAATCGATACCAAGCATTCGGATGGTCAGTTTGCAGTCATCCCTGTCTACTGCCGGACGGGACTGTCGCGCGTGGTCTCCTCCCGTGTTTCGGCCATTGTTTTTGTGAGCGGCCAATCGAAGTGGTGCAAAAATGGGAATATGGGACAGTGTTAAGGATTTTCGGAAATATTCCAACCAATATCTGGCTGCTTTCACCGGTAAGGCGTGCAGCAGGATGGACGAGTCCTGAGATTCTGAAGGACGGCGTTGCAGACGCCAGCATTCCATTCTTGCATAATTATCTTCCGAGAGAATTCCGGCCCGTGGGCGGGCTGGGCATCGTTATCTTATCGAACGACCACTCGCCCGCTATACAGCTCGTCGATTGTGCCTCATCTGGTTAATCAATTGCAAATTGTTTTCATTTTCCACCTCTCAGGCACACTGCTGATGCTTTCGGTGGCTGCATCGTACGGTTGGACTTCGCCAACGCTTCCTCTTCTGCTTGGCGATGATTCACCGCTGCCCATCACACCGGACGAAAGCTCCTGGATCGTGTCCATCCTCGTGCTCACGTCTATTGCCGGGCCCGTTGCATCGGCCTGGCTTATCGATGGCTTTGGACGCAAGGTGACGCTTCTGCTGGCCGTGCTGCCCAGCATCGTGGGCTGGATTCTGATCGGTGTCGGTGATTCCGTCACGGTCGTGTTCATATCCCGAGCGCTTAGTGGCATTTCGTACGGTATGGCGTACTCCTCCATGCCACTGTACCTCGGCGAAATTGCTTCGGACCGGATACGCGGTTCCATCGGCACGTTGCTCACGGTAATGGCTAAGACGGGCATTCTGCTCGAGTACATTATTGGACCGTATGTGGAGTATCGCACCCTGGCCTGGATATCGCTCTCCTTCCCGGCGACGTTCTTCGTGCTGTTTCTCTGGCTGCCGGAGTCGCCGTACTATCTGCTGGCAAAGCAGCGCACCGAACAGGCGGAGAAGAACCTGCGCTGGCTACGCAAGACGGGCGATGTCCAGGACGAGCTGAAAATGATGCAGACTGCCGTGGAACGATCGCAGCAGAATCGTGGCACCTTCCGGGATCTGTTCAGCCGAGGCAACAGGCGCAGTTTGATCATCATTCTCGGGCTCGGTGCGCTTCAGCAGCTGTGCGGCAGCCAGGCGGTCATCGCTTACTCGCAGCAGATCTTCGACCAGGTAAACAGTGGCCTCAAGGCACACGAATCCTCCATCATAATGGCCGTCATTCAGCTCGTTACGGCGGCCCTCTCCTCTTCGATCGTCGATCGCGTCGGACGCCGTCCGTTGCTGCTCATTTCCACCGTCGGCTGTGCGGTCGGCACGTTCATCGTGGGACTGTACTTCTTCCTAGTCGACCAGGAGGTCGATGTGGACGGGATCGGCTGGATTCCGCTTGCCGTCATCATGATCTACATCATATTCTACACCGTCGGTTTGGCGACGGTACCGTTCGCTATCCTGGGCGAAATATTCCCCACCAACGTGAAGGCAGTGGCAGCCGCCATTTACACCATGTTCGCCGGTTCGGTTGGATTCGGTGTGTCCAAGCTGTATCAGCTCATCTCCGACGAGGCGGGCACGTACGTGTCGTTCTGGATTTTTGCGGCCTGCTCGGCCGCGTTCGTAGTGTTTGTGTTTGCACTCGTGCCCGAAACGAAGGGCAAACCGCTCGATCAGATACTGATCGAGATGCACACCTCCACGAGCCGGAGTCTCAACTGTTGCTGTCGCTCGTCCGCCAAGCAAGACCCAGCCACACATGCAGCGTAACCGGGGCCTTAAACCTATAGCTTCTACTGCGCTTATTTACTGAGCGAGAAAACATTGTCTACAATAATATGTTACGTACATTTACCTTTTTTTTAACCCGGAAGGAACAAGCGCATTTGGTTTCAGTTTATTCTGCTCTTATGATCTCAGCCAATCCGTGGCATATCGTTTCGTCGGTCGAGCACCGCGAGCGTAGTGTTTTTATCGAAAATGGTTAAACCCACCTCTTGCAGGGCGCGCGCCAAACCGGCCCCATCATCGTTCGCCTCCGAAAGTAGCGTCTCTCGAAGCAGGATGGCCGATCCAAGGGGCAACGTAAGCAGCGTGCAGGTATCATTAATCCTGTACCCGGGGAAGGGTGAAAGAAAGGTCGTCGGTCAGTACGGGAGCTGCTGGTGGCTTGGACTGCTTCGCCTGTTTCTTACCGTTTAAACAGCAAATTCGTCTTCTTCGCATACTGACTAAACAGCCCGAACAGGTTGCGCGTCATATCGAAGTGAAACTGTTGTGCGCCACCGCTCGAAAACTTGGCGTTCATCACCATGGTCGAGATCATCCACTGGTCCAGCTCGGTGGCGATCATGCGCACCACGACCATGAACACGTTCGGCGACAGTTCCTGCTCCATGTCGTGCAGGTGGTTGATGGTCGTTTGAAACATTTCGCTCGCGGACGGCGACACCATCAGCGTTTCTTTCGCATCGTGCGGATTCATCGAGGGCCACAGATCGTACCGGTACGGGCGCGAACGGGACGTGATTTCGTGCACGATCCACGTCACCAGCTCCTCCACCAGCTTCTGGTGGCAGTAGCTGAGCTCCTCGATTGTACGGTCAAACACGGAACTGATTTCGTCCGCGTCGGGCCCATAAAGAGCCGCATGCAGATGGAGGTAGTGCACGTTCTCGCCCCATTCGCGCAACACCGAGGTGAGATAGTTGAGCGCGTTGAGAATTTTGGTCGGATTCACACCGTCGTTGTACAGCTGCAGCAGGCGACACCGGAAGTTGTCGATCAGCTCGAGCTGTAGCTCCAGGAACTGCAGCTGCTGGCTCGGCTGCGGAAGGCAACAGTATCGCTCCTTAATTGCGTCCAGCAGGCGTACAAACTGGTCGGCACATTTGGGAATTTTTAGCTCATCCAAGTTGGCCGGATCGAGCAGCTCGAAGGGATCCTCCGTGTTGAGCATCGCATCCATCTTATCCGTCGTGACTGGAGTGAGGGGAGAAACAGAACCAAAAAAAAGGGGGGTCCTTAAAAGCCATCCCCGTGGGAGAGAGAGAGAGAGAGATAGGTAAATACGCACACTTCTTCTCGATTGCCATCCACTTGAGGAAATAGAGCGGCTGCACCAGCACCGACACCACGCTCGGGTAGCTGTTCGGGTAGCCGAGCGATGTTTTCAGATCCTGCTCGAACGGCAGCACCTCGTCGATGAGATGCGCAAACAGCGCCTCGTCCTGCACGATCTGCTCAATGTCTACGATCAGCTTCTCGATTGCTAGCTGTACCAATCCGCGTACGAACTCCAGCTGCAAAGTTGCAAACCACACATCGAGCAGCGTTCCCTTCACAGCGCACACAACATCCAACTTACCCGCACGCTGCTGTTCGCAATGCCTGCCCTCAGTGCCGGCGATTGAAAGTGCTGCCCCACGAAGATGTGATTTTCCTTCGCCCAGGTCAGCACCTGCGTCAGGTACCACTCGGGCCGGTCCAACCGGTTCGTTTGCTTGTTGCCGGTAAAGTGAAACTGGAACCGCAACCGGAACGGCTTCACAAACAGCTCCACCGGTGTCGTGTAGTGCGGACAGATGATGCACGGCGTTAGCCTAACGTTCAGCAGGTCCTGGTCACCGGGCAACTTCACCAGGAACAGATGTTCCGCCAGCAGCACCAGCTTGTTGATGTGATCCTTCGACGGATTAAACGGATCCAGCGCTTGGTTCAGGTTCGGCCATTTGATAACCTTGAGCAGCGCCTCAAATTCGGCCGAATATTTCGCCGTCAGCACCTCGTGCCAGTGAAATGCCGTGTTGCGGGCGTACATTTTCAGCTGCGGCGCCTCTATGCCACCGATACGATCGAGTATGCTGTTCGGCCCGGTTAGCGCCACGTACAGGGCGATCGGTTTACTATCATCCTTTCCATTGACGGACGCTTCCAGCTCCTGGCTGACGTTCTCAATGTCCTTTATCAGCGCCATATAATCGCGCACGGTCTGCAGCACCCGTATCTCTCGCATCTTGTCACCGACCTCCTTCATCAGCCGCTGGTACAGCTCGATCCGGTCGCTTACCTTTTCCGCAAAATCATCCAAACTGGTCTCTTTCTCGTCTAGCTCCTCTAGCTTGTGTCGACCCGCTTCGATTAGGTTCTTTACGCTTGGAATGCATGCGGCATCGGTCAATGTGATCTGAGGAAGAAGACATAAGTTAATACCCTCTACGGAGAGGTCAGCAGCCCTTACCTTGTCCCGTAAATCCTCCAGCTCGGACCGATAATACTTGGCTAAATCGCCACATTTGTGGAAGTTTTTAAGATCCGCTCCCAGCTCCTGATTAAACCGAGCGATCAGACGTTCGTCCACTGTGCTTTTGGTTCCGGCCATTGGTTGATAACTTTTTAACGCAGCAACACTTACACGCTAACAAGAAGGTGTACTATTTACAGTAATTTACAACACAGAACGAAATTTTAAACACATCACCAAACCGATTGTTGACAAATCGCCACTTTGACGTTTGACAGTTTGGTTGGTTCAAGAAGGCAGGGTTGGCTCGAATGATGCCCAATCAATGCACCGAGCAACCCTACAGTACTCGCCTGCACATTTTCCGTTTCCGAATTCGATTCCTATTTGGTTCGAGCCAGTACTAGTCTGTGTGTTTTTTTATTCAATCTTGTTTTATTTGAGTTTGAGAAATGTTTAAAAAATGTTGGAATCTTGCATTGCAAACAGCAGGGTTTACCCATCAAACTAACGACAGTTTACTGCTATTATTTAAATAAATATACTGCAATGGTGATCCATCCTAGCAGAAGTGCAGAAAACCCCACTGCCGGTTTCTGCTGGCACACGGTATAATCGCGGGAAGTTTGAGGCCGGTGCTAGCAATGATTGATAAAAAGGAGCCCCCCTTACGGTGAGTCGCCTGTTTTGTGCTTCAACGGTGATTTCTTATTGCTAACGTTTTTGGAATTTTCCTTCTCATCGGAGCTAGACTCGATGGATATCACGCTATTGCTTTCCCCACTATCGGACGCCGAATCCTCACTGTCTTGCTGTTGCTGCTGCTGCTGCTGCTGTTTGGTCTTCTGTTTGCCCTCGGTCACCACCTCCACCACATCATCATCGTCCGCATCCTGTTCCGCCTCCTCGTTTCCGGATTCCTCTTCCGCTTCCTCCTCACTGTCGGTATCCTCATCCGTGCCCGGCTTTTTCGCCATCATCGCTTTGTACTCTTTGACGGTAATTTTCTTCGGCAGGATCTGTTGCAGGAACTCCAGCTTGTCATCGTTTTCCACGTACTGTGCAAGATCTTTATACTCGAGCGATTTCTTCCCCGGACGGTGAGCTCCCTTTGCCATGTGTTCGATAAACATTTCCTGGGCCAAAAGACGAAGGAATCGTTAGAAGTTAGTACGCATGGGAAGGAGGCTACTGCAGCCGATACCGCTCTCCGGTGTGGTTGGTACGTACGGCTGCACGGCACATTAGAAACAGCGCTTCCGGGTTGATGTTTCCCATGTCGGGGGACGTCTTCATCACGGTTCGAATGCGGGACATGGGCAGTTGTGTTAACCGATCGTTGTCCATGGTTTACGGGTGGAGTTATCCTACAGTTTATGTTATAAATAAGCCCAAAATTAAAACGAGCGCGAAACAACGCTTTCCTTGTTGACGTTTGAGCAAAACAACAAAACAACCCATTTGACAGCTTATCCACAAACAAAACAAATCTCGCAGCGCGCGTTTGGCCTGCAATGACAGCGCAATGATACTACACTGTGAAGTGGTTTTAGGGAAACCGGCCGACTGTGTAGTTGTGGCGATGAGGTGCTGATTAAGCAGGCACCTAGAACCTTTATTCAGCTTCTTCAAAACGCGATAACGGCCAAATATGAAATATAACCTTTAACGTTCTCAATTCGCTGCAAAACCATGTTTTATCTTTAAAACACTATAAAGTGATGTTTATATTCTTTCTCTTGGCTGCTACACAATACAAGCCCGGTCTACGCTCTGTCCTCAAAGTTTAGCCAGATGCCCGACTTGGGAGACAGCAGGAAAGAATTTCTGGCAAAGTCCAGCGGCAGTTCCTGCTTCGGCGACAACTTTACCCGATATTTGTTCAGCAGCATCGCAATGCCAATTTTGCTTTGGTGTAAAGCGAATTTCATTCCTAAAAAAAACATAAAAAAATCGCTATTAACTTACAGCTGGCAAGAAACCCCCCGTTGACGGCCAAACAATGTACCCAAGCATAACCGAGGACCTTCGCCAAACCCGAGGAAGGCGTGACGTGGGCGAGATTTGCGATTCTCCTCCAAGAAACGGTCCGGATCGAACACGTACGGCGATGGGTAGATTTCCGGATCGTAATGGATGGCATACACCGGAATAACGACCGACGTTCCAGGGCGCAACGTTACGCGCTTCGTATCGGTCGGGAACTGTGGCGGAAGTTCGAACTCTTTCGTGCAAATGCGTGGCAAGGTGAATGTCGGTGTGTGCATGCGAAGCGTTTCCATCATTGCCGCTTCCATGTACACCAACTTATGGAGGCCCGCTTCCGTTAGCTGCCCATCGGATTCGTCCATAACGGTGCGCAGCTCCTTTACCACTTTGTCTTGGATCGATGGATTGGCCGCAAGCTATAGAGAAACCGAAGCGTGTGATGAAAGCGAATAGGAGCATGCGGATAGAGCAGCCCACTCACCTCATACAGCAGATAACTCATCATCGTGCTGGAGGTTTCGAAACCTTCCGACAGGAACGTCACCGAATGACCCACGATATGGTTCTCGTTTGCCTCCACCGTTCCGTTTTCGGATAAGCTGTCATACATGGCCTGGAACAGGTCGTTGCGTTTGGCGGTCTTGCGCTTACGTACGGTTTCTCGGACCATGTGCCTAAACCATCGGTCAACGTACCCGGGAACGAAGCTAAAGCAAGATAAAAGAAAAAAAAGGGTAATAAAACTCCGGTCCGGAAGTGCTCCCATGATTAGCAGCTACTCACGGTACGCGCAGAAGCTTAGCCAGTCCAGGAGCGAACAGGGCCAACTGCGATCGGATCGCCGTCATCCAAGTAGGCGCAAACAGTGCGTTACCCATGCGAGGGAATTCGGCGTTCGGATTGGTAAACGATTCTGCATCGATTCCAAACGCTACACTGGCGACAACGTTGATGGTGTACTTGGCGCAGATCTGAAAGGAAAACCCGTCACTCCGGAACTTCCGTTGCATAGAAGGGGGGCCATGGCAAGAAAGCAAATACTTACGTCCTTTGCCTCGAAATGACAATCTGTCTTGCGCGTTCTTGCTATAAAGTCCACAAAGTCCTGTGCCACCTGTTGCACCAGCGGGAACGTGGCCCGAATCCGGTTCATCGTAAACACGGACGTCATCTGGTTGCGCCGTTCCTTCCATCGTTCACCGGACTGCACGAACGGATTGTACGCAACCAGCGGATCGAGCGTCTCGTCGATGTGGAAATCGTTCTGATTGAACGAGGAAAAGCTGCTGGTCAGTACTTCCCGCACCAGCTCCAGATCACGCACCACAATGCCCGGCTGGTTCGATATCTTGTAGTATCCGACCCAACTAGCTTCCGGAAACGCTCGGTACATCTCCTCGAAGATCTCTCCGAAATGCTTCTGGCCGGTTAGCTGCTCCAGCAGATTGCCGAAAATCGGCAACGGCTTCGGTCCGGCCACGTTCCCACGCCGGGTCCAGTAGCTGCAGCTCCATTTGAAGTACAGACACACGGCCAGCACGATGAGGGCCACATACAGACCGAACATTCTACGACCGTGCTCTTCGTGGCTTCACCAACGGACGGAACCAACCAACGACTAACTTAATCGACGCGCAACTGACTAGAATTGGGCATGCACCACAGGCTCCCAGGTTTATATTAATTGGACGAAATTGATTATGATGAAAGGCACACGCGTACACGAAAAAAGCTGAAGAAGACACACACCTCACCGTGCGCACCGGCCTTGCACTGCGTAGTCGGGTCTTATCAACGCCGGAGCTGGGTGCTCGCTTGTTTCATCCCCTAATACTTCTACCCCCGACGTTCGCATCCCTGCAACAACATTAGAACTGTCATCAACACGATCGTTTGGCTGAATGGTAAATGGTTCTAGGAAAAAAAAGGAAGCAACAAGCAGCAAAGGAAAATGGACGCGTGCGCAGCTTTTCCTCGTAGTGCATCTGATGGAGTGCGGTACGTTTAGATTGTGAACAAAGTAAGCGCCTTGTACGGATTACAGCTCGCTCAAAACTCCTTATTTTAGGAACACACTTCAAATCCGCCGGTTTTGGAACCAGAATCGATTCGGTGGCCTATTATGTCACGAACCATAAATTTGCCCATTGAAGCCATCCCCTATTTGCATATTGTTGTTCTTGATTTTATCAACCAATCATGCAGCTTGTTCGCTCTGCTGGGAACATCTCCTCCAATGTATCTATCCACCGAACGTGCCGCAATACAAGATAACCGCCTCGGTTCGTTTCGTTCTCTGCCCTCTCCCCTGCAGGCTTATCTTATCAGACAACGACTGTCTCGCGTAAGACCGCAAATAATTAAATCGGTACTAGCCATTGTCACACTCCACGAGCGTTTTTACCGCAAAAAAAAACCGGCACCGCTTCTCCGGGTGTTAAAAGAACGATAAATTGCGCTTTGATCGCTAGTAGCAGCCCGATGAGTACTGCTAATACTGCTGCTACTACCAATACCACCACCACCACCGCCGCGGAATCAACTATGATGGCCACAACAAATTCCATCACGGAAAACGTAGTACACGAGGAAGGTCTTCACACGAAGCTGGACCGCATCTTTAGCACTCCTTCAGCACCGGGAGTTGCTTACTCACTGGAAATAGCTGCCAAGGATGACTTCGATGTTGGATTGCTGGAACGCTTAGTACCTCAGCCTGTCTTCTGTTCCCTTCCCTGGATTTCGGACGATAATCTTCGCTACTCCGATGACTTCCTGCGCGCACCGACCATGCAGCTATCCGCACAGCTGCGCTCGGCACACTACACCGTCGTGAATCATGTGTCCTGCTACAACATAACGGAGCACCAGGTGGACGGGCTGCTGGCGTCCGGTGTGCAGAATCTGTTCGTCGTTCGTGGCGATACCGTACAGGAGGAACAGAAATTTCAACACTCCGCCAGTTTGGTGCACTATCTGCGGAAGCGACAGCAGGAGAGCACCCTCCCTCCTAGGCTCACGATCGGAGTCGGTGGCTATCCGTACGGTCACCATCAATCATCTTCCCAGGCGCAAGAGTTGGCGTATCTAAGGGAAAAGATAGACCACGGTGTAGACTTCCTGCTGACGCAAACGTTATACGATGCCGGATCCTTCTTTCGCTGCCGGGATCGGTGCAGACAGGCCGGGATCACCATCCCCATCATCCCGGGTATTTATCTTCCTCACTCCTACCGACATCTTCAGGTCATGCTGAGGCTGACACGCATCACGCTTACGCCGGAAGTAGATGCCGCATTCGCCGCACACGCGGACGATCCTCCGGAACAGTTTGAAGCATTCGTTCTGGACCATTTCGCTGGAGTGTTGCGCGAACTGCTGGAACCGAATCGAACGTCGTCGGCTGATGCGATAAAGCTGGTGCACTTTTTCTCGTTCAACAAGTTCCCGCTGATCCAAAAGATGCTTCAAAAGTTGGATGATTTTTTTCTCCAATGATGCGTCGTGATCTGGAACCAGAGAGAGAGAGAGAGAGAGAGAGAGAGAGAGAGAGAGAGAAAGAGAGAACTGTGTTGTGATTATTAACCTCTTCAATAAATTAAAACCCCTTTTTCGTTGTGATCATTTCTTCCGGTGTATTGCCTTCGGAGCAGAGTCGATTTTCTTGCGTAGTTTCTTTATTCATTCCATATATTTCTTTATTTTTCTCGTACAAATAGGATGATGATTGATGGTGGATTTTTTGTTTGTCTTCATAGTTTTGTTCACTAAAGAATACACAGTTTCTTCCCCCCGGCACTGGCGGGTCTCACGCTGGCGCCGCTCCTTTTTTCCCACTTTTTACTTTCACCTTTCTTTCTCATAATGCCCTTCTCGTCCACTCTTTTTTTTTTTTTGTTCCAATTACTCGCTCCATTCACTTGGCGCTTGTCCAATTCCAATTTACACATTCTTTTCGTGGCGTTCAATTTTCACTTTAACTAACTTTGACCTGAGGGATACTTTAGCGTTCCGGACAAGGGATACGGGATCAATAAAAAGGCTGTGGAAACATTGACAGCGTCCTCTTTGTGGTTTTTGTGAGCGGTGTGTGGCTCCTACCTTTTTTTTTTAATAGTTTTATCCTCAGCCAGCTTTACGGACTTTCTTCGTTTTGGTCTATTAAAATTTTCAAAAACTTGTCAACGATTTTTTTTGATATTCTAAAATAGTTTAACTTCCTGCCCTTGAACGCGTGTGAGTGTGTGTGTTTTTCCTATATTTACCTCATCTGATTTTTCCTTTCGTTTTCGTTTTGTTTAGGAGTACACACCACCACGTAAGTATTTTAAACAAGTGCAAATAATCTGTTTTGTTTTTGGGGTTTTGGGTTTTGTTTTGGGGTTTGCTAAACGTTAACGAGAATGTGTCTTCGCCGCCTATTTTGTTTTGTTTGCTTCTTCCATTACTTCCGTTTTTGCCATATAGTGTTTGCGTGAGGGGGTTTTGCAATTGCCACATTACTTTCGCTGCTACAGGTACCCTACACGTCACGTCTACACGCAAACAGTATTTGGATAAAAACCAGCGCGACCCACGAAAAGTGCCAAGAAATGTCGGTCCGGATTTACGCAAAAGGGATGCTGGATTCGGAGGTTCCAGAAGGGCTTATCGATCGCTCTTGACTAATGTACGCATCGCTCTTTGGGACGCTTGCACCAAAGCTAATGGATGAGAAGGGAAATGCAATAAATATGAGCCGCCCCGGTGTCTCTTACTGTGCCACCACACACACACGCACACACAATAAATAGTAGAACATGAAACGAGTTACTGTGCCGCCTTTTTTCATGCTCTCCGTACCCAACTGGTGAGGTGTTTTACGTACAAGAGCGATCCATAAACCTATTTTTAACGCTTACAATCTCCTGTGGCTGATTCTTCTTGGCCTCTTGCTATCTTTTCTCGTACCAACATTAATTACCCTTTATGTCTAATCGGCGTTTGGTGTACTTTTGGCCAACCTTATCTGTGAAGTGAAGTCAAAACGGATGGCTCCTCCTTTCTGACTTACATTTCACATGCCAAAATGCTTAAATCAAAATGTGTTTCCGTACAGATCGATCCGATTTGCGCGTGTGTGTGCCTTTTTTTGTTGTTTTGCGTGATCTTCATTCGCGTTTCTTCATATACTGGAAAAAATGTATTTTTTTCTTCTTCTCTGTGTGTTGCCAGTTGTCCTCTCTATTGTGGGTTTAGTGATGTGTGCAAAGGTTGGTCGAAAATGTTTCTTATTTACCCTTTTTGTTTTGCTTCTATGAATCATTTCCTCGGGTGTGAAGGTTGTTACTATTGGTTAAATGTATGTTGTTGTTGCTGTTGTTGCTGGGGGTTGGTACGATAATGCTTGATTGAATAGCGAAAAAATACATTATTTCTTACAGTTAGATACGTTGCATACGAACACTAGCAGAAACACACTTAAGTTTAAAAGGTGTACACAGTGCAGGCGCCATGTGCCAGCGCCCCTGAGACATGATCGTTTGCTCTTCATATCCTTCGACCCGTCGTCTCAGCTCGCATTTCTCACGCACACCCGTTGTACACCTTGTTAAAGCACGTTCAAGCACTCAATACCAATGCATGTCCAACTGCTGACCGAGTTGCGACCGAGTTGAATATTGAACGCGAACGCTATACACGCGGTTCACGCGTCAGAATATAGTAAAATCTCGATCGCCCATCCACACACACACACAACCGGGCGGCTGTAGTAAACTCATTGTGTTCGGGATTTTACTGCATTCCTCTACGTGTTGTGGCCATCCAGCCCAGCACGGTCGACCCGGGGCAACAGCTGGCAGCAGTAGCAACGCCGTACCGGTGTCGGTCCGGCCGGGCTGATCCACACCGCTGGGTGCACATTATGAAAAGCAGAATGATGAAGGTTATCAAATGAAATACACAAACTACGCATACACACTAGCACTACGTTGTGACGTTCATCAATTATAGGGGATTAGGAATTTTCGTAAGTAACGATCGTTGATCCGCCGACTGGGAGGGGCAAACATTTCCACCCGTTTTGCGGCGACCGATTACCAGTCAGCGATCAGCGAGCCAGTCAGCTGTACGAAGTAGTATGATTTTACCCTAACGTTGCTTCCACCAATGCAAAAGATACGTCACTATATCGATTCCCTTCCTTGAAAGTCACTGTTTCATACTTTCTTCCCTCTCTCTCTCTCTCTCTCTCTCTCTCTCTCTCTCTCTCTCTCTCACACACACACATACATTCTCTATCCGACTGTCTTAGTTACTGTTAATTCAAGAACCTTCATACACACCTTAACTTTTCGTATTTTGCTTCACTATATTAGTCCATCCACTATTCTCCTCTAGTGCAGCCTTCCAGCCACATGTGTGGGTGTGTGTGTCTCGCCTCCCGAAACTCTTCACTCAGATAAAAGATAATCGATTCTCCCTCCTCCTAGCAGTACGCCCTTGCACGACAAAACGATGAGAAAGAGAAAAAAGGCATGGACGACCGCACCCAACGGTTTTCTTCCACAATTCTTCGCACACAGTACTGCAGCTTTATGATTTATTATGCCCGGCAGGAACATAACGTTTGACTGGTTTCCTTTTTTTGATTTATCAAAAACACTCATTCTACGTAGGCCAAATTTGTAGCGAGAGTTGTATTGCGTCCTGTGGAATAGTAGCTGAAAAAAAGCTTGCAGCACTCTGTGCGATTCGACGATGCTCTCCTTGCAGTAAGGAGGCACAAAAAACAATTACAAACAATAAATAAATTGCAATATTGGTTTGCTCAAAACAGTCTAACAAAACGCGTAACAAAAGTAAACAAAAAAGATACAAAAAAATGTGGAAAACCTGCTCTACCTATAGCTGCCGGCGGTTTCCAGCAATCCCGTCCCTTTCTTCGCACGGTTTCAGTGCTCTTTGCGAGGGGTGTTTTGTGTAAGCTTTCTGTTACATTCCACTTGCCGTTCGCTGCAAACCGGTTGCATTTAGTTAACGTCGCTATCGATCACACACACGCACACGCATATCACTAATCCTTCCGTTACCATCCACACCCCTTCCGGTTTCGTGAAGTTGCGTGAGTAAATAGTTTCACCGGGCTAATGAATTATTTACTATTACCGGCTGCAGACACTACTGCGGCCGATGCAGAAGTTGTTGCATCGTCCGGTCCACTGCTCCCGGTGCCGGTGGCTGATGCTTTGGGCTTTACGTTGTCCAGCCCGATTTTGGACAGCATTTCGAGCGCTCCAAGGGCCGCAGCGTCGTGACTTTCCTGGAGGCTTGCACCGCTACCATGGCAAAGCTGTGGCGGTTCGGTGGAGAGTATCACCAGCGTCAGATATTCACCGTGATTGCCCTTCGGAAAGTCGGAAAATTGTACCTGGCAAAAGAGATCGGAAATGTTGGATCAAATCGCTCAACTGCAACTGCGCGCCAAGTTGCTTGCCAGGCCAAGCGAGCAAAATTACCTCGAATTTCAGCAGCTGGGCCAGATACAGTAGCTGCTCCTTCTTTGCACCAATGTCGCCCTTCGGTGCCGTCGAGGACGCGCTTGACACGCCGGAACTGTTCGTTCCCATGCTGTCGTTGGAGGCGATACTGTCGTTCATCGAATCATTTGGCGCTTCACCTTTCCCTGTGGATTACAAAACCACAGCAAACGTTTATAAAATTGCTCCAAACGCTGTTTGAAACGCCCCCTTACCTTGAGCTGCACTGTTCGGGGAGGGAATCGGTAGGATTTGAGTCGCCGATGGCACACCGTTGCGTGGCTCGTCCTGGAACCGTACTTTCCGCGAACGCTTGCCACCCGTCGGGGACGAATCGTTGGCCACGCCGGATTGGTTTTCCTTGTTGGCCGCGACATCACCGCCACTCGGCGCTTCCTTCGCTTCCGTCACATAGCCCAGCTCGACGAGCAGTGCTTCGGCTGCATTCCATTTGGCGGCCTTTTTCGTCATACCGACACCGGTTTTTTTAGTGCCACCGGCACAAACCTCAATCGTAAACTGCCGGCGTCGTCCAACATTTGGCCGATCGTTTTCCAGCAGCGTGTACACCGGTTGCTTCTCTTTGCGTGCCTGCTGGATCTGCATCAAGCGCGAGATGGGATTTTCCTTCTCGGCCACGTCCACCAGCGATTTTTCCTTGATAAGATTGCGTGCTTTCTTCTTCGCCGTGGCACCGTCGGTGGCGGCCGTCGCTTTCGCGTTCGATTTACGCTTCTCGCCACCCGGAGCTCCTGCTGCGCGGCTTCCACCTTCACCCCATGCCGCCGGCTGCGTTTGCTGCTGTTCCGCGCTCTGCAGCTTGCGTAGTTCTTCGAGCATTTTTTCCGCAGCCCGCTTCTTCGACAGCTTCTTGCCGGTCCCTTCGCCCTCCGTTACGATCGTGCCCACCTTGCACTGCGTCACGAACACGGTCATGTGCGGTGGGCCCTTCTCACTGATGACTTCAAACACGACGGATAGGCTACGCTGGACGGCGATCTCGTGTACAAGCGATATCGGTGACTTGACTTCCGCGTTCGGATCGTACCCGTCCGTGGACGCACCGTCGCTTGATGTGGTATCACCGTTGGCAGCATTTTCGCCGGACTTGCCCCCCTTCCCGTCGGCACTGTCCGTTGAGAGTGGCTTCAGCACCTCCAGCGCTCGGGCCGCTGCATCGTGCCGTGCGGCCTGCGGTGTGTGGCCTTCGCCGAGGAACGTTCGTTCGCCGACCCGAAGCGTGGCCTTGTAGAACTCCTGCACGGCGGCGGTTGGTGCCGATGAACCGTGATGGTGTCCATAGGCGTCCTGGTGATGGTGATAGTTATGGCGATTCTGATGATCGTCACGCGGATGATGACCGTGATGTTGCTGTTGCTGCTGCTGCTGCTGCTGGTGTCCCGGATGAAATCCACCTATGCCTCCACGTCCGCCAACACCAGCCGCCGTATTACCGCCGGCCGGTCCATTCGCACGGCCCCAGTAACCGCTGCCACCAGTACCGCCCTCACCCGCGTACCGTCCCGCCCCCGTTCCGTGTCCCATACCGGAGGGCGAGTGGCCAACGCCCGGTGCGGACTTGTCTTCCACCGGGCGTCGCCCACCGGTTGAGACCGGCACGGGAACCGCCTTGACCGTGTACACGGTCGGTTCACCACGCTTCATGGCCAGCGCGTTCAGCTCGACGGTTGGCGTAAAGCTGCTCACGTTGCCCTTGGTGCCGGTTTTGGTGCGACGGTTTATCCGGGCTGGCGGGTGCTTATACTTCGTCGCGGCGATCGCATCACCGGCCGCCTTGTGCTGCGCCTTCTTGATGCTCGCCCCCTCGGCCGTGTACTCTTCGTCGCCCAGTTTCAGCGTGACGGTGAAGTGTTTCTTGTGGGCCGGTCCGGATTCGCCGGTCAGTCGGTACTGGTGCTGGATTTTGTTGTACCGCGCCAGCTCATTAACTAAACACATGGTCGTTTTCTCTTTAATGTTTGCCAAGGCTTCTATCGAGTCGGTTGGTGAGTGTTGTCCTTCTGCCGTCGATTGGTTAGCTGCTCCGTTCTGTTCCAAGCCCGTCGTTGTCACCAGCAGTGGTCCGCCGCCGTTCGCTGTGACAGTAGTGGTAGTGGTGCCAGTGCTCGACCCTGTCTGCTTCACCATCGTCGGTATTGCGGACGCGGTCGCACTGGAAGCACTACTCGCTTTGACTGCTATTAGCGCAGACGAATCCTTTGGAAGTGGACCATCTTTTGGCTTCGAGACGTGTGGTTGATGCTGCTGCTGCTGCTGATGCTGATTATGATGGTGGTTGTGATGCTGTCTATTGCCTCCACTGCTACCGGATGCCGCTGTTTGACCGGACCCCTTTGTCTTATCCATCGTCGATCCCGACTGATTAGAGTGATGATTTGTGTTCGCTATTCCCTTCGCACCGGGACCACAAGTACCGTTCGATTGCAGCACGCTGTGGCCGTGGCTGTGATGGAGTTTATCTAAAAATACAGACAGAAATACGGTAAATATGTCATTCGTCATTTGCACTCTGATGGATGGACTTACGGTCCGCGTTCGAGGGGATGTGACGCGTTTTCGTACCAACCGGAGTCTCGGCTGAGACAACTGGTATCGGTGGTGGTGCCTGCATCGTCACGGAATGATGCACCGAAATCGGCGGCTGATGCTTTCCCATTGCTCCAGAACCACTTCCACCAGCACCTCCGCCACTACCACCACCACCACCACCACCACCACTACCCATGCCGTACGGAAGCTTACCACCGGGTCCGGTGAGCGACATCGAACCCATGTGCTGCTGATGTGGTGGTGGTGGCGGTCCCACCCCGAGTCCTGACGGCGAAGGATGCAGATGGGGCGCGTTCAATGGCATCGACTTGGGCACGCCGCCGTGCATGCTGTAGTACGACGGACCCGGCGGCTTTCGAGCGTTCTGTGGGTTCTGCGGGTGCGGCGGAGGTGGAACTTGGATTGGAAGGTGCGGGGCCATGCCAGCGGCTGCCTGATGGTCCACACCACGCGGGTGATGATGGCGTACGTTGTTCAGTCTGAAAGTGAACGGATAAAAGCAAGAAAAGAACCCGTCAGTGGCAACAAATGGACCACGGCTGTCCTTCGACGATGTTCGCGAAAATCGTTTATAGTAGTGTATTAGACGCTGCAACGATCGTATCGACTCCACGGACAAATGCTGACGCTGGTACGGCGCTGTGCCTGCCGTGGCTTTCCAATTGTGGCGTCTGCCGTCCAGCAGCATGATGAAGTTGGCGGTGGTGATGGGGACGGTCCCGATCGTTCGTATCGTCCTTTCCCAGCAGTACGGAGCACATTTGCACAGCGGAACTTTGCACGATCGGCGTCAGCAATGGACTGATCAAGACTTGCGCTCCTGGCTAATGCTACTCACTCAGCCAGTCAACATCTTTCTCTTCAAAATCAAGCTTCAACTCTTGCCCACTCGTCCTATCTCACTCTTGGTCCTTTTCCCCACCGAGACACAACGCCATACATGTCAGCTTCCTCGTGGTGACAGTAGGATCTGGTAACCGCAATCTGATTTACCCTATTTACACACTGTGTCATATATTATTAATATGAACAGCACTGTCAACTCCATACCTCACTCGTGCAGCGAATTTGCCATCGCTCTCTCTCTCTCTCTCTCTCTCTCTCTCTCTCTCTTTCTCCAGTAGAAGAAGTGCAAGAAGTCCGGACTTCTCCAACACCTTAAAAAAAGGATTCTGGTCTATCCCATCCCACTTCATCCACTGTTGGACGCCCTATGTCGTATCATCTTACGTCTTGCACATTCATTGCACATTGCCTTGCCATCCTCTAGCACCGTTTCAAACGGTTCCAAATGGAAACATAACTCATTCCGGGGGGGGGCAACGCTCACACATCCTCCTGCCGTAAACATGTCTACCAAGGAACGTTTCTCGCTCGAGAACCTACCTTACGGACAGACATTCGGTTTGAGACCTGTCTTCTTCTCCCTGCTTCCAAGGCAGCGGCATCTTCGCTCTCTTTTCAGTTGCGAATGACAACTTCCTTTCCTACCCCCCGGATGTATGAGCGAAAGGGTTCCTCCAGGAAGGTCGTCCAAAAAGGATGTCCAACCGGAGAACTGGACTGACCAGTATTGTCGTCAGGCCAGCAAAAAGGTGAGAAAAGGATTTACGACCATTTACCGAATAAAACAAATAAATAATAGGACAGTTTGAAAGAGATCCTGCTGCTTTTCCACGGCTACCGATATATATGAACGGCGGACATTATGCCGGGGAATTCGGGGATTCTTGCTACCATAGCGGAACCGAAAAAAGGGAGGCTTTTTATTTTAAGAAGCGCATCTCCAGTGCTTCGACCGCACATTTTAGTTCGACCAGCAACAGCAGAGCTCAAGAGTTCCGTTTCTGCAGGGGGTTTCTGGCTAATAATTAAAGCTCTCCAACTGACTACCGAGGTCTCCGAGGTTGATTAGCATTTTTTTTTCAGACTGGGGAGGTTGACGTTTTCGACGACACCCTTTGGCCTTTCCCCCTCCCGTTGAGGCAATAATATTTTCATCGTCTTATGAGGTAAGTGCCGCGGACATTTAAATGTTTTCCCTTGTTTTTGTATGCCGACGAGAGGGAGAAAAAAATAATGCGTAGAAAAACAAGGCTTTTGAATAAAATATCCAGCTACTGTTGGTTGGAAAATAGAACAGAGAAAGAAAAAAATTAAACAGGATACCTATTTAAATGTCAAGCTGAGTTGCCACGCCACAACTGTGCGCATTGTTCGCTGCAGGGTTTTCCAGGTTAACAAAACAAAAATCCACAGGGTTAAAGCAACAATCTAGGACCTGTTGTTGAATATCTCGAGCCGTACGTTGATATAAACTTGTGAACGTTTGCTTAGCTAAATTCATAACTCGGAGCATGGTGAGTACAATTTAATATTTTAGAACTCCTTTTGTTGCGATGCCATTTTACAACAGCAAGTAAATTGGAAAATTGGAACGAGAGAGGCGTGTTTACTTTCAACTTTTCTTGATCCTTCATATTTAACGCAATCCCCAGTGTCCATTCTTCCGCGCTTTGCAATTACTATTCCTGCGTCATACAGCTCAGACAGGAGCAGACACAACATAGAAGCACAATAATGCAACCCGACTGTGACGAAACTGATTTGCCATGTAATTTCTGCATTTCGCAATAAAAAACGGTTTCAGTTCGGTTCAGTCCAGTCGGAGGTTTGGGTTTAATTGCCATAATCTGCACCACCGCTGGTGCATTGCGTTCCCTTTCCTGGACACGAAAAAAAACCGACGACCGTCATTTTCTTCACGTGCAATAATAATTGTAAACGAGATCCTGTTTAGGCGCCAAAAGGATCGCAGAGGCTATTCTTTTATTTTTTTCTTCCCCTCTTTTAGTGTTGGTTCGCTATGAAGTATTATGATCGCTGGGACAATGCAACGCTGCTGCAGTTGCACTTCTGGCAGGCGAAAATCCTTTCAAAAACTTACCATCGGTGCCCACTGCCAAGCGCGAGCGAAAGGAGCGATAGGGAGAGAAGCACCATTCCGGGCGATGCAATTTAATCCTCTCTTAACTTTACCCTTGTTTATGCAAATAATTGCATCCATGGTTGCACATTTACCCTGCCAGAGAGAGAGAGAGAGAGAAAGAAAGAGAGAACCCGACCGACTCACTATTTCGGTGCCGTTTGGCCGTCAACGGTGGCTAGGCAGAGAGCGCTATCACCTTGCCACCGGGTACAATGTATTTCAGGCCAATCTATACCTAACTAAATAGTCTGATAATATTTATATTATCTTAAAAATAGTTCAACAAGGGAGGAAATTCGTCGATGAATGCTTTTTGATGTAGATGAACCTAAAATTCTAACATTTATTCCCGATTCCGGCAATTGGTTTGGCAAACACCGTTTAAACGGACGGCTGCTGGGGAAGAATGCACAAGCAAACGCACCATCATCAAACAGTGCACATTTCCACCCCACACAATTCCCTGCACACGGTGCCCCCCACGTGGTTCATAGTTTGGTTTCTTTTGTTTGCTGCGGCAAGGATATTATTGGCCTGCATTTGCTTATGCTTTTCTTGTTCTTTTTTTTTTCGCGGCTGCTCTCTTTTACCATTACTACATGAGACGTGATGATTGATCTTTTTTTGTCTACATCTGTACCTTCACAGCTTCTGTGTTACACACCTTGATACAAAATATGCATTTCATTGCAATTTTCATTGGCCCAGGGGAATCAGGGGCTGGCAAGAGACGGCTACACAAGGGGTGCACAGTGGCAGCACGGCGTGGTTTGATCCTGCTCCTTACCGACGTACGTCCAAAACAAACGGCTCGCTGCAACATTATATGCTTTTTATGCATATTTGGGTGTCTACTGCAGTCTACAGTGTATGGAATTGTGTGTGTGTTTGTGTGTGTAATTTATTTTATTCGTACATCAACATCCTGATTTCCTGCCACCGAGAAGGATAAAGCTCTCGCGCAACTCTCGAGCACGATCTATCGCGTTCGTACATTCTTGCGACACATTCTTGCGTCCTTTCGTACCCTTTATTTTTCTCATGTTTATGAATGAAGTAGTCGCAAGCAAGATTTGAACACAGTGGCAGAATATTAAGCGTTCCAAATGGGATGTGCTTGGGTAATTGTTTTTACTTTCCCAAAGGAATCAAATAAATCTGACTACTCAACGAGGAATTTTTAACTTGAATGATGCTTCTCTTTGCTCCAAATCAGAAGTTTCGAAATAAATCAAATTCGTCAATAATACAATCCAACATCGACAACAACGCCAAACGTGATGCCATTTTTCCGATGGCAAATTATCGATTTTACACCGTTTTGATTTCCATTTTACGGGTAAAAAAAAGAAACGGAAGAGGAAAGCCCGGTTGGATTCCACCGTTGCTGACCATATTGTGGTGGACACATTTAATTTACCCTCTGTCCACTGCAATATTTCCTGCAAAATGTTGGTGCGCTACGCTCGAATGCACAACAACCCCGTCAAAATGCGTGTCACTTTTCCGCCCCGGTTTCGGCTCACTCCACCCGAAATGCAGCTGAAATCGCGGATCCGGCGCGTTATACGCTTTGGTTTGGACGGGGAAAGACAAAGGCAATTGAAACATTAAAACATCATGCTCACCAGCAACAAGAGCACCAACAAGAATAGGATACAATGTGCAGCACCGTAATGCACATCCAACCCGGCGCTTGTGTGCGTTTCCCCGGGTCGGGAATGTAATGCAATAACGGGCACTAGCATATAATTTCTGCGAATGTGTATTAATTCACGCAGCTTTTTCTCGGTAACAAAAAAAAAACACGGCAGCCGCTGTTTCGCATGTCTGTCAGCAACGAAACGGCAGTACCGAATTCCGATGCATGCGTGTAGCGCAGCCCATCTAGTTGCAGCAGCTGGGGTAATGGTGAACCACATAAAAATGCATATCGCATTTTAACAGTCGTACCATACCCATCATCTAGCGGGATGCATTTCACATCGGGTCAAATAAAACGTCCCATCAGGCAGACCTGTGGGCCGTGTGCCGCGGTGGGATAAATAGGGGAGAGTGAAAAAGAAGCTTCAACCAGTTCACTTCTATAATTCATTGATCCGTTTCTATAGCAACGGCGGGATTTTCTCCTACGCTTCCGGTTTATTGGACCACACCGTATGTCGGACTGTGGACGGAGAAAGATACCGCTTTAATGTTTCACTTTTTCTTCTATCAATCTTTTTTTCCACCTTTTCGAATTGATTTCATTCGACGCATTTACACAAAGAGTTTATAATGAGGGCCGGCAACGCAGGGTTGAAATTGATAAATAAATGAATCGGATGTGTGCGTGTGTGATCAGCACACTCTATGTAGTAACCATACACAACTGCAATATGTACAGTTACTACATGCTGCCAATTTCGCGCACAGGTAATTAAATGATGTATAATTCAATTAAGATCCGATGGCCGGCAACACAACCACTTTGTGCAAACATTTCTTTTAACAAGCAAGGTTTGAAAATGACTCACCTGTTAGCGGGATGGTCGCGCTGTATGTTGGGGGGCGGCAGGCTGGGCAAATGCGTTAGGTGTGGCGGTGGTTGATGTGCAGGATGCATCCCCGGATGCTGCTGTGGAGGCATATGTCCGTGCATGGTGCTGGTGCGCTTTGGAGCGATGGTTGGTGGTTAATGTGCAATTACAACACTCTCAAACGGGCAAGCGTTTGACGAAACCGGGTTCGAACAACTCGTTTGCTGACAGTATAAACGCTGCTGATGTATGCACGTGACTGTAAATACGACACACGCACCTCCCCGATTACGCGACACTGGATCCCGTGCTTTATTCGGGGACTCAATGGTCGAAGAAGGTTCCGTTCGATGCTTCTGAAAAGTAGAGAAACGCTGTTAGAAATAAAGTGCGTGCAGAATAAAGCAACAGCTGGCTATGATTCAGAGAAAATTTGTTTCTTCAACACTACACGATTTCTCATATGGCGAGAACCATCGGAAGCAGCAAGGTGAAGAATCAGCTGTTCGTAAGAACAGCGCACTTTTTCGTCCTTGGTACGTGCGCCGTGGCCAAGAAGGACGGACGACGGTGTACACAACATGCAACAAGCTGCGATTTCCTACGGAGCAGCAGACAGCAAGCAACGCAACGGAGTCGGACCGTACCGAGCATGAATGAAATTAACGATCGATACGAAGGGGAAGTTGATGCGTCTTTGGTTGCGTGCGTGCGTGTGCCATTGCAAGGCGCGGACAGGACAGAGACACATCTGTCGTCCGCTATAGCTGCATCGACCCGACTCGACCCGACACGACCTGATACCCGTCGTCGAGGTGCTTTCTTTTCCTCCCTGTTTTGTGGCTACGAACGAATCAAATGCCTGCCACACATTCCAGACGAACCTTCCAGCTTCTCGTTGTGGATGGGATTAGCGATCTAAGTGGGCTTTGCGTTTAAAACAAAGCTTTTTAATTGGAAGAGCGATCTCGCAATAGTTCGAGAAAAGTCTTTGGAATGGAATTGGAATGGAAAATTAAATTATACCATTCGGTGCGGCCTAAATTATTTGGCGAGTTTTAAAAACGCTTTTCCTTCCCGACAAATTCTTCTACCTTGTAGCACCGCAACAGCTTTTCTTCGGTGTCGATGCAAGCGATGAAAGAGTGTCCTGTTGGCAGAGCCAGAGAAGGATGCTGCAGCTGCTGATTTCCTTATGGTTCGTACCGCTGCGTGTTGGACATTCAGACTTGCACGTACAACTACCACACGTTTCACTGACTTTTCACGGGAGATTTCACACTTTGCACACTACACACAGCTACATTCCTATGCACATTTAGCAATAATTGCTATTTTTCACTACAGCATCCAAAGCCTTTGGTGTGTTGTGCTTTTCGGGGCAGCTGGGAAGGTTTCCTTCGTTTCTTAACACACACATACACACACACACACACATACACGCGCGCATACACACGCTCGGCTGCTCTTTTCACGGCACCACGCACTGATCTAGGAACACTTACATTTGTTTCACAGCTTATTCACACGGAGGAGCATGATGAGAATCGTTGGCAAACAGTAAAGAAAACAGTTTTGCTTTGAGGTGGATTTTCCGGAGGAAAAAAGCGAGTGAAAATTATCTAAACATTTGAGCGAGACCGATCTGTCAAAGTCTGGCCAATCCTGGCTGCCCGAGCAGCGTCAAGGCCACCAGGTGCTCGAGCAGTGTGCGTCCGTCGTCGCCATGTTTGGAGGCTTTTGTTATTGTCGGAACTGTGTCGGATGGCCCTTTACGCGTTTTATGGCTCAATTTGGGTAGGATTTGTATTTGTAAATAGAGCTTCAATGCTTCAATATTCAATTTTGGAAGAAATGTATTCATTTTGATGTCGATGAGGTCCTAAAACAGCGAAACAAAGGTGAATCTTATGGAATTGTTATGTCAAACAGAAATGAACTGTTTGTCTGACCCGGTTTAGCGAATTATTCGACTTGTTTGACATTTCTTTTCCGCCAAAGCCAAGATTAATAGAAACAATTGCTTGAAATATTTCAACTGAAGCATAATAATATAAATATAGTTTTCTGTTCCAGTATTTATAAAGGCGTTGTATGAGGCAAGAGTTAAGTGTACAAATAGTATGAACACAATAAAAAGGCTATTTACTTCTTGTACTACAAAGTTCAACCTGTCTTCCGCACACATCTGCTTCAACTTGTCGGAAGCATGTGCACACCTTGGTCACAACAAAAAGTGCGCCAAAAACAACAATTTATTTGCAAAACAGAACTTGAGATTTCTTCGTGCTAATTTTACTAAATTTCGTTGACCAAGTTGTAATAAAATGCCGGAAGAGGTATCGTCCACATCCTCCACGACCGGTGCTTCGAAGGAAGCTGAGGGTAAAAAGAAAAACCTTCCATGGTATGTAAAACAGTGCTCGCAATCCCATCTCTGCATGCACGGCTATTTGATATGGTGCTTTTGCCCGCAGGATTGAGAAATACCGGCCGCAGCGTTTTGAGGAAATCGTCGGCAATGAGGAAACAGTCGCTCGGTTGGGAATATTCGCCTCTCAGGGCAATGCTCCAAACATCATAATTGCGGTTCGTAACGCAATATAAAACGTTTGCGTTGGTTGAAATATAATGTGCCTTTCTCCCATTTGGTTAGGGTCCTCCGGGAGTGGGTAAGACGACGACCATTCTATGTTTGGCCCGAATCCTTCTCGGTGCTAACTTCCGCGAAGCCGTCCTAGAGCTGAACGCGTCCAACGAGCGTGGTATTGATGTGGTTCGCAGCAAGATCAAAATGTTCGCCCAACAGAAGGTGACACTGCCCCGTGGGCGTCATAAGATCGTGATTCTGGATGAAGCGGACAGCATGACGGAGGGTGCACAGCAGGCACTGCGGCGCACGATGGAAATCTACAGCAACACAACACGCTTTGCGTTGGCTTGCAATACGAGCGAAAAGATTATCGAACCGATACAATCCCGCTGCGCCATGCTGCGATTCTCGAAGCTATCGGATGCCCAGGTCCTGGCGAAGGTGGTAGAGGTCTGCCAGCGCGAGATTCTCAGCTACGATGAGGACGGGCTGGAGGCGATCGTTTTTACCGCGCAAGGTGATATGCGGCAGGCGCTGAACAATCTCCAGTCAACGGCCAACGGGTTCGGGCATATAAGTGGTGCGAACGTGTTCAAGGTGTGCGACGAACCGCATCCGCTGCTCGTGCAGGATATGCTGCAGCACTGCATCAAGGGAGACATCCACAAGGCGTACAAGATCATGAACAAGTTGTGGCGACTCGGGTACGCAGCGGAGGACATTATTGGGAACGTGTTTCGCGTTTGCCGGCGGATGGACATGAACGAGAAGCTAAAGCTGTACTTCATTCGGGAGATTGGCGAAACGCACATGAAGATAGTAGACGGGTTGAACTCGCTGCTGCAGATGTCCGGTTTGCTGGCACGCATGTGTGAAGCTTCTTACGAGCATTCCTAGATTATAAACAATTTCCTATCAAAAATACAATAAAAGCGGATTTAAATCGATTTGAAACCCTGTTTAGCGGAGAGCTGTCAAATCTGTCTCCATAGTAAAAGTGACAGCCAACTTGGATGATCAGCTGTGTGATGCAGGGACCGGTCATCAAAACATAAGCGCAGGGCGTAAACAATCTTCCCCCAAATGGCCGAAATCAGTGAGCGAAAGGACGAAATCGAGCTGTTGAAGCAAGGAGCTGAAGGTAAACTGTACGTCGGCACCTACAAAGATAAACGATGTTTGATAAAGGAACGGTTCGAAAAGAAGTACCGACATCCGGCGCTCGATCGTCAATTGACCCGGCAACGCATCAAGGCAGAACAGAAGGCGTTCCAGCGGTGTGCCACAGCCGGTCTGCAAACACCGGCACTTTACGGTGTCGATCTAGAGGGACGCAAAATCTACATGGAGTATCTCGATAAGAGCAGAACGGCAAAGGATTTCATCGATGAGCTAACGGCGGCACCGACGACGAATGCAACGGATTCACCACAGCTCAAGAAGCTGGCCGAAAAGATTGGCCATGTGGTTGGTGTACTGCATCGAAACAATCTGGTGCACGGTGATCTGACCACCTCGAACATGTTGCTGGACCCGGTGCAGGAGAGCGATGCGGAAGATCCCGTGTTCCCGTATCGGTTGGTAACGATCGATTTTGGTCTATCGCATTTCAGTGATAACAACGAGAACAAGGGTGTTGATCTGTATGTGCTTGAACGGGCAATTCTTAGCGCTCACAGCCAATTGCCCGACCTGTTCGGGATGATACTGGAAGCTTATCGGGTTCATAATACGAACAATTGCAAGGAAACGATCGCAAAGTATGAAGAGGTCCGTGCACGTGGCCGTAAGCGAACGATGGTGGGTTAAGGTGTATGCTCACCGTCCATGGAAATGTTTTATTAACCAGTATGATGTAACGAAATAAAGTAAAATGGTTCGAGAAGCTCGCACCTTGTACACAGCTTGTGCACCCATTTAAAGAAGCCCCACCCAAGGAAGACGTTGGAAGTACGATATTTACATTCTTACAGCCTGGATGGCATGCCTCCGGATGCTACAATCGTTTCGCCGGTAACGTAACTTGCATCGTCCGACACGAGGAATGCGCAGACACCGGAAATTTCCTTCGGTTGAGCGATCCGGCCCATAGGAATCCGGGAAAGAGTTTCTTCTTTGGCGGCATCGGACTCTTGCAACTGTGAGGAAAACCGGGTAAAGTTCCATTAGATTCTGCTTTCTGAAGAATCCTTGAAGCAAAAGGGGTCTTACCGCTCCGGCAAACTTAGTTTGCACCACCCCGGGCGCAATGCAGTTCACGCGAATGTTCTCGGTGGCCAGCTCCTGGCTGGCAGCCTTCGTCAACCCGAACAGTGCCGTTTTGCTGACGGAATAGGCACCCAACAGTTGGAACGGTTGAAACCCGGCGATGGACGAAATGAATACGATGCTGCCACCCTTGCGCTCTCGCAGGAACGGTACCGCTTCCTTCGCCAGCAGGTAGGAACATTTCACATTCACGTCGAAAATCTTGTCCCAGGCCGATTCGCTACACTCCAGCACACCACCAACCTCCGGATTGACCGCTGCGTTCGATACGAGAATGTCGATGCCACCGAACTTTTGGGCAGCATGATCAAACAGCGCCTTCCGATCGGTAGCATTCGCGACGTGACACTTAATCCCCGATACCTCCAGTCCGGCGGATCGCAGATCGTTCACGGCGCGATCGACGTTCTGCTGCTTGCGGCTACTAACCACCACCTTCGCCCCTTCCTGACCCAAACGTTCGGCAATGGCATATCCAATTCTGAACAGGAAATGTGAAAGCAATGATAAGGAAAAGGACTTGACCGATGTTTTCTCCCTTCCTATTTACCCTTCCGTAGAGGCCGTTACGACGGCCACCTTCCCGGTGAGCCGTTTAGCTGCAACGCCGGCCGAACTGCTGCTGCAAAGGTTACGGTCCATCGTCAGTCTGATGGCCTGTGTGAGTGTTCCGCTTCCAGCAATTGTTCGTAGCATTTTCTCCAAATTGGGCACTCGGTAAAGGGGATGCACTTTGAACCTGACCGGTGGGTGATAAGCATAGAAAATAAAAAGGTACGTCGGGTGATAAGAACCGGGAGCTGTCAGTGCTGTGATAGTGGAATGATTTGCAAAAAAAAGCTACCTTTTATTCTTCAACTTTTGGTTTCTGCTAGTGGAAAATTATTTCACAACAGTCGGGTGTTGTTGATTATACAATATCTGTACTGCTAATTACACATTCACGCTAAATATTTCATAAAACAATTGCACTTTATTTTCTAGCAAATCGTGTCATTAAACTGTGCGTGCAGGTTTGTTTGTAAATAAACACTCCAGCACAATGGTTCGGTGGTCGGTCAACAATTTGAATCGTGCGTTTGCATATACGATGTATTAGTCGAGTTAGTAGATTATAAGTGAAACTTTGAGAAAAAAATAAATGATAAAAGCATTCAAAACATTTTCAGAGAGTTTAAATGTGATTAATTGTTGTTTTAATATAAAATAATGCCGTTGAGAGTGTTTTGCTTGCAACGTTCACAGTTAGATGGCGCCACCATAGACCTCATCACCGCATCGTTGGGTATTTACATTCGTCATTGCATGATTCAATATATCCTACACGCTCCCACGCTAGGATAATTTAAGTCCTAGATAGCAGCAATGAACTCTAAGCATCATCCTTTGCCACAAAAGCGGCTCATCTCCCGTTCAGAGAAATTGTACACACATGTGCAAAATGCCTTTGTAATTGTAGTGTCTAATGTGTCCCCGGATAACATCTTTGCTTGGGCGGTCGTGTCGTTCAATCAGGGCTGATGTTGTTCGGTGGCATTGAAGCGTTACGTTGCGAGATTTTCGCCATCGGATAATGCTTTATGCAAACTCGCGCAACGTAGGGGTTGCAGCCCATCACACGTGAATCGCAAAATAGATGATAGACGAGCGCGAGAGAAAGCATTATGAAAATAGGAAATTCTTCCTTCCTAGCAAAGGAATCAATGAAACTATTCATCTTTTTTTGTCTGTCGTTGTTACTTTTAAACAAATGTTTCTTTTGCCAGCGGGATACAACAAATCAGAATCGAGAATCTCCAGTGCGCGAAAGGTCCTTAATTGCTTTATTGCTGCTCGCTCGGTGTGGTATAATCAGTGGCGATCCCACCCAATGAGGAACGTTTGATGGCGAGTCCTTCTTCAAGACGAGAATTCCGTGTGCGCCTTCCCCATTTCGAGACAGCACAATTCGACTTCATTAGGGCTTCCGGACTCGCCGATCGAGTGGGCCAGATAAGCGCATCCTTACCGACAAACAATTTAATCCCGTCGTCGAGGACATCTTGCTCGCTCCTGCTCGCTATCGCTGGCAATAAAGTCAATTTATTTAGTCTATTACGGGGATGGCACCCCTCTCCACAGAGTGGGACACACATCGGAGTCACATAACAACGCGCAGAACCTGCAGTCGAGCAGCAGCAGCAGCAGCAGCAGCAGAAGTGTATAATTATTTCAACCCACGGTAATTGCTCCCTAGGTGGTGTTCGACAGCGGAGGGTTCAAAAATCAACACCGAACAAAAACGCTCGAAGCAGCCTGTTTGGAACCCTCCCCTTCTACAATTGTCGCCAATGTAATTTGGTTTTAAGTCGTTCCAAATTAATTGTTAATCGGAGAGGAGAAGCATTGCCAGGATCCTGAGCGCCTGGGACCGGATTGGCCCGTAGGGAACGAGAGCAACCGAGTGATAATTTGAGAGGTTGTCTGTGGCTTCTCAAACGATCACTTACTTGATAGGGACGGTTTGATCTATTGGGTCCGGTTAATCGGGCAATCGTGGGCATTCGGGCGAGAGTGGTATCAGATTGGAGATTTATGGAACTCTGGACTCTTAGCCCCGGCGAATGGGGAAAGTTGTTTAATAGGAAAAGTTTGTTTTATCACTTATTGGATTGGAAGATCTAATCCGAGCAATAGGAACCCAGGAATACCAGAGATGTGAGTGCCTTTTTGATTTGAATCTTCAGTTACGCACAAATTAAACCCCTCTTTAAGAGACTTCCTAACTTACTGACGCAACAGTCACCAGAGTATATTCCCCCATGAGGCCTTATTTCATAAGAATCTTTTGCAGTCTTCATCAATAATTATTATTAAAAAAAACTTTTTTTTGCGCCACTCCATTCGATGTTGAATTATTAAACAATTTTTAAAATCGTTTTATGGCAGCACGCTGAAGCGATTAAAACATGTCGACTCGGCGCCTGGCAAACAGCTCTCGGCGGACACATTTAGGCGATTTTAGTTTCCAAACTGAACCCTCTCGATCTCTCGCTCGTATCTGCCTGCGAACGGTCAGGAAAGTCCATTTACATCTGGCTTAATTTATTGGTGGTTTGTAATGTTCCGACCGTTTGAAAACCGTTCCACCGTGATAAAGGTGATAAAATCTCCACTGTATCAGGGCTATGTTTTTACGACACATTTCCGTGTTTGAATCGTGGGTACACTTTTTGGACGTCAATTTTAAGGATTCGTGCTGATACGAACTAAGCGCCGCACGGCGTCCGCCTAAACAACATTTACCGGGCTAGCGCAGATCACTATCGCACGCACGTTGTTGCTGTGGCCCCTGTTCGTTTCGTTCGATTGGATTGATGCTGTGGCGTGAAGGATGTTCCGTGTTCGAAGGGGGAAAAAACGAAAAAATAAAAAAAAACACACACACACATCCAGACAAGAACTCCCTCCTCGAGATGATAAACGGCCACAGGAAGAAAAACAAATCTGAGAAACAACGCCCGTCCGCAGCACGCTGGGCGAAAAGCCGATTCCCCCTCGGTCCACAGGGCCACGGGTAAGTGAAACCGATGAGTAAACATTTTAGCAACATTCGACAAGAAAAGGTACGAAAGCCAACAAAATAGGAAAAAAACGTGATGATGAACAGGGAAGGCGAAGCGGGTCGGAAGTGCACAGGGACACGAGGCCTGAAGTGTGTTTGTGCGATTGTTCTGTTTACGCTCGTTGACATCCGCTCGGTAGCCCCCGGAACGAGGCGAGGAACGTCCTCCCAGCGATTGTGCCCACGTGGCGTGTGCCGTTCCGTCTTTTCCCCCACGCGTGAATTGATTTCGACTCGGAAACTCGAACCTCGCACTCCGCCCGATGCCAGTGCCCCGGTCGATTGATTTTGATCTTTTATTTTGGAGAAAAAAAAGGCAAACTGTTTGCCTGCTCGGAAGAGTGGAGCGCACAAGTAAGACATATCGGTGGGCTTCTCAAGGAACCTGCGGCGTTTCGAGTTTCGTGAGAAGATTAATGATCACCGTGGGTCGTAGAATGTGACGGCGGCAACGTTTCGAGGGTTCCACGATGCTGATTTACATGGGATGATGTGTTGTGCTTCAGATCTGGGATGGAGTAATGGATGTATCGGTAGAGTGGAGCATCAGTTTTAAACCTTCAGCCTGTTCTTTGGCAAAAATGTTCGTCCTTTTGCAGACGGAACTATGAAAGGACTCCTTGCTCCCTTCCTCGTCTGCCAATCCATTATCCCGGTCGTTCAGGTCCGTCCTTGTGGACAGTCTAAAAATTCTTTACAGGTTTCGGTCGTCCGGTGCCATTCTCACGACATGTCCAGCCTACCGTAGCCTGGTGACTCGAAAGAGCTCATCATTGTAACGGCTCCCCTAGCGTGTCCCTCCACTCATGCAGGATCTCGAACGCGGTTGAAAGCGTCAGGAATCAATTGAAAACACTCCAAATGATGGAGTTGGGAAGTTAACCGCACACAGGACTGACTACTTTGCTACGAGTAAAATCAAGTCAAGAAAGCCAGAAATGGTAGGCCAACTACCTCTTAAGATTGTAGTTAAGATGGGATGACCAGTTCAGGACTAAGCAGGACTCATCCCATGCTGGACAAACCGTTTACCATAATTAGCTCGGAATATCAGTCTACAATCAGCTAGGGAGGCGAGTACAGTACAGAATCCCTCAGAACAAACAGGCAAAGGACTTTGACTTTGCCACTAAGCGATTGTGCACCCCCTCCCCATAAAAGAAAGCCACCATGTCCATTTGGTAGATGAATGCCAATTCGTGTGGGGGTTTTTTGCTCAATGAGCACCACGTCTCTTATCTTATCATCACCGTCTACTCTAAGACGAAAGACAGACAAAAGCACTTTCGAAGCTGTGTCCTGTAATTTAGCCACTTTGCTCCGGCGTAACGGCCATTTTGTTATTTTACCGAAAATTCCTATTTACAACGAACGATCGTTCCGATTGTGAGCGTGCGTGTGTTTGGAAATAAAACAAAATCTCAACTTATTTCGAGTCACTTTGCTCCGTTCATTGAACCGAGCTGAATCCCACCATCCCCCCCACCCCCCCACAAGTCGCTCAACTATAATGCTCGTTGTTTTTCTTGCCGCACAAGAAGCAAATGCAAACGCAAAACTACGAAGAGCGAAGAATTCTTCCAATTCTTTCCTTAGCGCCCGTATCGTCTCTATCGCGAAGGAAAACTTTGCCGCCATCTAGGCGCCAGCTTTATGTACGCGGATAGTTTTATTCTTGGCCTCCCGTCCTACCGACTTCCGTGGCCGCAGCCAGAAGGCACCGACGGGGGCGAGGGCTCTGGCGGGGGTTTGCGCCATCTTGTGTAACTTTTCCGGCTTTTGTTCGGCATTCGGCATGGGATTTGTAGCAGTCTAGCGTTTGATTGTTGGGCCAAAGCACGGCCACTGACGGCAAGGGAATTCCCCCCATTCCCAGAGCTAGGGCAATGGAATGATTTTCTTAAAATTGTGCTCCGCAGGACCAGAGCTGAGCATCTTTTATGGACGATGATAACTTTTGATCGTTGTGAAGCCATGCATGACTAAAGGAATGCATAAAGTAAGCTGTAATGGCGCACTGGCGAACGCCACTCAGATGTGTATTCAGATTCGGTGATTTATTGCAGTAGTTTTACGTGTGGGTGTTTTTATGGGCAAATGTTTGCAATTTATTGATAAGAAACCGGAATGTGATTCTATTGATACGATCTGTAAAATAAGTTCCGTTGAAAGCTCAGTAACGGCGCTGATAGGAACTCGCAACTCCTTGCAGCAATTAGCTATGGTTCCAAACAGCCATTAGCGAAGCATAACAAATGGCCAACCTAATAGACTACACACAATCACTACAATCGATATGAATATGTAGCAAACAGTTCCCCCAGCATCCCTGTTCAATAAAAATGTTCCCCAATAGATGTTTGTCCATCGTGCCATTCACGTGGCCTTCGACGGGTTGATGTACACATTGTCCGATAAGCACATGCACAGCCTCCGATCATTTTTCTTTCGATTTTCACATCATACCCACGACATTGGCGGTGTATATCGATTCGTCACACACCGGAAGAAGTGTGACCGTTCGCAACCGGCAACCGGAACCGATGCCAGGCAGCGGCACCCATCACCCATCAATTTTTATTACCGTAACATCACAACACAACCTCTCACCGGTACAGCAGTGGACCAGTGTGTGAACCCGTAATGTGCAGGATTTGTTTTCATCGATGACAATCGACCCTGGCGCTCGGTTACGGTTCGAGCCGGATTTTCCGGACACTTCCGGGTGGATGGCAAAGGTTTTTTTTTTTAATCTCTCCCCCACTCCCATTTCTTGAAGTCAAAGTCCATTTCCTTCTCCGTCTTTGGGTGAGTTCCTTGTGTGGTGACTCTATCTTGATTCGATTGTTACTTGTGTACAGGGCCGGCCGGAAGCGTGCAGGCGAATCGAATCAAAATAATGCCATAAATAAAAACAAATCAATTGTATCCTGCTGGATACCAGCGTCACACACACAGCCGTCGTTTGCCACCATAACCACATGGCTTCGAGGGATGTCATGCGTGGGATGCATGGGTGTTTAGAGATTCTCGCAACATCCCAATGTAGTACCGAAATCGAGTATGTTCCACGCAAATAGGGGGGTTTTGCGAGCCGGCAAACTAAATCAACCGAAACACAACACGAGTGACAACATAATTTATACAAATGTGTCATACAGCCGCGGAAGATGGTATCCGGAAATGCCATTAAGATTATCACTCCAAGATGTCGAGATTCTGTTGACCCGTTATAGGTCGCTTTCGTTTTGTTTAGATAAAATTTTCCTGAAATCTGGACTGCATGTTAGAATTGGTAAAATGCTTTGCTGAGGACTGATTTGGGTGGTAATAGTTTAACGAGAACTGAACGCATTGTGCACACTTGTCTGGTTTCCATCTCGCAAGCGGAAGTGACAGTGATGTTTTCCTTTCCATCGCGCCTTTGTCCTTTTTTCCAACTAAACCCAGCTACAAAAGGGGTAGAGCGGATTTTCCTACTACCGTACCATCCGGAGCAATTTTAGACCCTCGTGCGTTATAAAAATGAACACTTGACGGTGCAATTGATGCGTAACAAGCAAAAGAAAAAGGACTGTGACATGGATGAGTCATCGAGCAAATAGAGCTTTATTAGCGCTCTGTACGGTGATCACTTGCAAGCGCCTGAAGATATGCAATGTGCTGCTTACAATATACTCAAGCAAAATACTAGAAATTATTGATTGCATACTTTTAGGCGCAAATATTTCAAAGCACTGCAAACAATGAAGTAATCTTTTCTAAGCAATAAACAGACTATCTCTGCCGGCAGTAAGAACTCCCATATAATTCGATCCGTTGCGCTCATGCATATTTATGTTATTTGCTTCGAAACAGTGCCTCACACTTCATCGGTTGATGTCGATGACAAATGGTAAAATTTCACGCCATCGTTTTTATTCCGGATCATCAAACGGATTCGCTGATGACAGCGCGGATGACTCGGCAACGGTGCGCGACTTCTAACCTTCCTTACGGATATGCACAGCACATAGTAAGACGGAGCGCTTCCTTTTCCATGACTCACAGTTAATCTCATGGTATCTCTAAAAAAAAAATGGACGATCCAAATCGTACAACAATTCCCTGCCCCCCAGAATGCTCATCCAAGAAGCGTTGCGAAAATGAAAACGAACCGATTTTCCAGGCATCATTAACTCGTAATTTAATGATTTTTTATGATTTCCATTCCGCATCAGATAGTTTAACGATTGTTTCACCCTTGACGCGCGGCCCTTCCGCAAGTGAATGATAAAAAAGGGGGAAAAATTAATTGTCACCACCAAACCACCACCGAAGTGGCACAAGGCAGCCAACCAAGGATCGCTCAGCCTGTACTGTTTGCTGGAGCGCCTCTTGATGGACACCGGAACCGAACACGGAAGTGGTGGTGTGACAGCAGTATGGCTCTCGATGGTGATGATGAGGCGGAGATGCTGTATAATCGTCATAAATATAAAAAGATAAACCCATCATACAAATGAAAATCCAGCCGTTCCGTCTCCCAAGGCAACGCGAAGAGAACTAATCAGGGTGCTTTGTGGCACCACAAAACCCTATCTGGGTCCAGGAGATGCTGAAGCCGCTAGTTCGGTGGACGGAAAAAGGGATTAAAAATAAATAACGCGCGCGCTGAAGTGGTGGCAATTAAAAGAATGTGCAATGTAAACAATAACAAAAGCCAAAAGTGACAGTTGACAGCAAAAAACTAGTACTCAATGCCTTCTTGGATGACGGTTACTGAGCAAGGAAAAGTAAGTAAAAATGGAACGGATTGGATCTTCAACGGTGTGGTAAAGAACTGAAGGAAAAAAAGTAAAGAAGAACTTCGTCTGGGCGGATTCACCGAACCACGGCGAACCATAAATCAGCGATTCCAACAGCCTGCCGTCATCGAATCTTGGTAATATTTCTCGGCCGCGCGCACCGGAAACCGTTCATAATGCAAACGTTACTGAAACCGATTTTAGGAAGATGCTCGCATCCGGAACCCATTCGAGCGTATTTTGTTCCTGTTCCGCCTGTTGGAACACTGCCAAGCGCCGTTGCTGAGGCTGTAAGTTTGATTCTTTTGCGTACATTTCCTTATTCCAGGACGTCGCTAAAGAGCTCGCTGAAATAATGTTATTACAGTAATGCATTGCAATATTTCCCAGTTCTGGATGTGTGAGCGTGTGTGTATGGATTTGTTTGCATGGCGTGGAAAGTGATATTTATTTATCTTCTTGTGCTAGTGCCAGTGCGGTAACTGTGGAGGGTCGTGTCCTGCAGCAGGGGTTCTTTGGGTTGGGAAAATATTGGCAAGGGGACAAATCCCGTGCTGCAGTAATAGTATGACAAATGTCACATTTTCCTGTAAAGCCATTCGTTTCCCTTTTCGGCGGCGTAACCAATAGCAACCAAGAGTGGATTAACGTTTTGCTAGTCGGAGATCCTTGCAGAGTCATCGAGTGGCAAATCACCTGCACGTGACCGTTTATTTGGTGTCGTCGGGTCAATCTTGGGAGGATTTCTGGGTGTTTTGGGTGTAAAATGTTCGCTGGGCTCTTAAGTGAAGCTAATTAATCATGCAGAACATGGGCAAAACTTGTCCTTCTGGAGGACGTATTGTGTTCTCCCATTAATCCTACGGTGGCAAATAACAAGGGAAATCAAATCTGATACACTCTTCTCCAAATACAAATAACAATTTTAATACATTGATCGAACTTTTTAGTTTTGCCAGCTATAATACTTTAGCTCAAATTTATGGGCTTTCACTAATCATTTGCATTTTATGTGCCGGAACATCCTTAGCCGGCGAATTCTATTTCCTAATGTGCTTCACAGCACCATAACCTATCATAAATTGCAAAACAGGGTACGGGAACAGGCAGATAGAGCACTGGCAACGATTAAATGGGACACAATTATGAGCCCATAACCTGTGTGTACGTACACATGACGATAGGCTGTGAGGAACCAGCACTCGATCCCTCGATGGTCTAACCGGCTAAACTTCTTAAGGTCCCATGCCGGTCCCGTTTACGACTTATTTATGCGAATCAACGAAAGTGCAATAAAATGCCGCAAAAGGGGGTTGTTTGCCCGGCAACACCGGCAAACAGACAAATCCGTGCCCGGTCCGAGGTCGAGGACAGGCAGCGCAAAGGGAGCTTAAAAATCGGCAGGAATTTAATCAAATTAATTGAAAACATTACCATTGCTCTCACGCGTCTCCAGAACCGACACCGAACACTCCGGATAGGGCAGCTGTCATAATCGCCGTTTGCTGGATTTTTGCGGCAAACAGCTCCGGCATTGCGAAAAACGACCCTCCTGTTCGTCCGTATAATCGAATGGTTCATCTGCTCCGATGACAAACGGGCAATTCGGCACAAAATGTGCAATTTTTGTGTTCCCCCATGCCGTGAAGGGTTCGCTGCTAGCGGTGCAAGGCGCATCGATAAATCTCGGCTCGATTTCGGTCGGTTAAGTGAAGTGAAGACAGCTCAACAAAAGTACACCGGGCGAACCAACTTAATTCAATTAATCGTGGATGGTAATGAAAATTTATGGACCAATTTGCTTGCGTACCGTGCGTTAGGTGCACTTTCTACGCCGTGCGATATTGTTGGGCGCCGGCGATAGGAATGGATTTGTAAAGTGAGCGTACCTTCATGAATGCTTTGGTTTTAGTGGTCGTTCGGCGAAAGACTTCGGGGCGTTGACCGGACGTAAGGAGTTGTCCGGTAGAGATTTGAGGGAGTTTGTATAGCTTGGAGGAAATCTTTCACCCGAACGGATAATGACTCGAATGATACTGTCGATTAGTTAGGGCTTTAATTACTTTACGGGAGCACTGTGCAAACATAAATCTTCATAAAAATATCTAATGCTTGAGTGAGCCTAGTAGAAGTACCTATATTAACGTTTGAGATAGGAATTTCTAGATTGAGAATTGTAAAATTCTAGAAAGATATAACAACCATGTGCTTCGTCTTAGCTGTATCAGGAAGATGTGTATTGTGTCCACAAAATTAAGTGGTAGGAAGGTAGACATCATATTGTGGCCACCTTTATGGTTGAACTGCTTCTTGTTTTAGCGCCATCTTCATACAAGCCATTGGGCTTCAAGTATCACATAACTAGACCAAGTTGGTCTCTCGAAGATAGAGTTCTCTGGTAAACGAAGCCCCTTGGACGGCTAGATTCTTTGAACGGTTCACGTCTACTCGGTCATTTAAAGTGCAAAAAGTCCTCTGGAACAGATGAAATATCATTGGGTCATTCTGGTTCCCAACATGGCTAGCTCACACCTTGCTAGAAAGTGGCAAGAGGATAAGCGTCCTTTTACAACAGCACTTATTGCACTTTAGGTGCACAGCAATTTTCAGATTTTTGGACAGTAAATTAAAAAAAATAGCCTCGTAAGAGATTCGAGAGCAAAATTGAAGAATATTATAATAGTTCTTCTTTTTGGCCTAACGACATCTTAGGTCATGCCTGCCATTTTTGTCTTACTAGACTTAATGATACCACGTAGTTGGATAGTCAGTTCTCACTACGGGGGATCGATCTGGATGGGATTTGAACCCCGGTCCTGTCGTATGAAGACCGGCGCCGTTGTCGCCTCAACCACCGGACCGCCCCTTATTATAATAGTATTCGAATATTATTCGAAACGAATTAGTATTGGTAGTAGTTTGGGAATAGTTTCCACAAAATGTTATTGATACAAGGATTTCGCAATTGTGCATCACATTTGGTTCATCAGTCTTGATCACGTGATGAGGATGGCAATATCTGATCAATTAGCGTCAGTAGTTATTAGCTCGGAATCACAACATCCTCATCAAACGCAATGTAAATGCATCGCATACGATTTTTTAGCTTGATTTTTCCAACAAAAGATTGGCACGTTTCGCAACGCTTGCATAAAATGCGAAAAAGCTGTTAGAGCGCCAGAATGATGGCCGAAACTGCTGACAAGCTTATTACTGCGGAAGTTTGCCCCGTAACAAAAGAGCGTGCGGAACGGAAATAAAATGGCGTTGCTTATTTTTGCCCCAAGCTTGGGGAATGACAGATTTCTTCCTTTACCAATCCTGCATGATCCTTTACGGAGCTTCAGTGCCGGTCGTTCGCCTTCTTAGATCTGCTACCTTTTTTGTGTTCTTGGGCAATGTCAGCAGTGTGAAGGAGCAGTGTGCAATGGGGAGATGTTCTCCACCATACTGGCGCCAGTTGGGCGGTCGATTGGTAGCATTTTTGTTTATTTTTTTCACTTCTTTTTTGCACTGCGTCAATCTATTTTCAAGGATCTCGGGTTGGGTGCTTGGCAAGTATAACCTGGCAAATGCTCACAAACACTACGAAACGATAGGTCTGTGTTTTTACATCCAGCCAGCAATGGAAACGTGGGCTGCAGTGCTATGTACTAGTTGGCAGTCCGAGAATAAAATGGCGGTTTGCGCAGAGACTTGGTGGCCCCAAGCACGATGTTCCCCATTCTGTTATTCTTTCTGCGTAGAATTGGATGGAATGCCGGCAGAGAGAAAGAAAGAAACAACATTTCAATACAGAATGCGTCACACGGGCTTGGAGGAGCGAAGGTACGGGGTGGATTTCCCGGGCAGCACAATGATATAAAATGGCGCCGGAAAGGCTGGAAAATAAGATGCGACCGGTTGGTGGAGAATTCGTTGCAGCCCGGGTGGATGCACGGACGCCAAGCGGAACGGAACCCGTACAAAGAGCAAAGTTCTATGTACTCTATGCGCATCACTTGCAATTGTTATAATGTGCTAAACGTTGCGGCAACCGTATTGATTGCAATGCTGATTCTTAGAATATACTGAACCTGATTAAGGTTAGTTTAAGATCAGATTAATGGATTCATTAGCCATTAGTTTTAGTTAATCATATCCCTTTTTAAGAAACACATGCACTTCTACATCCTCATGTCGTCCCAAATCGCGCCGCCATTTTGTTGCTGAAAGAAAAGGTGCTCCGTACAGCCTTCGCTTATGTACTTCATTTGTGCACCTGATCCTTCCCATCCTTCCAACAGTACCGAAGCACATAAGACAAGTTCGTTGGCCATGCCATTGAACCTCCACCATTATTTGATTCTAGCTCGCTGTGTGCGCGCATTAGGGCCCTCGTGGTGTGGGGATTTTATGGCAAGGAAAATATCAAACAACCAGTAGCAAAACAGCTTCGGCGAGCTACCACACTTCCCGGGCGCTCGAAACGGTAGCCGCCATTCCGGTGGGTGGATCCAGGAAGAAAAACTGCGCACTGGAACCGATTTCAGCATCTTCTGCGCGATTTTTCTTTCACGGGCCAATGGACTTTGCATTAGACGGCGAGCATTTGGGTGGGGCTGTGTAGCAAATCGCTTGCTGGAGGTATAGAAATGTTTGCTGAAATTTTGTACAAAAGTTGCTTTTATTTAATCAGTGTTTTATAACATCCTTTTACGACACAATTTTGCTTCCATTTTCATGCTGCTCAAACATTCAAAGTATTTCAACTTTTTATAACACGATTTGAAATGAGATGAAAAGTTAGATTGTTCGATTGATTTGTTTGAAACAGTTTGAAGAAGGACAGTTTTTATGGGAATTGTTTCACTGAAGGTTATTGCTTTTTCTATTGCATGTTTATGGCCTGGAATGATTGCTATTTACGAGTACAAAATACAATTATCGAAAACGAAAATATAAACGAAATCGTTTATGGTCTGATTAAATCTCGGACGAGATAAATTTTGATCCCATTTGAATATCAAACTTTTACTCTTTGCAAAAATTGATTTAACTCCCTAAATTAAATTTGTAATGTCCTGCTAGGAAATTTCGGTTTTATATTGCATTAATACAGTTATACCTCTTAGTTCGATATTAAATCATGCTACTTTGAAATAATTCGCCTAAGATATGAACCCGGGCCTCCAGAGTCAGACATAATATTGCACATTTTAAGCCTAACATTAAAACATACTCATTATCCCGAAAAATATAAGCCTCAAGAATTTTATTTTCTGCTTTACTATGCACGAAATAGTACTTAACTGTAAGAAAAAGCATTTTTACATATTCCTCCGATCCGTTCAACGAGAAACCGTAAGATTCGTTCAGTTTTGAATGTGACACCTTCGTTCAAATTGTCGACGAACAATTTGAAGTTTGCGATTGCACCCCCCCCCCCCTCTACCATTGACGTTTTCGTTCAAAATAGGGGTGGTTGGGACAGTTTCGTCAAAAAATATCGATTGTTTGTGACATTAGCTTCGTTCAATGAAAATAACGCTTTGGTTGTGGGAAGCGGAGGCATTTTTTCCATTTAAACTTTATTTAGATTAGTGCCAAGTGTTTTAAACCCTGTTCAGTGTACTTTAAATTGGTTGTAGCAATCCTGGGAAGAAATTCTGGTGCCGCACAACTCCGGAACGTGGTACCTGCCGTATTAGTCTCTGTCTGTTCGTGGTGTTTTGTGAGTGCTGACCGTGGTGCCTTACGCGATTCTTGTATCGCAAACCATTTTCCGTAAAATTCTGTACGATAAACCGTCTGCAACCCTTCCAATCAGGTACGTGCGAATCATTCAATCCTGCAGCAGTGCGTGGGTGTTGCTATCGAAAGGAATTGTAGTCGAAAAGTGTGCAAAATCAAGGTCTGCGTCTGCATCTGGTGTGTGGTGTTTTTCGATGGAATTGTGGCGGCCCTCCCCACCTACATAGATGTGGTGCGATATGAAAAAATATTGCCCAAATGGTCCGCTCCAGCCTGGCAAAAGTTAAGGTTGTCCAATGGGGTTACCAAGATAAGGGTGGCCCGTAGCATTATCGGGCGGGAAGGTGTTGTGGATTTTGCTGGCATTCGATTGCGTGCTGATGGAAGAACACACACACACACACACTCACAGTGGCGAAGGTGCGGGAAGAAGATTTTAAGTAAACAAAAATGTGTTAAAAATAATAGACCTGAAGCACGCGAGAGCGAGCATCACCGTGGCCGTGGTGAATATTTCTGTAATCTCTTTGGCGAAGGTAGCCTTGCCGAATCGACAGGATATTTTAATTCCATTACGCTCAGGTTTATCAATCATCGTTATAAAATGTACACGCTGGAAGAGGTGGCCCATTACCAGCGCTGGATGTTTATCGGATGAACTAACTGGCCCGGATGTATTGGATGTGATTCATGAAGCAGCGTGACCGACACCGGAGACCGGGTTTCCGGGAAGATGGACGGGTGGTGCGAGGACGGGTGGTACAGAAAACAAATACTCATTCCTGAACGATAACCGGCGAGCCAGCCACGCTGTTGTAACTGGAACCACAAGGCCTCCGTGCTCGAGTGTACACAGAGATACTGATAACGTGAATGCATCAACAGTCCGCTTGGAGAACCGGGCTCGTAGCTGTGTAGTAGAGACTGATTTCCTGGTGTAGCATAAAAAAGCATACCCGTCCAGAATGCGCTTACCCCTTTTTTCATGCTCGACTCGAGCTTCCTATTCCTAGATTGCTAGTGACCGCTAGTAAGGCAGCAAAAAACGAAACACTTGGTTACCCAAATACACAGTGGCCATAATCATCGGCCGTATTCCATTAGTAGTCGGGCGTAATTTCTCGGTGCTCGGTGCGTGGTAATATTCGTGGACCATCGTACCGTGTGTACCATGCTCTCTCACTTGGGTCGGTTGAATGAGCGGATAGTATGGTTTATTTTTCGTGTTCTAAAATTAACCGCATATGAAATCATCATGCGTTATTTTTGGTTCTCGGTAAACTACCAGCACCGAATGGTTGGTTGGTTGGTTGGATGCTGGTTGGTTTGAGTTACCCTTTCCCGCTGCGCCCACCTTGACCGCTCGGCGATGGACAGGTCGAAGGGTAAGATGGGTTTATAGCGAAGAACTCACCAACGCCACTATCGGGTTGCTCATCTGGCGATCATCGAATACTAACAACGCCCGTGGGAATCGTTGTCCAAGATCGTGGAATGCTGTCAATCAACCAGGAATCCATAGGAACTTTGTGATGCTATCCTATGCTTCAGCATAGGATACACTTCTTGACATCATCCTAGTAGACCTTTGCGCCCATCTTAAGCGGTTTCAACCCAATCTGTTCCGTGTGACGTAATGATTAGACTAATTGGAATGGAATTTTGGAACTGATTTCGGCTACTGTTGATAGTCGAATCCAACAGGCATATCAGTAATCTTTTAGACGTCAAACCGAGATTCGTAAATGGGATTGGCTTATGTCCGTCTGTGCGTTGGTATAATCAAACCATTCACTAACTCTAATGATAATTTAACTGATTTTAAAGATTACGTCGTCGGATGATTGGTTGGCGCCTTTTAACCCATTCCGCTTCGTTGACCCTGCTGGGCGAGCAATCCCTGCATGGTGAGGCCAGGTGCTAAGAGATCGTTTGATGGATGAATAGGAATACAAAACGTACAGCGCGATGCTGACACGCGGCATCCCAGGCGTTCCATATGGTTGCACCTAACCAGCAACCGGGATCGAGTGAGTGAGTGCAGCGGTGCAGCAGCGTTCGGTCGATTACCGGTTATCAGAAATCATCGCCGGGGCAGCAGGGCCTTGGTGGTCCTTGGTGCATTTCTGCTTGAGGTGGAAGGGAAGATCGCTACCGTGCGATATACCGGTTTGCCTTGAGGCGTCGCGCGGGACGATGCCGAGATTGAACGGTGAACTACATTCGGTCGTTCGGATCTTGGATCTGTCGGGTTCGCGCGTTGCACGTTATGAATGGCACGTTTTGTGAGGTAGCAGAAGACTGCACCCATCGTTCGTTCAACGGCTCGCAACCGTCGGCTGCTATCCCGAAAGGGCCGAGAGAAAAAAAAAGAAGAAAACAGCGTGCACACATCTTGCCATTTGCACTTGCACTTGCACTTGTTCCCGCTACATTACACCACGCCATTTAAAGTGGAGCGCTTTTGGAGTGCCTTTGGAGTATTGGGAGCGGGTTCGATTGGCCAAGCAGCGCATGGTGGTATGGCCCCGAGACACCCACTTGCAGCGATGATGGCGTCGGCCCCACTGGTGCTGATATCATTGCTGAACTATTTTTACAAGTCTCTCGTCCACACTCTCGTCATTCATATGCTCTGTTCGTGTGTGTGTGTGTGTGTAGCGTGTGGCGAACTTTTGCCTAGCCAGCTTCGTCTCCTGCTCCAGCCTCCAGCAAAGTCTTTGGAGGGTTTTAACAGTTTGCATCAAAATTTGCCTTCTACAGCAATGCGGGCTGTTTGTTGCTCGAGTGTGTTTCACCTTGCTTTATTCCGACGCCTTCGCATACATGACGCCCAATCGGCCATAGCACCCATTCCCCCGGGGGCGGACGATTGGCTTTTTTCGATCCGATGTAGCCCGGCAAATTGCGGCACGCTACGGCTTAAACGGAAAGGAAGCAAATCCTACGCATCGACGCGCAATCCGCTCCGAGATCCGAGATGCTGGCTGAATGAATCGATCGTAGCTGGGGACTGTATAAATGTCACCTCCGCTGGATATTAGATCTGTTGATTTGCTGTTGGTGCGGAAATGGCTTTACACTGGATCCAGTTATTCATCCAGTTCGGGTTGGTAATGAATTTTATGAATGAAACCTGTCGACAAGGCCCCAGATCGATGTTGAGCACCGTGTTTGGGCGAATCTTAGCTTATAGTCAAATATGATAGACTCCTCTTCCGAGTTAGATTGAATTTAACTGTACCTTCGATAACTCTAACAAATAAAAAAAACCGACTCAAATATCGCAGCACGCACCAAACGGATGATGGATGGAAGCCGTATGCGTTCGATGGTGACATTCTTTCGGCGAGAAAATCCACCTCGCACCCTGACACTGGATGTCTTCGACGGCTCCCGGTACTCAAGGGAAAACTGTGTGAGATCGATGATGGAATGCATTGCGAAGGGGTTGGCTTTCCCCGGGAGAAAGCGGAAACCAAATCACAGCCCCACAAGTGCACGTCCGAACATCAATCTGGCGTGTGGCGGCTTGATATCGACATCACGATGGATGGGGACGGCCACAACCGTCCGCCCATGGTCACCCTTTTTTGGCAAGTAACGGTGCGAAGTATGTGCAAGTGCAAACACACAGGGAAGAAACGGGTTCTCTCTCTTCTAGCTGCATTCCAGCTCAGGGCACTACTTCATATCGCTTGAGCAATATGCAGTTCTAGTAGCGGCTCTCTGTCACCTATCCACCAATTCAAGAGAGTTGGAAAAAATCATTTTCAGTATAAACGTGTCCGAAAATCTTCTTAAAATCCACCACCGATCCGTGAAGAGCGAAAAAAGGGCGAATACAAACAGTCATCAACTGTCATCAGCATTTTGTCTGTTTTTGCCATCAACAACACTTGCTGTGGGTTTGGGGGTGAGCATCTTGGCACGCATCAACCCCCTTCCCATACGATCGGGTGCAATCGGCTTTCGTCACGAAAGATCACGATCGTCACCCGGCTCGGGTGGTGGCCGATCGTCCGCTCGGATGGGGAGTTCCGTTCGGGTTCGGTCAGCGCTGCGGATTCAATTTGAACGATCACGTTGCCGGAACCGGTACCCTGCTCGTGGTTAGTTGCGCGCTGCGTGTTGATTTGTTCTCCACAGTTTAAGCGGTTTGGTGAGTGGTGTACGGCAGTGTACGGTGTTGGTGGTGGAAAGAATTGTGTGTGTGTGCGCGCGCGCCCCAACACACTTGCTCATTCGCTAGCCTTCTCCTGTGTTTCTTTCCCCTTAGTGTTGTTGATCTTGCTTTTTTAGGTAGGATTGGTGTGCATACGATTAAATTTTGTGCTTCACTGTGTGGAAAAACGTCATTACGAAGCGCTTTTTTTGTGAGGCGGAGTGAAACAAATCGTCCTTCGGGAGTTAATGGTAAAGTTTTAGTGCGCTTGGAAGGTAGACGTCCAATGTACGATCGCTGATCGTACTCGTGGCATCCTTGAAGGTGTGGGCACACAAGTGAAGAGAAAATAAGGGAAAACTGAAGATTGGTGGTTGAGTTGTTTGGCGAATGAATATGAGTGTGTTTGTACTTTGCAGTGTTCAATATGTTGGGAAAATTAAACATAATTAAATCAATACAGAAAATATGCCTTGACGTGTAATTTGAAACCTCATCGTCCTTGAAGTTGCTAGCACAGTGATAAGTTATTTTTTTCTGGCGAAAACCCCCTTCCTGCAAAAGGGAATCTTTTCGGTTTTGGCGCCCTTTTTCTTTCGGTCATGTACAATTAGTTTAGGAAACGATCCGGCTAATTCAATTACCAACCGCCTTCCGAGTGTTCAGTTCGGTTAGGAAGTTAATCCACGCAGAGTTTCTTTGGGTTTGTTTCAAAAGCAGTGAATAAGTTGTGATACGAGTGTCTGGAAGATGGATTACATCCGGTGTGTTGTAGAGTAGCAGCAAATCAAGCAACAGATTTTTTTTTCTTTCCTTCAGCACAGACCAATCTTAGTATATTGGTAAACATCAGACGGCTTCAAGTGTGTGGCAACGTCGTCCGATACAGTGTATTTATAACATAAAAATCCCCGTGAGCGCTCTGTGAGCTGTGAGTGTTTTTGAAACATAATTTCGCGCCCACAACTTCACCCGCGACAGCAGCAACAACAGCAGCAGCCAGTTACTCCTACTTATCGAAGTGGGGCGGATTTTTTCTGTATCAATTGTCTAGCAGTAGACCACCAGCAGGGGCAGCAGGGCAGAGCGACTGATCGAAATAACCTCGAAAGATCGCGCACCGGTAAGCCGACGGCTCGTCCCACTCGAGAAGCAGCATCCTTGTAAGTAGTGTGTGTAGCTTTTGACCTCTCCTACTACTCGTAGGTTAGGGCATACGGCTAGGGCATCGCGTTTCGTATCTGCCACCCTTCAGCAGCTGTAGCTGCCTTGCTTCAGATCGTTTTTGACGCCTCCGCGCACATTTTCTGGCAGTTTTGCCACTTTTAAGACCGGAGCTAGTATGAGCTGTGAGGGAATAGGCCGTTCGACACGATCCCCGATCACAGACCCGTGCAGTTTGCATGGGTGTCGATGGAGACGCCTTAGCACAGGACGGGGGGCGAAACGAACGGTTCTCCTACGTGGACCTGCCGTGAAGCGGTTAATTGGATACTGTGGAGGCTGTAACGGTGAAGGTTATGGTGAGTGCAACATCTCACGACATGTGTATGTGTTGTAGCTACTGCAACTACCATGCAGCTGCCTGCTACTGTCCGGTGAGGTATGATTGGCCATTTCACTGTGCAAGACTCGATTGAAGCAGATAATGTAGCCACGAATAGCCCAAGGAAGCTCTCAGAAGCGAGAAATTGATTCCCAAACGTAGCACGGCGATTGGTTTCACAACGTTACGTGAACGATTTATCTTTAGCCAGTGACGTCTTAACGATCATCAGGAAGTTAGGCAAGGGCCTGCAAATGCGATTTCCCCTGAAAACCCCGGTGAATCATGAGCGAAATTCGCGTGAAGTCTTCGCGCACACCTTTTGAGCTGGTCTGCAATTGCGATGCCACGTCACGCGTGTTAAGAAACTTACCACGACTACACGACTCTCCGCCCGACTGGTATCTTGTGGCGATCATAAAGAGAGGCCCTTCATCGTCTCGCCTGGCATCCGGCTAACCAGTTTTGTATTCCCAGCCAGCCAGCCTTGCGCACCTTCTCCTTGCCTCGGGCTCGGGACGATCGCAGGTGTATGGTTTTGTTTTGTTGTCCTCCTGTCGAGACGGTCCTCGTCGTTGTTTTTTTGTATGTCACTCATGTCCAATGTGTTTTGCGTCCGTTTCCGAGCATAATGCGGGCTCGTTGCTGCGTCCTTCGCATTCATATTACGTCAGGAAGATTTGTATCTTTCGCTGCTTTTATCGTCCGTTTCATTATGAGTTGTCGCACGAGAGCGTGTTCTTTCGATTCGAGACTCGAGCGCTTGGCTCTTGGCCGCTAGCCCAGCTGTCAACTTTCTTTATTAATCCTTTTTTTCGTACCTCAATCGCTTAATAAATGAGAATTTATATGCAATTCATGCAAAATATAAAGCAAAAAAACACACATCACAGGTTAGGCAACCGGAATCGGTGTGAACCTGTTTTCTTCAGACATTGACGGTAGTTTCAACATTCTGTCCGCGGTCCACGGGTAAATTCTCTCGTATCAGCAAAGCGCCGAAGTTTCGGGGGATGAAAATTCAAAACGAAATCACAGTTTTGGGACGAGACTGGATAATTTTTCGTCCGCGTGCAACTCTCCGCGCCGGCTTAAGCTATAAATAGCTTTCGATCGTGTTCGAACAACCACCGAACCGACGAGTGTGGCCATAGGCCAGTAGTATTAACTCGTATGCCCTCTTGTTTTGCGTCCTGGTTTCTTGTGATCCTAACAGCATTTGGGTAACATCTGGATGGGTCGTCTTAGTTTGATTTTTGTGCTACTAAGAAGGTGGAAATATGCAACTGAAAATTGGGATTGGGAGTTTCGGAGGAAAAATATTGGATTTCTAGAAGAGATGCTAATACTAGGATTGCATCTCGATCGATCAGAAGTCAGATGAGATAGCCTGAGCAGAGGAGAAGATTCTGTTGTCATATATAACAGCATAGTGCATGTTGTTGAGCGTGATTGCCTCGAACTGGCGTGTTTTATGTGCTTCTTTGTCACAGAAACACGTGTCGAGGGTACAGTGGCATCGGCGTTATATTTAGAGCTGCGTCTTTTAACAGCTCTCAGTAACTTGTGAATGTTTGCCGTGTGACGTGGGGGATCGCAAAGGTACATCTTCTTCCGAAGGAATTAATGTGCTGTCGGCATCAGCACAAATTATAGGGAAAACAGCTTAAGCTCTGCCGCAGAACATTGTGTTATGTTACCGCCAAGAACGTGAAAATTGTATGTTTACTTCAATGTTTGTTTATCTCCTCGTAGCCGCCTCTAATCGCGAGCCGAGTCTACTGAAACTCGATTAGAAACCTCTGCTACGGTGAGACCGGTTTATCAGCATAACAGGTTGCTCACCTGTTCTTATCTGGAAGTACGAACCGCTAAGACTGGAGCCCTCACCAAGCACACGCCCAGTTCGCGAAGTCACCAACATGCACGAAACTGTTACTTTGCCTTTGTGGTGGCATCAAATATCGAAATCGAGTGTGTGTGTGTGGATGCTGGGGAAGCTCTCTGTATCATTTACTCAGCAGATTGGGTCTCCAGCAAGCAAGCACAAACGATTGGCGTTGTGGTATGGCAATTAGCTTTCATTGTCATTGGCGAGCGCGATCGTGCGCGGGTGACTAAGGGCAGTGTATATATCTATCTACACAGAACCCAACACGGCATCGCGCTCGCGCATCCCAAGTCCGCGTTCGACTACAATTGACTCCAACGGATATATCGGATATATTACCTCATCATCGTTCTCGGATGCGAACCGAACCGAACCGCAGACCACTCGCGCGAGATCTCGCGAACAGCGAGACTTTGCCGCTAATTGGAAAGGTTAATTTTGCGCGTGGTGGCATCAGCCTCTTGCATTGCTACTTGAGCCTCCCCAATCATGACGTCATGCCGTCCAGCCGTACACAGCACACAGGGTGTTGTCCTTGTCGGGGCGAGTTTGAGTGGTGGTGTCGTTTTTTTTGTTTAGCTTTATTTTGTTTTGTTCGTTGGCTGTGAGGCAGGAAATGTGGTAGAAATACACACATACACACACACACACAGCCAATGGTGGCCAAACGATGTTGTCCAAAAATGGGCCATCTTGACGTGCGGATGGGCGTGTGTGTGTGTGTCCGTAACTCTCCGGCCATACTTCCGCTCGAACTCGGGTTGCCAAAGCTACGTTTATTGGTATTCAATCATTCGCTTATTCGGTTATGCACTGAAACCATTTATGGGTGTCCCTTCCTCCTCGGTGGCGGGTCGTACTGCTCCACCAACTCGCGGAGAATTGCTAAGATATTCTCAAACCATTTACGCTGCCCCTGAGAATCTACGCTGTATGGGGACGCGAAAAAGGAGGTCCAAATCGTTGTCTTGATGTGAGACGGCTTTGCCTGCGCTTTGACGGTATGTTCCATTCGGGGATGGCGTCTCGTTGGGGACGGGGAAGATGCTGAAGGGAAGGGCGAAGATCTGTTAGAATAATAAACATAACCTAAATTTATCTCGTACCGTCAGCTTAACGAATGGACGGACAATGGCAAGAAACAGAGGCTGATTGGAAAACAGCAGCAGCAGCAACATAAAAAAGGCAACCGCGCAATGCTTCATCATTTGCATCGAATGCCGATTCCCGAACCTTTACCTCCATTGTGTTTTGATTTTTCTCTCCACGGCTGAGCAAATCTTAGTATGTTCTGTGCCCAACCAAATCGGGAAGGTGTAAACATACGCCCGCGTGTGTGTGTGTGTCTTTTTGCCTTCGGCTCCATGCAGTAGCAGTGTAGCGTGAAGCGAGTTTCGGGTTTGGAAGATGTTTGCAAATATGGCACCCGTGGCACGAGATGATTTGGGTGGCGTATGGTTTGGGTTTATTTGTACGCATTGGAAATAAACACTGGAGTGTGTTAATTAAATTATGAGGTGAAGCTGTTCAGCTGCTGTAGGGCATCAGCGAAATAGCCGAGGGAGCAGGGTCATCCAGTCGATAACTTCAGACTGCCGATACCGGTGCTGGACTCTCTCACCTTTCGGTGTGGAGTTCCACAGTTGGCCTGGGCTTAAGAAATGTCAAGTGAATATTTTACGATCAGTCTGTTGGCGCCAACTCCCGATTCTAGCGTGGTGGAAGCACCATTAATGTTGTCTATATAAGGCAACCGCGTCGAACGATCGTCCGGCGTTTCTCGGGCCGGAGGTAGCTCTCTATCAAACACTTCCACCGGTGGGCCCGTCGTCCGGTGAGCCGTCAGCGCACAAATCGATTGATCTAATGGGGCCGCGTCTCAATTGGCGCGTTGGTGCAATAGAGTGGTGCATCGACGAGTGGCCTCAATGCTACTGATTTGCTGAAGTATAGCCGAGTGGTCGTGAATGCTTAATTTATGATCGTGTTTGCATGCACGGGTTGATTGGTGCCGAATGGACTTTGGCTGGCGCTGTTGGAGAGCTCGCAGGAAATGTTAAGGAGATTGCGCAAGAAACTCTCCCGCTCGCAACGGAAGAGCTTCCTTCTGGGTGGGTGTATTTTTGTACATTTTCCCGGATGGCTGTGTGTGTGTGTGTGTTTTCAACGCGTTTCCCGCTCATCGTGTGTTTTGCAGAGTCAGCGGGGCACGCGCTCAGGTTTCGAATTCTTCGTCTAGCTTCTGCACCCAATGGAACTGCTATGTGTGTTGTTGGCCCCCAGTGCAACGCATGCATTTTTGTGCCGTTTGTTTACAGAATGCTCCGACGACGACTCCCCATCACACGGAGGTTGATGAGCGGGCGAGTTGCTGCGTGAGTGGCGCATTTTTGTTGTTGCCATCATTGGCTGTCCGTCGCGTCGTTAGCGTACTGCTGCGCGTCATCGTCATCAGTTTGTTGAGGTGTAAGGGAGGTGTTGTTGATACACTCGTCTGTTTGCTTCATCGCCCGGTTCGGTTGGATACGTACGTACGATGGATGGATGGAGATGTGTTCATAGGGGAGGCGGCAGTTTGTTTAGCCTTTTTTCCCCCCCTTGGAGGCGAACATTCCTGCGAACTCTCTTGAAGGTGTAGTGACTACTCCGGGCGATAGTTAGCGATTAAGCTGTATCGTGTTGGGAGTGTTATCTTTCGCTGGAAGCAAAATGTCTTCAACACGTTTTCTGTTTGATTTTTATTATGACTGGAGTACTCTTGGGGGACTCTCTACTAGCAGATAAGACTTTCGTTCTTCATTTCGTCGTTCTGGCTTCATTTCGTCGTTCATATGAAGCTCCGCGACGAAGCGCAATCCTCTTGATTTGTGTGCGGCTTTAAAGTTGTGTGATCGCCTCGGATCGTTTAACGCCATTCGAGCGTAGGGTCGTCTACCATCAATCTTGTCCTATAGGACACTGACATCGTCGGAGTTGCTGGCCATGGCGAAGTAGATGGAGGTCTGGTGTCACGCTAAGCGCAGAATTAGATCCACCAATTTATACCGGGCAGATACTTCAAAGCACCTTCAACATTACCTGTACGATGGATGCGACCCTGGACGGGTCGATTTCTTCCTGGTGTACAGCACCTTTCCGTGCCAGCCAGCCGTCTTTTACGATTTAATCCGCCAGGACCAAGCGAATGGCGCAATATTTGGGCTGACTGTGCATACTAAAAATAAGCATCGTGCGCACACCCAACCACAAGTATCGGCCGTACCACACACTCACACACACACATGAAGTAGAGTGGCATATAAATTTCGCACCACGTTAGCAACTCTACGTTTCATGACGTCGTGGCGTCGTTTTGGGGGGACGTTTCTGCTTCTTCGGATTGTTGCTTGCTTCCTTTTCCTGTATGTCGCCATGCTTGTATGCAAAATCGACAGCTGAAGATGGGGATAAGCAAACGAATGAAAAAAAAAACACACCAGCGAACTCCCTTGATCTCACCTTGTCCGCTTGAAGAGTTCCAGCCACAGGAGGCCTGAGCTCATGCTCGTATGACGAGGAACGGAAGTAAAACCCGTAGGAGAAAGAGGCAATGGCGCATATTACTGAAGTTTGTGGATGTGATTTATTTCGCAAAGTTGACGCTTGGCATGAAGAGAAGCATATAAATCATGTTCGTTTTATGTCACAGTAAGAATGAGCAGTCTGTTAATAAGCAACTGTTGGTCGAAGCAGCGGAATAATTACAAATATTGAAGTTCGCTTTTAATCTGAAACCGACGTTTATGATGCTCTGTGTGATTTACAGAGCAAAATGTGCCCCGCTTTTAAGATATCTCCACAAAAAGCGAGTAATACGCTGGCGCAGACAATCTGAGCACCATATGTGCGACCAGCAAACCATCTATCAACGGGCGGAGCGAGCGGGCTTGCAAGTCAAAATCTCCTCATTTTTAACCAAACAGATCATAATTTTTCGGATTATGTCAAATTTGTGGTAGATTTTGTTGCTGCGAGGGGCAAAAACTCAGACCAAATGACCAAATCGTCGTACCCGTGAGCATGATGCATCCTAATCCTACGCACAGCCGTTTCTCACGACGAGCCGCGGAGAGCTAGCGCTAACGAATTACGATCGTTTTGCAATGTAACTGTTTTCATTTGAGACGGAAGATGTAGTATGCGTCTCGCTTTCCCGTAGCAAAGATAGACGTCACATTGTAAGTAGCGGCACAGCATCTTTGAAACAGGAGACACTCGACTGCGCTGCGTTATTATGGTAGGAGGATGAAGGATGACGCTCCATGTCGCAGTCAAGTAAAACCCATTCGTGATGCTGTAATCGGTCGCGGCGGCGTGTGTGTTGGCGATGGACAGTGTCTATTTATTCCTCGCTTTCGTATCGCATGGCGGCGTGTGGCATGTGTATCGATCGGATCGGTGATCAATCGCTCTAGAAAGGTGTTGCTGGCTGTGTTGTTCCTATTTACATATTCCAACGCCTCCGGACGTTGGGGAACGTACGCAGATTGGAAAGAAAGTAAAAGCAACAAGACGGTGTAGGCGTTTATGATTGTGTCGTCTTCGCAGTTGGCTTCGGGAGTCGCGACATCTCCGAAACATTGGGGCGTAATTTACGATCGAAAGCTGTCTTGTTGTTGTTTTTTTCCGGGCGTTTCAATATGCATAGGGCGCCTATAAGAAATGACACACCGATCGAGTTGATCGAGATCGCAAGAAAAATGATCTTTTTGCGTGTGTGTGTTGAATATTGAATATCTTGCCTCCGGACGTGACATAAATTACACACCCATTATAAAATCGATCCAATTCCTGTGGTGATCTTCAACGCCACTCCTCTCCTTCATGCCCTCAATCGCACAGAGCAAACAATTCATTTACATGCCCAACAGAATCGGAAACTTGGATGGATGTGTGCTGCACTTTCCACAAATAAAACTTCACCTCAACGGCTCACGGCAGCGATGGATGAATATGAATGATTTGGCAATCGCGTTTAAAGGGTGTGACACACAGAACGCACCCGCACCGATACCCGTCCGCCCTTTGTGCTCCTTTCCCGCAGGTCTGGCTGCGTCCGTGTCCATCCCACTTAATGATGTGTGCGGCTGACAGATGAATCACTTTCGGGCCGTCTCGAAGACGCCACTCTGCTGCACGATGAATAGCGCGCACTGTGTCACGATCGATCGAGAGATGGTGCCAAAAAGTGAAGCGGGTGCTGTTTTGCTTTTCGTTTTATTTAGTGTGGCCCTAATTGCCTGCTGCTGAGGAGATCCTCCTATTGACGTAGTACTGCGCTTCGGCAGACAATAACAGCGAGGAGACGATCGTTTCGGTGAGGAAGTGTGTCTGCCTGTTCGACGCTTCACCTTTGCATGCGTTACCATCCTGAAATCCGAAATCCCTTTGCAAACCACACACAACCAACACCCAGCTGTTTCGTGTGGCTGGCTGGCAACGCGACGCGTCTTATAATTATCCTTCACACGTTCGAGCCAGCCATCGCCCGTCTGCTCAGGCGTGGGCTTAGTCATCATCAGTGCCGTTGTGCAAGCGTGGTGGTGGTGGTGGTGGTTGTGTGTAATCTTGGGACACTTTGCCCATCCGACCCAGCTGAGCAACGAACACGTACACAGATGGTTTTGTTGCAAGTTGATAATGGCGATTTCGAGTGTTGATCGCTTTGTTTTTGTTGCTGTGGTTGGCCCACATCGTAAACTTGTTCGCCCATTGTGATAAGTGTGGTGGAATTCCCGCACGTACACAGCCGGGTGGGAGGCGTTCTTTGTTTTTAATTCTGCCAGGGGGAATAATACTGGGAGGCTTCAAGCAGTACCTTTGATACATGTTGAAGTTGAATTCGGTTTTCAATATTGATTGTTGTAATCGATCAACAATCGAAGTACGAACTAAAAGATTTTTTTAATGATCATTGAGATCGTAAATTTTTTATTTTAAGTTCGTAGATTTTCAAGTTTTTTTTACCACATTTGGCAACTGCAAGCCATTCAAAACTGAATTAAAAAAACGGTTTGTTGGAAGATATTGGCATGGTTTTCATTAGAAGCATCACTTGCTTGTTTTCTCAAAGAGAGTTCATTCATACGCGTTAGTGCCGTCGAGAAGTGCAGTACGGGCAAAGTGAAGCGATGATAAGATCGACATTTGAACCGACTGAGACGAGCGAAAAATTCTCGTAACGACTCACTCTAATGAATTTCAAATCGGACGTACGCCAAGAGTGTCGAACCCATTGCCCTTTTTTATAAATTTGGATCTAAATAGTAAAGACAGACAAACGAAAAATATGCTTGCGATGAATAATAAAACCAAGCATATATCAGTGTTCTTCAAAAAACCGTGTAAAGCCTTCAACACAACCTTCTTCATGCTCTCTTTTTTCTCGCAAAAAAAAAAACTCTTCTGGAATGCAGTCGCTGGCATGCCCGTGGTATGCAAGACCACTTAACACCGGCCCGTACGCAACTGCAACAGCGAATGCAATCCTGGGGTTAGCAAAAAGAAAAAAACGCACGTTTTTGTGTCCTTCTCTTGCCGCCAGCAAACAGTGTGGCATGCTACGCGCTGCTTTTCCACCCATTTTCTTCTTTGTTGTTTTCCGCAATCTTTCCACCCTTTTGAATGGAGTTAATTCGTTGGCACTAGGTATGGAAGAGTGGAAAACAATAAATACAAACGAGGCGCGAATCGACGGGCACTTTCGCTGCTGCAGCGGACGAACGGAGAATATAGATTTTCCACACTGCATTTTCCGGTTGCATTTTGCTGTGAAGATTATGTGTTTATTGGTTTGGGGGTTGCCAGGCTGAGTGTGAGTGCAACTTTTTCAAAGCTCTCAATCTGCTGCTGCTGCTGCTGCTGCTGTGTGTGTAGGCGTTTGTCGGCGCATGTTTCACTCATTTTCACTTACAATGTCGCAAAGGGGGTTTTTATTTAGGTTAATATGGCTTTCCACAGTGCCCTGCCGATCGTGCCCGCTGCCGCCTGCCCGATGGGTTTACAGCAAACAGTTATTTAAAGATTGTTCGCAAACTGAGTCACATTTCAAGCAAGGGGCGTATTTTTATGGCTCATCGAACACACAGTCGCGGAAAAACACGCGGCTGTTTCTATTTGCAACATAAACCGACAGGAAATATTATTGGCACAGGGCGTGATTCAAATGTCTCAATGTGCTCAATAATATTGCGCCTGGAAGAGTAAATAATTCTCAACTAACTTTACAACAAGATACGGCACAATTGACACAAGACGAAGGGCGTACTAGGGGTTGGCCAGCTTTTTTTTAACACATGGCGGCTTAACGCACACTCTACTCAATAAGCGCAGCTGCAATCGATTAGCAAGAAGATGCTGATGCTCTGCAAAAAGTAAAACCGTGATGCCAATTATGGTGAGTGAAGCCGTTTGAAGTTTACCGCCAGATCGGTGTTAGTGTTGCAACAAATCACACTCTGTCATCGTGCAGCAGCGTGTAGGGGAATGATTTTATCACGTGACGAGAAGGTACCTTGAATTTCTTAAGTGCGCGAATAGGTTGTGAGTACGCAATTAGTGTCACACGTGAATAAACAATCGATTGCCGTGCGCGAAAGATGGAAAAGTGGTGAGCCAGTCTTCTAATCCATTTATTCTTCCCCGCTGGAGACGCCTGGTGCCTTGTGGGATACTGTTGGAAGAGCCATAAATTATGTTTTGTTTCGTGTGGATGTAGTGCGGTGTTGTTGCTGGGAAGAAAGTGACTGGCCGAAGCGAACGGGAGAACATAATTCATTTATCACGTTGTGATAGACACATTTAGCGACCCGTTTGGTCAACCATGTCGACGTCCCATCGTTACTTTGTGCGGCTTACTTACTTTACTATAAAGCAATAAATAGTGTTGGGCGCAGTGCGGAGACTTCCACTGTGAAACAGAGTAGTAAAACATGTAGACACTACTAGATACACACCACAACAAGAGGAGGTGTAAGTTAAAGTGGACAGGGTGTGCGTTCCTCGGAGTGCACTGTACTTAATCTGCATCTACTTACCAACTCGTGGGCCATGTTTAACGTGCCATAATCGTGGGCTCCTCCATCGACGGGTTTGATGAAAGAATGTCTCATGTCAGGCTACTTGTCCGTCTACCCACACGCAAAACGAAGCTCGGAAGGAAGTATTTTTCCGTGGAGGCAAACCGGAAAACCGAGCATCCATCCCTTTGGGTGAAGCAGAAGGTAACGGAAGTTGTTGACGATAGCCCTGTGCGAAGCGTTTCCTACACTTGGGTCACATCGCATCCTTTCGGGTTCGGCGAGGCTTCTCTTCACTCCTCCACGGAAATGGAATCGGTCCGGCACGAGAAAAACAAGATCCTCGAGCGGCGGTTACAAAGCCGAGGATAATTCCTATCTCCCAGCAGTAGTGGGCAGACGAAAGGCACGAGCAAAACAGATGATATCCATCGCAAGCGTTTTGCTTGTGAAAGCTCCCCTTTTTTGCTGCTGCTGCTGCTGCTGTGCTAGCATCTCTACTCGGGATGGGATCAAACGGTGGAACTGACTGAAGGTTTGGAGGACCCAGGACGGGGAGGCAGGGAGAATCCATGGCGCCCGTCAGTCGGACGCCAGTACGATTTTTGTTCGCAATCCGTACTGGGAGTTTGCGATGGAGATGCGTATGTACAGCGTTTCCCTGCTGCATTATGTGCTGCTTTTAACCCCGAAACCTGCTGAAGCTGCTCGCTCGCTTATGCTCCACAATTCTTTCTTCTCTTGGTAAAACTTGGCCTGGCTGGCAGCGCAGGCTTTCGGAGAATCCGTCGGTGTAAAGTATATCCATTTGAAGTCGTCCTTGCCGAGTCTTTTGCCACGCGCGCTCTTGTGTGTGTGTGTGTAGTATTTTTCCCTCCATCCTGTTGGTTACATTACATTCGCCAGCACGGTAGGAAGCTTTTCCACGGCAGAATGATTTTCACAGCTTCCATAACACCGTGCGGAGACTGGGATAGGGGGTGGATTCGGGAGTGGATGTGTGGGGGGGGGGGGGGGGTCAGAAAGTTTGCCACTTGGTTGCTTCTACTCTCTTTCATCTTCTTGGTAAGGAAGACAACACAGGGCGTGATTGCTTATGCCACAGCATCGTGATTGAGTGTGACACCTTATTCTTGGAATTGTATTGTAATTTAATGAGGTAATGGCGTTGGTTTAGAAGGTGTCGATCGCGCAACGACCGACGTTTAGCTGTCGATCGATTCCCTTTCGATAGCAAATGTCTGTGTGCCTAACAATACAGCCGAAATGAACATTTTGATTAATTTTTTCCTTATTTTCTTCTCTTTTCTTCTAGTAACGTCCAGTACCCTACAGAACGGAACAGTTTAAACAAGATTTTTGAAGCACCCCAAAGCGAACGCCGCGAGACATCGAATGAGCAAGCATCAAAATTCCAAGCCAAACAATTTCTAATCAGCCAGAAGTTTTATTACGCGTCGAAACGAATGCCCGATAAGCAATAATTAGTCAGTAGCAACAGATCACCGCAGCGCGCCTTCGGAAGAGGACAACGAAAAACGACTAAAACGACGAAACGAGTGTATATTTTCTGTGTACGTGTGTATTTGATGTTTTAAGTGTTTAAGTGCTTCCTAACCCCGACTACAACGAGTCTAACCTGCATACCTGCAGTGGGAAACGGTTCGCCGAAACAAACAGCCCCACAATCATCATAAATCAACATATGCGAGAAGGATTGTCCCCGCAGCGAACGGCTAACGGTTTGGAAGATCTTACGCATTACTAACGGTAAGTGATTTTTGGAGATCAGACATCAGAATTTATAGGCAAACCCGCACAACAACATCAACCAGCCCAGGCGTGTGTTCGCTTATCGCGACACGAATTTTCGCAATTGAGATGAAATAAATTGCTATTTTGCCTCCGGTTCGTCCTGCAACTACCGTCACGTGTGTTTGCGTGTGCGACAGTGTGAGGACAAAAGGAAGGGATAGACTTATCTGGATAGCTTTTTTTCTTATTTTAAGCAAAAATCGGTCTCTCCCATACTGTTATGTACCACTGGCACAACAAAAAAAAGAAGCCAGTTGGAAGAGGAATTAAGTGAGAGGAACTAGTGAGCTCGGTCCGGGTGGTAGCTACTGCTGCTAGTGCACAATTTATCTGGCGCCAACTGGTCGCGCCACTAGGATGGCTGCTCCCGGAACCTCCCCGAGCGTTGGTCGGGATGACATTCCGCCGCACATGGGTAGTAGAAGGAATCGAACGAATGGCTAGCAGCGTTTTGCTGCCATTTATTCCTGCTGACGCGAGGCTTCACGGGGAGTTATTTCTTAAAACCCTTATGCGCTTTATGCTGTAAAGAATGTCACTGTTCCTTGAAGACATTGTGGTAGAATTAGGCATGTCCAGAGGGCAGATGTTCGTTGCCCATCAAATATTATTCCGCCGCCTTCAATTTCCGAACGCGAATTCCTTATCGTGTCATCGATGATAGCGAATGTGTCGTGAGTCCTTTGCCAACTGCAGCTGCGAAAGAACGGCCTTGTCGACGTATGCAGACGACTTTGGACGGAGAGACATGGGCATCAAAACATTTCCCTTGATGACCCCTCAAGATGACCTTTACCGTTCCAACAGCCATCGGTGGCTATCTCTTGGACACCAACTGCATGCAGTTGTCGAAGTTGACGGTTCCCCGGTACTGCCTGCCTTGGTTAGTTAAGGAAGGAATGCAAATTCCACACTCCAGCGTACTCGTAGACGATGAGGTTAAATATAGAGACAATAAAATGCTTGCTCCAAGTGTGGGGCGAAAATCCTTCCGTCCGCACTAGAAATAGCAGCAGTTTGTAGATATTTGAGGTTAGTTTCTGCTTACGTTGCATACACACACACACACACATGGGGCCATTCGCCGAGAGAGTTGTCGTAACGATTTATTATCCATTTGATTTTGAATTTCGTTCTGCGAAGAAAACGATGGAAAAAGCGGTTCCCCCCCACAACGGTTTCGGTTTCGGAAAAAACGGTGAAAATCTATTGACGTTAATGTGTGAGTAAGTGCAGTGAGGCCGTGAGTAGTGGTGGTGATTAGAGGAAGCTTATGTAATGGAAACGTATTACATAGCCACGTGTACGGCGCGCTGGTCGTTGGGTGCAGTGGATGAAAAACAATGTGACAGACCCTTTCCCGTGGATTGGGTGGTGGTGGTAAGGTGTTGGAATGGGGGTGTATGCAGGAAGGCGCACGAAGAAGCCACACGCACACGTTTGAGAGTATTCCCCTCGAGAAAGCAGCTTTCAGTGTTGTTGGGCGGAAGGATATGAGCGGGCTTGGGATGTGCGAGTAGCCTCATTGCGCCTGTGTACGAATGGGTGTAATGGGTCCGCCAATACTACTGCACACATCTCACAACGACATCGACGCGAGGGTTCGAAGTTGTGCTTGTGTTGCGCTTGCGTTCGTCCTCATCCTTTGCGCGTTCGCTTGTGTTAGTGCACCGAGAACCCTTTTCTCTCTCTCTCGCTTTCTCGCTCTCGCGCTCGCGCTCTGTTTCTCTCCCTGTGTCGGTGGAAAACCTTTAATGGATTTGTATGGCCTTCTCAGCATCATGCTCGGATCTCTCTTTCGCGTACGTCAGATCCATCTGTCCTACTGTGCACACGTCGTGCATAGTGGGCTAAGTAAATAACAGCGACTCTGCTTGAGCCACGGGAAGATTCCAGCTTCCGCTCGGTCCGTTGTGGTGCCATCTCCGGACTTTTGGTTTGGTTTCACCCGGCGGAGAAGAATCTTTCGTCGGCAAACTTTGGTGGAGGGTTAACGTCATTCTAGGCCTAGCCGTGGTCACGATCGGACGGAAGCCGCCGGGTGTGTGAACCTGTTCGCTCACTCGCGCGAAGTTGCCGACTTTGGGTCGGAGGTGTGGTACACACGCTCCGGTGTGTAGCAGTCGTTCGAGACCAGCCGGTCAATGGACGCTGGCAGCAGTTCGTAGTCGTGCTCCAGCCGTGCCGCGGGCAAGTCGTCGGCATCGGGATTCCAAAGATGGAAGCAGTGCTCAGGAATTGGTGATTTACCGGCCAGCAGGAATCAAGTGCGGAAAAGTGCTACGACCAGTGCGTGCGACAGTGAACGTCCAGGAACAATGAACACACAGCACAGCAAGAACCGTTTGGAAGCGTTTCCGTCCGTTACTGTTTTCGATTGTTTTTAACTGTCCCGCCCGCCCCGGTGGTTGACTGCTCACAAAGTGCCTCCTGAAACAGAGTATGCAGTTGATAGTGTTACAGTTGCCCCGTTTGCCTTCGGAACTCGGAACATCGGGTCAGCCCAGATGCTCTCCATCCTGGAACTCGCCAATGTTACGTTAAGTTTTCCCTCCCTCAAAGTTGAGATTTAAGGCGTTGATCGAAGAAGAAGATCCTCGAGGCCAGTTGAATTTTTGTTTAGTACGTATTGATGAAATGCGCGAGATAAGGCAATAGAGGCCCAGTTTTTGCGGTATTTTCGCCTGCCACAAGTGTACTTAAGACTTCCTCCCTCCGGAAAGTTAGTTCGGCCTGCAGCCCAAAAAAGACGAGTGCCAACAGTTTGTGCTGTTCCAGAAGAACTTTCGGAAAAACTTGCACCGATCGCGTTTAACGCTGTTCGCCCGGCAAAGTCTGGATGTAGTTGATCGGTGTGTTTGTGTCTGGCTGTGTGGGTTTGTTTTTGGAAGGTCCTGCTGCTTCAAACGTGAGTGTCTACGCTGTTTTCATTCGTTTTGTTTCGTTTCATTTGCTGTTGGAGGATAGTTTTTCGAGCTCTGGTGTTGTGGACAGGATCCCTTTTTTGTGGGTTGGCTATTTGCTGGTCTGCAAGAAGGTGGTCTGCCTGGATCGAGTTTTGGAAAAACTTTTCTCCGGCAGAAAGTACACAGAAAAAAAGAAATCCTTATCTTCTTCGCCGTATGTGTTCAAGCGCGTAAGACATACACCTAGGTCTGGCGCGGAGTGGCTGCCTGTTCGTTCGTTCGTTCGTTTTCTACCCATCTGGGGCGGTGTGTATTGCATTTGATTCTTGGTAGAAACTGCAAAAGTTTGTCTTGGCTTGAGATCGAGACTGTTCTATTTAATTCCCCTGGAAAGGATATTTTCGGCTGATAGTTTGTGCCATTTGAAGGAGAAATTAGAGCTACTCGGGTAAGGATAGGAACAGCTTTTATCGGTTCGTTGCTCTCATACAATCCGAGCATTATAACTTATCTGGCAATATTCAATGAGAGTCATCAAGTTCACCATTCTCACAGTAATTAACTAGACGCATTGGGCAGGAACCCTTAGAATCCTTCCCAAATATACGATTTCCATACTCCCATGTATTATCATCCATCAATCAGAATCTGGAAAGCTTGTTCGGGAAAAGGATATCCTCCTTGGTGGTGGCGCTTGCTGTCACGTGGCAGCGAACTAGAATCGCCGATGCCTTGCCTGTGTTTTGCCCACTTTTCCGACCAAGCTGATCAAATTTGCCGCTGTTGGAGTCACCAACGCGGCGGCCTCTGTTGGTGTCAAAAGTTCATCCTTACCCGTTCGAATAATGCATAAATCCATCCCCATGAAAAGGGAGGAAAAACTTTTGGGCCGAATGAAGGAAAAATCATCTTCACGCGGGGTACGATCCCTTTTCATTTTTTTGAGATTCATTTTTTCCCCATTTACCCGATGGTAGGTCTCGCCGACCTAATTCGATCGCGTAATCTGATCGCTGCTGCTCGGTTGGAGTGGAGGTGTGTGCGTTGTTCGGTCAGCTTGGCCCACTAGATTCGGAGGGGCGAGGGTCTGTAAGTGGTAAAGTTTTCTTTCCGAGGGTTTGACTTTCCGAGCGGTCCCCAAGTTAAACCGGCTGGAAGTCGATTGTTCTCGTGATTGCGGGCTTGACGAAGGGTTTGAGTTTTTCTGTGTCCGTTTTTCCTTCTTATGCTTGCATCATTTTATCAAGCACACAGACACAGAGGAAAAAAAACAGGCAGCCAAACACTGTCTATGAAATGGCCGTTTTCACAACTTACTCTCGCGAAAAGGAAAAAAGGAATTTACGATGTGTTTATAATGGTGGGAAAGTGAAGAGCCCAAAAATTGGTAGCTTCAAATTTTCTTCAACTCTCACAATCAGAAGAATTTTCTTCGAGAGCGTAAAGCAGAAGAAAAACACACGCACACACACACACTCCAACGCTGTGACTGTAATTATGTTTGAAAAGCTTTTTTTCCCTCTGCACATTTTTGCAGTTGCTCCAAAATGCGTAAATGCATTTTAATGATTTTTGCTCCGATAGCTCCCGATTTATGGGCGTGGGGGTGGGTGTTCTAGTTACAAAAATTCACCACAAAACTGGCCCGAAACTTTGGCCGTGTTGAAAAATCGCTCCTCCTCTCTCCTGCCTACAAACCAGCCTACAACCTGCCGTTCATTTACATGCTGCTTCGAGTTCCTCCAATCCAATTCTCCAACACCGGAAAATTCCAATTTTCATCCGTTTATGTGTGTGAGAGCTGAATTTTTCGGGGGGCTAGAACAAAAAAAAAAAGTAAGCTGGACGAATTTTTTGTTCCCCCATCCCGGTACGATCCAACGGGTAGAAGAGTCCGACTGTTCGGGGGCAAAGTTTTGCACATCTTTTGCCGAAAGCCCAAAACCACATCGAATCACGTGGCGAACGTTTGGTGTGTGGGGCACACGAAAAAGCTTAAATTGAACGTGCAAAAAGAAGGGATACAGAGAAAGGTGATGGAGAAAGGAAGGCAGAGAAAAAAAACTCCCTTCGCTCCCCAAAAAAACACGGGGAGCATCGTATCGTGTGTGTTTTCCCTGCTTCGTTTTCCTACTCAATAACTCCATCGGGGGCGCATAAAAAGGGGTAGGTAAAAAGGGTTTGCCGTTTGAGTTGGGGTTTTTTTTTGTTTTGTTCACTCGACCTCGGCAACTAATTTACGAAATTTAATAAAACTTTCGCACGCCTCCGTTTTTTTTTCGCCTTTGCCTTTTTATTGTACTTGTACGCGTACAGCACTGTATGAAGGCAGGAGCGAGGAACCTGGCTGAAAAATATTCTAACAAATGGTTCACATTAAGCTAACAAGGCATATTCTCAAATAAAGGAGCGTGTAGCATGTTGCAATATTGGTCAATGGAATTTTTGCCACCCCAGTTTACCCCGCCCCGATATGTGGTCGAACGAACACGGACGGCACACAGAGGACCAGCACGGCGAAGAAGTCTTAAGGATAGCTAGCGTATTTTTTGGTTTGCTTTTGTTCCGCACACAACCCACATTCTCTGTCACCGTTTATTTTGTCCCCTTTCTTTTTCTTCTGATCTGCTACACCTATAACTATGGCCGTCACTGTATAGCGCACACGAGTCGGGACACCCGGGAAGAGGAAGCCACACAAACGCTTCCGTGGCGGTGTCGTACCCCCATCGATACTCGTCGATACGCTCATCGAAACTCCGACCCATTCGGACTCTGCAGCAGAGAAGAGTGCCTTCCCATACTACACAGCTCGGCGGTCCACGGTTGACCGTCGCTTTGTTGGTTCCCGTGTCGCTGATTGCTGGACGGCTGTTAGACAGCCCGAAGCGTGGAGCAGGTGGAACAGTACGACACGATAGGAGCCTGTTTTGTTGTTGTTGTTGTTGGAGCTCTCAGCACTCACTCCCGCACACTCACACAACGTGCCTTTCGTTATTGAGCGGTTAGCTTAAGTGTGTAGCTGTAGCTGCTTTTTGGGTGACTCCATTTTTCGTTTCGCCTACATAAACCTACCTAGATGCCGAGGTGCCTTTTTCGTTGATTGCGCGCTCGCTCTATCTCTCGGTCGCGGGTCCTAACAGCGTGTGACGGGTGGGTTTTGGGGGCAGGCCCGGAGTCCAACCGGCGCGCTAACCGGTGGCGGACATCGCAGCCGGTCCTCACTCCCCTCATCGCGGCAAACAGGACGCGGACAGGCAAGACGTTCCCGGTTTGTGCCTTTGATCTTTTTCGAACGCTTCTCAGTTCTTCGTACGGGACGCTTCGGACGGGGTGGCGAAGTTCTGCTTTGCTCCGGACTCCTTGCATCCGTACTACTCCCGTGTGTGTAAATGTGTGTGCGTGTGTGCGTGTGTATAATATAGTAATAGACATTTTGCGCGTAAGAAACCATCCCATCCAAGTGAAGGGATCACCATGGAGCAACTGGTGCCGACCGACGACGTGGACTGGTAAGTTGCAACAAAAAGCTTCCCCCATTCCAGCGTAGGTTCTCCGTCTGCTTTCGGGGAAGTTATCTGAGCCTCGCCAACAGCACAAAAGCACGCACAAGTCGTGAAAATGTTCAGCCCCAAACAACGTCCATAAACAACTGGCGCGTCAGGGGTTTCTCCCGGGGCAAGACACAATCGATGGTTTAATTTATCATTTCCAACAAGCAGCAGCACCCGGTTAACCACCAAGCACCGGTTGCGAGATCCACAGAAGAGCAGGGTACCAAAGATGGTCACATTAAGCCACCATTTGTATTAATTTTTGTGTGTCCCAACCGAGACACACGAAGAAGAAGAAGAAGAATTAGAAGAAGAAACACGAGCATTACAGGTGATCCTGCCCTGTGTGGGTCTGGGTTTGTTGGCGGGTAAAATATTGACAAGTCCTTACGGTTTGGCTTGGTGGCTTTTGAGTGAAGCTGGCGCTGATGGATGATAACAGAATGTGTGTGTGCGTGGGGGCTTTTTGGTAGGTTAGCGGAATTTCCGGACCTTATCCAGGCACAACATTCCAACCTAATTTAACGAAAGCGATTCCGAACTCGAACCATCCGGCGAGCAGCTTTACAACGTTTGAGGTTAGACGGGGAAAATTCAGCGAAAGCATTCGAAATTCTCCAAAGGAACCTTCCAAAGGAACCGAACAGCACAACACGTGCAAATGAAAAGCCTCGTTACTACTTCCATGCGGTAGCGTCACAATGGCGCAATGGTAAGCCCGAATAGAGAGAGAGAGAGGGAGGGACGGAGCGGCTACAAAGGAATGCCCGCGGTATTTCCACGCCAGTTTGCTGTGACAGTTAGCAGTGCTAACCGGGTTTGTGCTTTTTTTTGTAGCAGTAGTAGTGCTCCACACCCTAGTGACATTGCGACACACAACACAGCAAGCTTGAGCAGGTTAGGACGACTTTAAAATCGATTTTTTATTGTCTCGCTTTGACTTTAACTGCAAACGGTGGAGTGGATAGTTGGCGAAAGAGGTGCCTCATTAAGCATGCTACGGCTTCAACAATGTTTTTTTATGAATTTTGCTGCTGACTCAACGTCCCCAATATGCTCCAAGAAAAGACAGCTTCACAAGGTCCAATTTGCGAGACAGCCAGCCAAACTATGCCCTTAACTTGGTTGATGTGACTTAAATTTCGAGGAGCTTTTCCAACTGTTTTTGGTGTTTCGTGGTTTGATTTAAGCTACGGAAAGGACCTAGAACGCTAGTCCCCTTCTCGCCTACTGCTAGTGACAGATCTCACCACCATGTACGATAAATGATCGTTTCGGTGTGTGTGTGTGTGTGTGTGTGTCCTTTCGTTGTTTTCACATCTTTCCGACTTTACTGCGTGCCGGCCGATGGTCATGTTGTTCGAACATTAATTCCAGAGCAAAACGGAACGAGTTGGGCAGAGTTGCTGGGTAGAGCGCATATACCCGGAGACACCCTGCGGACAACCGGGGGCGGGCGATGGACGCTGGACAGATGCAACGAAAAGGGCCAACTAATTATGTCGGGCTCTTGACCAGTGCCCGGCGTGAGCATAAGGGCGTAATGGGCAATAACACGAACGGTTCGTTTCGTTTTGTTTGTTTATTTGCTTATGGGTATTGGAGTGTGGCGATGGGTGGCGACGGTCAGACATCAGGCAGACCTCGTCCTTTGCACATCCGATTCAAGTGCATTGCACCAAACCGGTGACAGTGCATGCAGCGCTGTAAAAATAGTTCGAAACTCGGTGCCATTTCGCTGCTAACTGCTTGTGTGAGTGTGTGGGGAAATTCAGGATATCAGAATAGCAACTTGTTTGTCCACCCAACACAACACATCCGGAACGACGAATCCTTGAAGAGCATGCGAAGCGAAATCGAAACGATGAGGGCGGAAGGAAAAGAATTAATTGGAATTTTTTGACCACAATTTAATTTGCTTCGGTCAGTCAGTCAGTCAGTGCTCTCTCTCCCTCTCGCTCGCTCATTGGCAGTGCTGCCTACGGGGTATCACAGAATTCTGGAGTGTGTCGTGACAAAATAAATGTCCCGGGTTAGTCGGGTAGTCTTGAAACCGGGCGCAAAAGGACATGAAGATGGAGGCCATATAGGAGACAATAAAAGGCGTTAACTGGTGTCAATCGGGGCAATAAAACCGTACACCCTCTCGGCAAACGATCGGAAAGCTTGAACTGGCTTTCCCTGAACTGGACGAGCGGACATAATTCTCGGTAAAAATGTACTTCCTTCGAGCGGTGGAAAACAGCATTCCCGCGGTGCGTGTGGAGAAGTGGACATGTCTGTTCCGAATTTATAGACGCTTTCGGACGGTCCGAGAGCGTACGGTGATGTGTACGCGGTTCGAGCTGAGATCGTATTTACTTGTCGCCTTGGTCCGCTTTGAAGGAGCTGGCGCTGCAGCAGCTGAATTTAATGCTTCTTTCTTCCAATTTTTGCACTGGTCATCGGTTAGTGCCGACCACCATCGTACGGAGCTTATTGGTGTTTTAACTGTGCTCTCGACGACACTTCGTAGGAGTTGATCGGGGACGGTTCGGGCGCCATATTGTAGGTGCCTTTCTGGATTTGTCCCACAGTAATGGACGACGCTTTACGATCACGATCCATCGTAGCTGAAGCTCAATTTTCATTAAATGTTTGGCCATTTTGTTAGTGCTGTTTATCCAGTTTTTCGTATGAACGAACGACTGACCAGGCGTCTCCATCGGTATCCCGTTTCACGCTGGAACGGATTCTAATGGATGATGGATTACCACCATTTCTATGACGCCCTCGTACCGAATCGACACATTACAGGCAGAGGAGGGCTATCACACGGGGGCGTATTCCGACTTTCTGACACCTTGTTTGGACTGTGTTTGTCACCGAAACTCATTAGACGATGACATATAAATGAACTTTTTCCATGGAAACGCTGGATGTGTTGCTGCGTTCGGGAGTAAAAACTTGTTTTGTTTCTTTCAGTTCGTTCGCTGCGCTGGCTGTGGAAACAAAAACGGAAAGGAAAGGATTCCTCTTAAAACTGATCACGATGTAATCCGGCCGGCCGTCATTGTCATAATTCAATGAATGCCTTTTCTTATCGTCCGCATCCAATGGCGAGTGTGAGCCAATCAATGAATCAATGCAGCTCGTGCTTCGGTGCCCAATTAGAGCATTCTTTGGCCATCCGTTTCGGTGTCCGTGGGTGGATGACCTTTTCCCCTGTTTTTGATGGCCGCCGTGAAGTGAGTGTGTAATGTGACACGGACTGGAGCGAGGTAGGCGGCCGAGCTGATATATATATTAACACTTTGCTGTGATCCGTTCGCTTTTCTCGCAATCCATTTGTTTGTGTGTAAATAGCTGTGCCTTGTTGTCCCGTACCACGAATGAAATGGGTATGATTTATTTTTATCATAGCCCTGGAAGGGAAAAACCCGTCGACATCTTTATGCCCGACCGAATTCAATTCCGATCATCCCAAACAAATATCGGGAGGGGGCCGGGAGGACGCATTGACTCTAATTAGGATGATTGAACGAGCGTATGGAACGAGCAGGGGGTTTTGGTGGCTGCATTCGAGCGGGAGTTCATATTCAACCGCCCCGAACCAGATCAGCTCCTCCGGTTCGAACGTTCCCAAAAGGGCGTACGGGAAGCGTATCGGTTTTCCAACATGCAGGGACAAGCTGTCCCGTCGTTTGATGGACATCACAAAAAGGCGACCGTAAAAGCGGGTCATTTCGCTCCATGAAGGCATCCGTGGGCTGTGGAAGAATAAAAATTGCCCTCGCCTGTCATGTTCGTCCATCAGGCGAACCGGGAAAAGTGTCACCATGGTGAGACGACAACTACTTCAAGCTCCAAAACAACGGCAACGGGGTGGAGAAATAGAGTAAGTCACACGAGACACACTAACGACAACGGTTCAATCGTTGAAGCGTTCGTTCCGTTTGGCATCAATTAAATGTACTACGCCTGGTTGTCTTAGTGTCTGGGCCTGATCAGTGGAAGAAAGATGAAATTGTTGACGTATCGATTATACCATACCTGGCAAGACAATGTCTCATTCTGGGTGGGTTAAGTAAGAGGCGTTTTTCACCTGTAATTAATACTGGCGAGAAATGGCGTTCGGGCCAGACATTGTCATTCGTAGAAATTAGGAAATCATAAAATTTTAAGATAAAACAATTATTTTGACATGCGAATTGCCTACTTTTAGGCGTTTTTCATCCTATTGAACCAGATACAAAACACCACAACAGGTTCACCGCCCTGAGAACCCTTCCGTTCGTTCGGCGATGACTTTGAGACTTTGTTTTTATTGCCAAGAACGAGCAAAATGGCATCCGACCGATTTCGATGGCGCAACAAATTCAATTAAAGCGCTTGTAGCTCGCCTGTGTGTCTCGCCAGTCCGCTCATCAGTCGAGATAAATTAGAAGGAAATGAAACATAAATTACGGAAATGAGCCTGCATCGGGTGACGGTAGGAGGTCAGAAACTGCAGACAAAAACAAACGACAGACTTATTCAATTACTTCGATTCTCTCTTTCGCGCCCCAGCGGGTGGCATTCCGATGGGCGGAAGGAGTTAATTTTCGCATCAAGTCAAAGCCGGTTTCAATCAAAGTTGGATCGCGTGGAATCGGGTCGCTTGAAGGAAAGGCAAGGCGGTTGAAAAGTCTTCTCCCCAGCCGGTGGACGGTGACTTGGCGGTAATCTTCGCCTTTGTTTCGTACCTTGATCATGGGAAAAGAAATTATCTTGTTATAGATTAGACACACGCACCGATTGTCGTCACCTTGTTGCCACATGCGGCGATGGCTCTTATCCTCATTAACACCCTTTGGAGGCACCGGGGGTTTTGGGGCCCCTAGCACTTTTCCAACCTCTTTCCTCGGTGTTTTTTTGTACGCTTCGATTTCACTTTAACACCGCACCGGCACCGGCCAAAAATTTGCTTGCAAAGTTTTCCCCCGGGGGGGAAAGTCCGAGAAAGAACGGCAGAACAAATTATTCTGCCAGAAGCAGCAGCCCCCGACAGATAGAGCAAACAGAGAAACCAGGAAGAAGGCAGCAGTCGGTGACCATCGCCACCGCCACCACCGGAATTGATTTTAAAAGGATTATTTTTCCATTAGGTTCAGCTCAAAATTGAATTCATTTTAATCAATGAAAACCCGGTGGGATGTTTGTTTTTTTTTTTGTTGGTTGTTGGCTGTTGGTCTGTATCTTCTGCCAAGCTCCCTCCGAATCCGGAGTGTCCAATTCGCCACGCTGTTTGACTGACGGTGATGCTTTGAAGGCATCCGGAGGGCAAACCTCTACTTTGTAGATGATGTTTTCGTTTTCCGAGTTCTTTTTACCCTCCTTTTCGTCCGGGTGTGTTCCAGTTTTCTGTTTGATCCTTCGCAGTGTGTCATCGAATGTCGGTCGGTGGATAAAAAAGTACGCCATGATGACATTTTGAAATTGAAGGATCAGTTGCAAAGCGTGAGGGGTGGGCGAAAAAATTGGGCCATAATTGGTGGAAGTATCAATGGACCCGGCAGAGGACGAGGACGGCATGGCGGATTTAAAATAAAGTACGCCCGTATCGCTCTTGGAAAATGTGTCAATAATTATCGGACGAACCGCTCCCCCCCGTCCTCGGAGGAGGCTCGAAGCTGTTGAGGCTTATCATTCGAAAAGGTTGGACGCGCTCTAGATCTTTGAGAAGCCCTTTTTTCAGTTCGGAGACATCGTCTCTTTTTTACCGGGACAGAATAATAATTTTGGTCAGCTCCCAAGTTTTGAGGATTTTTGGGTGTGATGAAAAACTCGTTACGAATTTTCTAATTCGTTATTGAATGGCTTTTCTTTTCTTTCTTTCGGGTTCTTTGCGTTATGTTGCCCACTTCAATGAGACCGGTAATTATAGGACGGCGTGAAGTGGGCAAAGCAAAGTCATAAGCTCCAATAATCCACCAAGTAGCCGAGGAGGGGAGGGAGGATTGGTCGTGGTTATGTCTTCCTTTTCTGACTCACCTTGCCACGGAATGGAGACGCCCCGTCTTTTAAAATCCGACCAGTTAGAGGCCGATAAATGGCTTAAAGCGCATAAAGCGATCCGAAGAATCCAACAGACCACCATCAAATTAATCATTTACACACATTCGGTGTCGGTGAGAAGTAGAAAGAAAAAAGTATGCGACGAACCACACAGACCAGACTGTTGGCAAATGGCGTAAAATCTCGCCAAGGGAAAACTGTGTCCTACCAACTATTTGTGTTCCCCCTGGGGGTGTGTGTTTCCCCGGTGTCTGCAATGGTGGCTCGGTGCTTTGGGCCATTTCTATTTTCCTTCATATATTTAGTTTTACATCAGGCGACAGCTGGCAGTGAAGCTGGGCCCGAGTATCTATCAACCGAAAAGCCGGTTGATGCTCCAAAGTCTGGTGCGTCCAAACCCGTAGTCGTAGATAAATAATAAGTAAAGTGGAGGACGTACGGAAAACGGATTGGTTCTTCCGACGAGGACCAGTTCTTCCAACTTATTGCATTTTGCCCAGGAGACCCAACAACAGCAGCCCTCCGGGAAATACATGGCGCGAAGGGTTATGTGCTACTTCCCGACTCTGGCCAGACACCAAGAAGATATTCCAAGAATCGTCAAGCAGTGGCCGCTTTTGTTGGTCAGTTCATTAGAGCGCGAGGGGTAAGAAATTTATGTATTCATTCATAAATTAAACGTTCCCAACTGGCCGTGGCATGCTGGGATGCTTCTTTCTCGCAACGCATTTTAAACTGTCTTGAAAAGTTCCGTAAAACGATTTAAGCGAACTAGGTGGAGCAACTAAGGAGGGGGATGCTTGAAGAAAACTCCCCATTCCCAAAACCAATCAATCATCAGCGTACCGTGGAATGGCATGAATTAAGGGAACACGTACCAGTGCTGAAGTTTGCCATTTTAAAAGCGCCCCAAATAAAAAAAAAGTGTGACCACCTTTCATTATCGATCGACCGAACGAGGAGTCGCGCGCGCGTGTCTTATGGATTTCATTATTTTTGTGCCGCCTGTTCTTCCCCAGACTTGCTTCTTTAGATAAGAAAGGCGAAGCAGTAAGGAACTTTGCTCGCTTGGAAGAAGAAATATGCGATCGATTATCGTTCTTTGCCTGACGTCTTTGCCAGCGCGAGCAGTCTAATGAAGATGGGGCGCGTTCGTAATTCATTCTTAAAAGCACACAAGTGAAGCAACTGGAGGATGCAGTACGGTAGAGCCTTTATGTCCATAAAGCATCGTCGTCTGTTCGACGGGGGGGAACGTTAGAGCTATTTTAACAAACGACCATCGGAGGACACATTTGGAGATGAAAAATGATTCCAAAAAGTTGACGGTTGAGTTTTCGATTCTGGTGGCATTTGAGAGGGAGCGTGTGTGCACACATATGTCCCGCTGGTGCTTCCGATCCCTGCCTTGTGTCTCACCTCACTCCGCCACTCGTCGATCTGCTCTCATTGTGTGTCAGAAGTTTGTTGATAACGTCAAAGGTTTTCTCGGTACATAACCGCGCGCGTATGAGGTGGACTTAGCTGACTTCTCGCTGTGCAGCAGGGTAGTCAGTCGTCGACCATCGACGTCAACCTTTTCGGTGTGGTCGGTGCCCACACAGTCACAAGCCGCCGGTTGACCGAAAAGATAAGAAGAGTGATATGTGCGGAACCACCGGCACCTGCCCACCTCCCCATGCTCTCCGTCTCGTGCAGAAGAATGGAATTTTAATCCTTCTTAAAGCGGCTCGGTAAGCTCCGGGCACTGGAAAACATGATGGGGACATACGGTTCGCTCAGCACAGTACCGCATCGGCGTCAGCTAGGATTCAAATCAACATTGACAACAAACTACTACACACTAACTTAGACACACACACCCAAAGAGAGAGAGAGATAGAGAGGGAGAGAAAGCGCGTGTGTGGCAAACCGGGCGTTCTAGTTCCACCAGGCTTGCTCCTTTCTTCAGCCCTTTTGGAATGGTTTTGTGACGAAATGTGACTATTGTTTCTGACAGCGCGTTTGTACGTCTCGTTGGCTTTTTATGTAACGGAAAGTGACTCGACTGCCGAGCATCGGGGCGGAACAACGGACGGAAGGAAGGAAGAATGGATTGTTTTTCGACCCACTGACTACGTTGCTGGTAGTGGGTGGCGGTGGGCCACGCGGGAAGGTTTGGCAAGGGGGTTTTGGATAGGAAGCGGAAGGGGCACTTTTACGTTTGCTGCAATGTTTCGGAAAAACCTCAAAACCCCGATAGTACTCGATAGTGGTCCTCGTGATGTAGAGAGCTGAAAAAAGGAGTGAAAAACCGTGCAGTGTATGAGAAACCGTCTTGTGATGGTGTTGGTGTTTAGTTTACACTCGCAAAAAGGGATAAAAAGCCTCGGCGTGTGTTGGTGTACGTACGGGTACGGTTCAGTGTGTAAGTGTGCAATGCGCAGAAGTCACCGCCCGTATACACACACGCGCACTCACACCACTAAAACCGTCATCCCCTTGCATGTCGGACTCTGCTGCAGGGGTTGAATTTTCCTTCCGCACGGTTCGTTTTTCGACACCCAGGCGACGATGGTATTGGTACGGCAATGCCGCACGAAGGACCGTGTTTCGTGGTGTGTGGTGGTTCAGTTGATGCTGTACCACCGAAGAAGTAACAAGCGGATCCGTTCCGGTTTACGTGGAAATCGTTCCGAGGGGTTTGTTTCGTTAGCGTTATCTTGTGTTCCGTGTTCGTGAATGTTTTGAAACAATTTTAATCACAATTTAAGTCGTGTAATAACAGTTTTAAAAACAAACAGCAAAGCGAACCTCTCTTTTACGCAAGATTAGCGGTTAAGGAAATTTGTAATCGCTTCCCTACCAACCAAGTAGGCATCGGAAAATGTTACCTATCAGTGTGTGCGTGCGTGCGCTAAGTACAGAGGATAATACGATTATAGGTGAATCGCCCTTTCGTAAATATCGGCCCGTACAATGCCTGCGGCCATTTGTCGATGTGTTGGTACGGTGTCGGGTGTGTCGTCGTCGTTGTGTTGCGTTGTCGTGTGTCGATCCACCACCACCACCACCACTACTACACCGGTAGCCATCATCACACCATCGCAACACCGACCACTAACTCAGACAACTAACTCTCCTCGGGCTGACGGGGTTGGTGTTGTGGGCGAGCGGTAAACGAGCGCATGTTTTTCCCCCAAAACGGTTGTAAAGTTCGAGCGATTTAGGAGGAAAACCTCGAAACGAAAAACATTTTCCCACAAACAAAAAGGCGATTGATTTCACCTCAGCTGTCAGCGTAACTAATGTTAGGCGTTTAATTAAGTGAAAGTGACGGTGGCCAAATTTATGCTGATAGTGGCGAATTGAAGTTGGAACAACCACACGAATTCGTTGGAACCATTTAGCGTAGAAAAGTGGTTTGGAAAATGGGTAACAGAAAACGGTGAGTTCGAATTGCATTACCATGTAAAGCTATTGCCCACATGCGGTACTTTGGATTTAAATTGAATTAATCGTAACTGGGTGCTCGATAACCCTTCGGCAACGTACCTTTAGGCCCAGTTGATACCAGATTTTCGTTCAACCTGAACCACTGGATAAACCATTCCAGTGTGCAAAATCGAATCAGTTCCTCTCGAAAAAGGTATCGTTTGTGTGTTCTCTACTACACCCTGGAAAGTCCCTGAATATCCCAAGATACCTGACTGAGGCCTGAGACTGGGTGAGAGGGAAAAGAACCCCCGTTGTGCTACGTACCGGAAGTTAATGAGGCTTGACGACTAAACGGTGCATCCGCTAGAACCCACCTTTTGCTTCGATTATCTCAGAAATCGAATCTTCCGATAATGCTGCCGATATTGTCTATCAAATGAAGGGCTCGAGTCCCGGAATGCTAAGAAGATAGTTATATAAATTGGTGCGACGCGATACCTTTATGGAAAGCGACCACCGCTTCCTGTGTTGCTCGGAAAGACTTGTGCAAGTTGGCAAGATCAAACAAGCAAGTCTTGGTGAAAACATGGAGCATAAGGGATATCAGCAATTGCTACATCTTTTCAAGAGTGGCTCTCCAGACACTGTCTTGGAAGGCTCACCGAAATTATGATAATTTTATGCATCTTTCCCGGAACCATTTTCGTATACATCAAATCGCCATTGGGGGTTTTTTGGTGTCCGACAGGCAATAAATTCGATTCAACGAGCACCCCAAATGGATTGATTTTATGAGCCTATCCGTCCCTGCATGTAGAACCGATGTATTGAAAACTCGGCCGCATAACATCGTTGCCTGTCCTTACCGAGCGGAACAAAGGATTGATTTTCTCAGCCTAAAATTAAATCAATTAAAACCATCTCAGCGTCTATAAGCGTCAACACGATGCTCCCAACCTGTCTCGCCACCTGCCTGAGTGCATGTTGTTGGTGTTGTACCCTTTTTATTTCCGACACTCACATCCGTAGTTTACTCCCGTTCGCTACGATCAAAATCCTGGCAGGAGCAATCTCGTCCTGCAACATCCGTCGTTAGCGTCGGCTCACCCCTTTTTTGGAACTAATCCTACCATCCTTCTAGCCACTGCCATCACAGGTACTGCAGGTGCAATGTTTTGCTGGATAAGCAAAGGGATCGATAAATTTGCATTAAGAATGCCTTATCGTTCGTTATCCACACCGGTGGAAAAGGCCGATAAAGCTGTGCGCCAGTGTGCACAGAGTGTCGTCGATGCAACTGTCGAGCAACAAAGCATCGTGTTAGGGGAGGGAAGAAGAATCGTGTGAGGTGGACAAGAGTCTGGGAGGGTGATGCTCCAACCACATCACACGCTTTGCCGCTGTGCTGAAGTCCGACTGCATTGGAGGTATTATTTATGGTCAGCATCAATACATCAAGCAAACTAGCACACGCAGACACGCACACCGGAACGTGTCCAATCCGAGGAAGGATAATGGTCAGGTATGTCCTAGATATTCAGGTGTACACACCCCGCTCAACAGGTTGTTCATTGATTGAATCGTGTCACCGGTTAGACAGGAAGGATCCAGACTTCCACAGATAATGTCCTAAAATGCGGTCCCTACACTTCTTCTGTATTTTTATCATTGGTGGCTTGGGGAATCTGGGAATCGATCGATCAGGATTTCTCGCCACCACTCTTAAACAAGAGCAAACGGGTGTGATTTGATTTCTTTTAGTCCCGATCGTCCGAACGTAAACACGTCGTCCTGGGTTTTCGCTTCGCTGCTGCAACGCGATACACCTGTCGGCACGTGCCATCGTGACATCTCGACGACTCTGGCAGGTGCGAACAAATATTGAGCAAGATGAACGTCGGAAGCAAGAAGCGATGACTTCCGTTGCCCGTGCCCGTCACGGTGTGGAAAATGTGTATTAAATTACACACACACACACACCTTTGCTGTAGGTGTCGAAAGCGAGGACGTCGACGGTTCAATATGCCCCCGAAGACTTTACCAGGTGGCATGTACCGGTACCGGGATCAAAGCGACGCCATTCATGTGCAGAAGCAACCGAACGTTTTGGTGGAGCCAATGGCGTCTGCACAGAAGACTGTTTGCGATGGTTTCGAAATTAATCCTCAGCAAGCTTTCACCCGTTTTTCTTGCCTTAGTTATGCTATGTGTATTTGCATTAAGAAAGCAGATATATATTACCGGGGGAAAAATGGGCCGTTAGGCAGCAGTTCGTTCGTGTGCCGGTCGTATATGTAATTACCGGGGAAACTTGTACGAAAGCTTGCAAGACGTGTATATAATCGGGTGGAAACAATTTAAATGTTTTTCACAAGCAGAGATTCACACGCTACTAGTCTCAGCACAGCCCGTTACTTTAATGTCTTGCCTGTGCAGTGTACAGGTCTACAGTTGATCCCTTACCGAGAACCGGAAGTGGGTAGTAAAGAGCTAGAGAGCAAGAGAATAGAGGCATTTCCTTCCGTTTCTCCCCGGTTACCCGTGCAAGCAGCAAAATATCGGCAGTTATCCTTTTGCACAATTGCAGGATTATTATCCCTCTCCTGTTGTGGCGGATGCATCGCTGCTACTGTCGGGACCGTCTGACACTTGACATCTGGTCCAAACGGTCCAGATAGAGAGGTCGCAAAAGAACTGCTTTTTTGTCTGTTTCTTGTCGCCTTCCGAGACGAGAAAAGCGTTTGAATGTTGCTAATCTTTCACCTGAAAATCGCATCCAACAAACAGTAACTAGCTGGTCTGGGTCCGTGGTGGTGGTAGGGGTCGGGTATAGCAAAAGGAGGACAATTGAGTTCAAAAAGAATTATACAACCGCGAAGTCCCTGGACACAAAAACCGGCTTCTGGGAAAAAGGGGCGTTAGGAAGCTGTTTTCTTATCAGCTTCAAAGGGCAACGACCGAAAAGCACTTGAGAAAGCGGGCGCAAAAGCTTCGCCTTTTCTTGCAATAACCATTCATCTTTCTTTATGTGAGCTATGTGTATGTGTGTGTGTGTGTAGGTGGGCATTTTCTTTCGTGATGCAATCGAAGTTTCTTCAGCTTGTTCAATGCTGAAAATGAATTCATCTTTATTCCCTTCAAAATGGACACAGGATTTTGTTCTCTGCTCCTCTTTTCTTTGACGACGCGAATGACAAGCAAGAGGAGCAGAAGGAGAACAACGTCTTCTTGACACCTTTTGCATGGAAAGCAAAAACCTCATCCTTAGAAGGCGACGCTTTTTTTCGATTTCGTCGGTGTATAGGTGATCCTGTGGGTTGAGGGACATGTATACAACATCCATCCAGCAAGAAGGGGACCGCTTCTTTGTGTGTGCGCAGGCGTCCCTTCCGTTGTTATGGCGACAATGACGCTCGGATGGATGGATGGATGAATTGTGCCCACCGCCGCCAACTTCTTAAGCACCACTCCTCCAGCAGGGAAAGGTGTGTAGAGAAGGTGGCCATTCGAGTAGGCTAGTTTCGATGTGTCTACAGCTTTCGTTGACAGTTGCCGTAGTACGGTGATGTTTGATGCCTTCTGCTTACCGGCAGGACTGGAGTTCTAAGGCACCTGAGGCGGGCAGTGATTGTAGTCCTTTTGGCTGGCAGCAGTATGTTTCAATTAATTTCTACGACCGGAAGTGTGGCACTTCTTCGCAAGTGAGTGAGCAGCCAATCTGAAGGCTCGTCCGGAAGGATGTGGAGAGATACCGAAGGTTCTAGGCGACAAGATGTCGTCGTGGGCGACATCGTCACCGGGTTCCCTGTCGCAGGACGCTTGTTGAAGAGTTTTCTGGGGGGAAAAGCTTTTACCCGTACCGTGTACATACACACCGCCATGGAAATAGACGACCCGAAAGCCGTTTTGTGCCATCCTGCCGAAAAGTGAATAATCACATTAATCCCACCTCTGCGGTGTCAGATTAGGAAAATAAAATTAATGAACATCGGTCGTTGCCATGGAGTCGCCTAGCTGACTCCACGCCTACCATCATCGGTTACTCCGGCATTAGGCGGGATTGCTTCAGTCGGTTCCCGCTTCTCTGCTGAACAAATACACACGGACGCTGGGCTAGAAAGCTCCCCAAAACGTCCGGAAGCTAAATCCAATAGAATAATAATGGTGCACCATTTTTCAACAGTCCATAAACCGATAATGAGAAGCTCACAAGGACACACTCGCGCACGTCGGCGACTCAAGCGATTTTCCATCAACGATGGGTTCTGTGTTTTTCCCGCGGCCCCACAACCCTGCGATCCCCTTTCGCTGGCTCTCTCTGGCTGTTATCGATTTATCGAATATGGTTTTGGTGTCGAGGCTGCTGCCTGCCGGTGGAGTCGTGGAGTGCTCTTGTCGTCGTGTCGCGCTGCTTGGAGTACGATTTATGGCCTCCCGCCACTTTCGCTGCCAACATATTTTAATGTAACGGCTAATTTTCCACTCCACTGCGGCAACGGGCTTAAGCATCTTGGGCATAGGTTCTTCGTCACAATCACGAACGGAACCGTGGAGCAAGATTACCGTCGATACGAACGAGATTGTCGGTTTGCACGCTGCCGGGGGACAAACAGCAGCTCAGAACAGCCTCTGGCAACGAGTGGCCTTAGGTGGATGCTTCGTCGCCTTTCCGGAAGCCTAGTGCGGTGGTGCCAGGAGTGCTCAACACTTTGCTTATCGCATTCGGGATGGGGATGACAAAAAAAAACTTGTAGAAATAAAAGGCAAACGAAGGAAACGTGACTGCGATAGCGCTTCGTGACTTACGCGTCACGATTGTGTCGAGTGTGTGTGTGTTGCATCGCATCGAGAGGACATTCAGACACCATCCATCAGTGGGGTAAGCTCTTCACGGCGGAGTGATTGAATTCCGACGGAGGAGCAAGGGCGAGCAGACAGGCGGATGTGACGGAAGAAACATGATGCGCTTTTTATCGGCCATTTGCTGCTTGTTGTAGCGGTTTTTAAGCGGTAATATGTTCCAAATTCGATTCATTCGCACCGAGTCAAGCCAAGCCGGCTGTTGTTCCGCATCGATCGATTTTGCATCTCGGTCACGCTTTTTATCACAGCTTTGTACGTGTCCTCGGTGTTCCGCTCGGCGGTCCGGATGACGGATTTTATTTGTCCGCGTTTTGCAGTCCTTTTGCGGACACACGGTGTATGTTGTGTCCTTTCGCGTTGGATTGGATGCGGTTTGGAGCCTGAGGATCCGCCACAGGGACGAAACTCTCTGGTCTGGTTGATGACAGCTTCGCACAGGACATACGATAAATTGTGATTTATGATGCTTTCGACACGCGCTAGCACTGGGGGGGGGGAGACGTAGCGAGATGGTCCGGTGGAGTATGGTTGAGTGTGTGGGGTCTTTGGTAACCGCGGACCACAAAGTGCCGTCGTGTCGAGAGGTGCCTGGCAGAAGCTGGGAATCGGGAGGGAACATGGCGGTCAATTTATGTGTTCCCGTTGTTCGGATGATTTTGAGGTTGTTTTATTGTTCGGGAAAGATGGCAACTCTGCAATGAATGGTACGATTACTAACGATTGAGTGACGCGGTATGATAAGGAATTAATAGCATTAAAACCGCCCGGCCAAAGTCATCTAGCGATCTAAACCTGGGCTGGGACCTGGGATGTGCGTTGACGAAAGAGCGTTCGAAACAGATGCGTTTGAATCGATACTCCATTGAAGTGGTACATTCGGACAATAAAACTAATCGAAACTGGTTTGCGTTGTTTCTCTTCTCTGCCCGGTAGCTTCACTAGAGCAGCCACCATAGCAGGTGTTCAGTCGCGAGGATGTCCACACTTTCCCTACGGATCAGCCTCGAGGGAGGCCGGGTGACAAAGACGATCCAGTTCGATCCGAGCACGACCGTGTTCGATGCGTGTCGCATCATCAAGGACAAGTTCGCGGAAGCGGTACAGGGACAGGCGCAGGAGTTCGGCCTCTTCCTAGCGGACGATGACACCCGGCAAGGAGTGTGGCTGGAGCCGGCCCGCAACCTGGGCTATTACATGCTGCACAACCATGATGTGCTCGAGTACAGACAGAAGCACCGGACGCTGCGTGTCCGCATGCTGGACGGTGCCGTCAAGACGATCCTGGTCGACGATTCGCTGCCGGTGTCGCAGCTGATGGTGGTTATTTGCACAAAGATTGGCATTACCAACCACGAGGAGTATGGGCTGGTGCGCGAAGATCCGGAGGCGCAAAACGAAAACCAGCCCGACAATCGCTCCAACACCGGCACGCTCACGTTGCGCCGAAAGGCGCAGGAGAAGGAGCGGGATGCGAAGATGGAAAGCTTGCGGAAGAAGCTTCGCACCGACGACGAGATAAACTGGGTGGATGTGGGGAAAACGTTGCGCGAGCAGGGTATCGACGAACAGGAAACGGTACTGCTGCGGCGCAAGTTCTTCTACTCCGATCAGAACATTGACTCGCGTGATCCGGTACAGCTGAATCTGCTGTACGTGCAGGCACGTGACGCTATCCTCGACGGTACGCATCCCGTCACGCAGGACAAGGCGTGCGAGTTCGCCGGGATACAGGTGCAGATCCAGTTCGGTGATCACAACGAGGCGAAGCACAAAACTGGATTCTTGGAGTAAGTATTACGCCGCGTTACGGGAATTGGGAAAATTGGGAAATTCATCTTTGCTGCAGCACTAATGCGGTGTGATTGCCATTTTCACAGTTTGCGCGAATTTCTTCCCGCCTCGTACGTGCGGACAAAGAACATCGAGCGCAAGATATTCGCCGAACACCGGAAGCTCATCGGTTTGTCCGAGCTGGACGCGAAGTACGTCTACACAAAGACGGCCCGCGAACTTCCCACGTATGGCGTAACGTTCTTCCTGGTGAAGGAGAAAATGACCGGCAAGAATAAGCTTGTCCCACGTTTGCTAGGCGTGACGAAGGATTCCGTGCTTCGGCTCGATGAGACGACGAAAGAAATTATGAAATCGTGGCCCCTCACGACCGTACGTCGGTGGGGTGCATCGCCGAACACGTTTACGCTGGACTTTGGTGACTATGCCGATTCCTACTACTCGGTACAGACGACGGAAGCGGAACAGATTGTGCAGCTGATTGCCGGCTACATTGACATCATTCTGAAGAAGAAGCAGGCGAAGGACCATTTCGGTATCGAGGGCGATGAGGGCTCCACCATGGTGGAAGAAAGTGTTGCACCGTCCAAGTAAGTAAACCGACCGGACAAAGTGAGTTCCAGTACGATAGCCATTCGGGGAAACGATCGTTTTTTTATCGTTTGTACACTTAAACTTCGATAAAACTTTAGCACCTGTAGCCATCGTCAAGTTGCTCATAAAGGATAAAGAAGGCTTCATTTCAGGAAAAATCCTGAAAAGGCATGGTTATTTTCTATGAACTAGATGCTTTCAATCCTTGGACGATTTTGCTCAAACAAATGTATCCGTATTATCCTTTTAGGGCCACCTTCCTTCAACACGAAGAGACGAACAAATCCGGAAAGGTGGAAACACACTCCATCGCCAAACCGGCCATTATGCGTGGCACAGACGGTAAGCAGCACTTTTTGTAGCTTCTTTAGACAGTGTTTCTATTGTTTAAGTATCGATTTGATTGTATCGAACTTTGTTGCATATTTATATTATATTTTTCGATTCGATTTTCGTTTCTTCTACATACTTCTGTTTCGTTGTCATCGATCTTCTGTTCTACATTCGTGTGCGCGCGTGATTGGGTGTGTGTGATTGACTCATGTTGCTGGGCACTGGGCCCCAAAGGCGAACGGCCGTACGGTACTGGCGAGATGCAGTCGATACAGTACGGTGCCATCGTCGGTCAGGTCAACCTGGCACACCAGCCACCGATGGTGAGAGCAGACAAGCCAGCTGCGCTTCTTTCTTTAATTTCGCGTAAACACACTAACTGATAGTCTGTTCGACAAAATCTTGTTTTCATGTATCCATGCGTGTTAGGGTCGGTTCACGGCTCATGTGAAACTTTCACCTTCGTTTTCATCTCGTTTCATGCTGCGTAACCACTTGTACTTGTACTAAACCTCTCGCAAAAAAACAAACTTCCAGACGTAGGTGAATTACAATTTTGGCCTGAATATTAACCTACTTACTTACTCAAACACTCACACAACTCACCTTCATCACTCAGCATCAACTAACACACACACACTCACTCACACTCACAAACGCCTGAAATGGTGGTGAAGTGAATGTATGTACTTATCCCTTTATTTTATCCATCCTTTCCGCCATTTTTGATCAGTTACAACAAACGCGCATCAGTTCGGTACTATCGGAACCACAGCGTGCACTGTTGGGATACATTTCCGCCGGTCAGGAAGCGCTCAACCGAGCGGAGAAGGATCTGGAAACGAAGGTACAGCTTCCACCGCTCGGCACCGATCCGGGGTCGTTGCAATGGCGCGAAGAAACGCTCGACACCTCGAAGCAAACCGTCACGACGCATCTGGCCACGATGAATGCAGCCACGGCGCAGGTTGTGACCGCTTCCCAGCCGGATGAGATCGATCACGAAGCGGTCGGTGCGGCCGTATCGCAAATCACCCAGAGCATTCCGGAAGTGACGAAGGAGGTGCGTCTGATCGCTGCCCTCATGGACGACGATTGTACCGGGGATAAATTGCTCGAGGCGACCCGTAAGCTTTGCAACGCGTTCAGCGATCTGTTGCGATCGGCCGAACCGGAAAGCAAGGAACCGCGTCAGAATCTGCTGAATGCGGCGACGCGTGTGGGTGAAGCTAGCGGCCAGGTGCTGAGCACGATCGGTGAGGAAAGCGTCGAAAGCCGTGAGCTGCACGACATGTTGCTCGGTTTGGCAAAGGCGGTCGCCAACACAACGGCCGCGTTGGTGCTGAAGGCAAAATCGATTGCTGCCGTTACGGAGGATGAGGCAACGCGCAATAAAGGTAGGCCGGAGTTACATTTAAATTGAGTCTACACGGAAAGGATGCTAACATATTTCCCTATCGAACCTCTCTTCCAAAAACAGTTATTGGAGCGGCAAGTCAGTGCGCTCTAGCCACCAGCCAGCTCGTGGCGTGTGCTCGCGTCGTTGGACCAACCATCCAGAGTCCTGCCTGTCGGGAGCAGCTGGAAGCAGCTGCACGAGAAGTCGCTAAAGCCGTCGCCCACTTGGCGGAAGTGTGCAACGAAGCCACCGACAATCAACAGCTCCGTGGTGATCTAACAGCAGCAGCGAAGGATGTCTCCAAATCGCTCACCGACCTGCTGGAACACATCAAGCTGAGTGCCCGCGAAAAGGCACGCCGCGTCGAGAACGAAAACCCCGTCGATAACGTGCTCGTGGCGACGGACATTCTCGTGTCGTCGTCCGACCCGCAGGAGATGATCCGACAGGCACAGCAGCTTGGCAAAGCGACTGCCCAGCTGATCGAGAGCATCAAGGGTGAAGCTGAGAGCCAGCACGATTCGAACATGCAGCGAAAGCTGTTGGAAGCGGCCAAGCAGCTGGCAGACGCTACCGCCCGCATGGTGGAAGCGGCTCGACTGTGTGCCGGCAATCCACACGATTCTGCGCACCAGGAAACGCTGCGTGCAGCTGCCGAGGAGCTGCGTGTTATCACGACATCGACGGCAAACACACCCGCCATTAAGCGGCAGCTGATCGGGCGACTGGAGCAGTGCGCTAAGCAGGCGGCCTCGTCCGCTACGCAGTGTATAACGGCGGCTCAGAATTCGCTCATCCACAGCAACGATGTGCAGACGAAGGAGATTCTGCTGCAGGATTGTCAGGCGGTCGCCGATCAGATACCACGGCTGGTCGCGGGTGTAAAGAACACACTGTCTCGTCCGGACGATCCGAACGCTCAGCTGGGATTGATCGATGCAGCAGAGATGTTCCTGGAGCCGGGTGCACAGATGGCAGGATCCGCTCGTGAACTGCAGCCGACGGTAATGGACCAGGCAGCGTCGCAGCAATTGGGTCGTTGTGCCGTGAACCTGACACACGCGATCCACGATCTCCGTCAGGCGGCTCATCGTGCTCGAGAAGCTTGTGGTGGCAATGAGCTGGATGCAGCGCTGGAAGCTGTCCGTAACCTTCGCAACGTGCTCAGCGACACGCGTCGCGCAGCGCAGGAAGGTAGTCTACGGCCGCTGCCGGGCGAAACGGCTGACAGTTGCTTCAAGCAGCTAGCTGCCGCTAGCAACTCCGTTGATGTGTCGATGCATCAGCTGATGAGCGCTGCTCAGCAGGGTAACCGGACGTACGCGGGTGTGGCAGGCCGTGACACAGCCCTCGCCCTGGGAGATTACACCAAGAGCGTCCGTGGAGTGTTGGTAACGACGAAGAATCCTGCCGTGGTTGACTGTGCCGATGAAGTGATTGTCGACTCGCTGCGTGTAATTGAGGAAGCACAGCGTACGCTGCAGAACCTCGACAACCAGGAAGCGTTGTTAATCGCGATCAAGCGCACGAAGCATTCGCTTGGTCGTACGATCGACTGTCTGCCGGGTGTGAAGGATATCAATGAGGCATTCGATACGGTTACTGATTTGCGTGGCATTCTTGACACCGGCGAGTACCCACCGTCCGATCGACCATACGGACAGCTGCAGAACGAGCTTAAATCGGCCGCAGATCAGCTGAACGTGGCCGGCGGACAGGTGGCGCAATCGTACGACAGCTCCATCAAGCTGGCCGGTACAAGCCAAGAGTTTTGTCACGCGTACAAGGAGCTGCTCACGGTAACGCTCGAGATGGCCGGCCAGACGGCCGAAGATCGTGCACGGGAAGAGATCGTTAACTCGCTGCGCGGTGTATCCAACCAGTCGATCAGTCTACTCGGAACCGCTCGCTATGTGGCCGGAGATCCAGATCGTCCCAATGCGAAGAACGAGCTGTCGTCCGCCGCTCGTCTAGTGACGGAAAGCATCAACCGACTGGTGGACGTGTGTACGCAGGCAGCTCCAGGTCAGAAGGAGTGTGACGGTGCTATTCGTAGCATCGAGTCCCTGCGCCCGTTGCTGGAGTCGCCCCAAGAATCGTTGACCGATCAGGGTTACTTCGATTGTCTCGATACTGTGCTGGAAAAGTCTCGCACACTCGGCGAAGGCATGACGGGAATAGCGAACAACGCGAAGAACTCGAAACACGTCGAGTTTGGACATTCGGTCAATTCGGTTTCGGATTCGATTCGTGGACTGATCGAGTCAGCCGCGCAGGCCGCCTACCTCGTCGGTGTGTCCAATCCGACCAGCGTTGGAGGGCGGCCAGGAATTGTCGATCAGGCACAGTACGCCCGAGCGGCACAAGCTATCCGTCAGAGCTGCGACATCCTGCGCGGACAGGCATCTTCCCAACCGCAGGTGTTATCGGCTGCAACCGTCATCGCCAAGCACACGTCCGCGCTGTGTAACGCGTGCCGTAACGCGAGCTCCACAACGACGAACCCCGTTGCCAAGCGCCACTTCGTCCAAGCTGCCAAGGAAGTTGCCAACTCAACAGCTGCTCTCGTGCGAGAGATTAAGGCGCTCGATCAGGACTACAGTCCGGCCTCGCGGCAACGCTGTGCAGCTGCTACGGAACCACTGTTGGAAGCAGTTTCTTCGCTCTGTCACTTTGCATCATCGCCTGAGTTTATTTCGATTCCAGCTCGCATCTCAACCGAAGGACGTAAAGCACAGGAACCGATCCTTACTGCCGGTCGGGGCATTCTCGATGGGGCCGTCGATATGGTGCGCACGGCAAAGGTTCTCGCACTGACCCCGACGGATCCACCCGTATGGCAGCAGTTGGCTACCCACAGCCGCAACGTATCGGACAGCATCAAGCAGTTGGCGTCCAGCATTCGCGAGAAGGCACCGGGACAGATGCAGTGCGATCAGGTGCTGGAAGTGCTGAAGGATTGCTCGCGTGAACTGAACTCGGCTGCTTTGGCGGTCGGTGTGGATGGGTTGCCGCAGCGCAAGGACAGTAACCTGCAGGGCTTCACGAATCAGTCGCTGAACGCAGCTTCCGAGCTTATCGATCGTCTCGAGCCGGTCAAATCGTCTGCGAAGAAGAATGCCGAAAGCCTGGGTCATGCGGTCAACCAGATTGCGAAGCACATTGTACCGCTGACGAATGGTGTGATTGGAGCTTGCTCGCAGCTCGTCCACTCGGGCCAGCAAACGGTGCTGATCAATCAGGTCAAGTCGGTGGTGGAATGTTGCGCTCAGCTCGTGCAAACGGCCAAGCAGGCCGGTGGAAACCCACGGGCCGCCCATTTCCATCCCGAGCTGGATGAGGCGGTCGAGTCAACGCGTGAAGCGATCCAAGAGCTGAACGCCACCGTGGAGCGTCTGTCCACCGAGAATGGTGTTGTGACTGGTCTGATGGAACAAATCTCCCGCTCGATGTCTCGCATCTCCGACAAACGTCAATCGTTCCTGGGAGCCTCGCTGAACGACACGTACGTCGACTACCAAACGCGCATGGTACAGAGCGCGAAGGAGATTGCGCGCTATGCAAACGAGATCAACGCGAAGGCTGCGATCGACCCGTCCAAGTTGGCCCAACTGTGCGTGGAAATGACGCACCACTACACGCAACTGGCACAGGACGCAATCGGTGCGTCGGCCCTTACTACCTCACCGGACGTTGCGATTCGCATTCGGAACACGGTGCAGGATCTAGGACGATCGGTGAACGTGCTGATCCAATCGACGACCGGCATTCGCAAGGATGACAGTAGCGGTTTGGTGGAGATTTCGCGCGGCGCTCGTGATGTGTCGGAAAAGGTGGCTCAGGTGCTGGCAGCCCTGCAGGCTGGTTCGCGCGGTACGCAGGCGTGTATCAACGCTTCCAGCACGGTGTCGGCTATTATCAGCGATCTCGACACGACGATCATGTTCGCCACGGCCGGTACATTGCAGTCCAGCGATGAGGATGGCAAATTCTCCGACCATCGTGAACACATCCTCAAAACGGCCAAAGCACTGGTTGAGGATACGAAGATATTGGTCGCGGGCGCGGCTGGCACGCAAGATCAGCTAGCAGCTGCTGCCCAGAACGCAGTCACGACTATTTGTAAGTTGATGCAATGAAAACGAAAGAACAAGAAGGAGAAGTTTGATGAAATTAATGTTTCGTTTCCCCTTCTCTTCTGCAGTACAATTGGCCGATGCGGTCAAGCATGGCGCCGCGTCGCTCGGTTCCGGTCAGCCCGACTCGCAAGTGATGGTCATTAACGCGGTCAAAGACGTAGCCGCAGCACTCGGTGAGCTTATAAACGCTACTAAACTCGCCTCCGGCAAGCCCATTAACGATCCAGCTATGAATGATTTGAAAGATAGCGCTAAGGTATGTGTTCGTTCTTTTTGTTCCGTATGTTTGTTTGTTTCGTTGTTTCGTTTTAATCTGTCCCCGCTTCCAGTTCTGCGACACACACACTTCTTTCCTCACACCCTCACCCTCTATTATCCAACCATTCTTTCCGCAATCACCCCTGTTTTTCCGAATGGATGATGCCTTCCGGTATCTGCACACTGGTTTGCTTTTTCGAACGCGTGGATTGCTTCAATGTGATAACATCATGTCAACGCGCGTGCACGTGCGTCTCGTGCTGGCATAACACAAAATGTGAACTCTCGTGTGTTCACACCCTTTCCCCGCCCCACTTGGCATCTGCATTATACCTTGTCGCGGCTGAAGCTCGTCGTGATTAACCTCTAACACAGCCAGTAAAGATGTTCGCCGGAAACTACGGCAGACTAAATACTTAAACATACTTTGTATATACAACTATTAAAACGTGCCAGTAAAAGATGCTACTATTGTACTAAAACCCTCTTATCCAGCCCAGGCCAGCGTGTTGCTTCAATGTTGCTAAACCCCGCTTAACATGTCTCGCTATCTAACTTGCCGCACTTGAAAACTACTTCTAAACAATACACAAAAACAAACACCCTCCTTCAGCACAAAACCGGATTAATGGTCTCACTTTTCCAATTGGGACACTCAAGCAGCCATGTTAATTAGCATAATCAAGATGAATGTCACCTTTACCCGAATGTGTCCGATTTTAAGCACAACGTCTCAATCTGCGCTGCGTGTATCGACTACGAACGCGATCCTATTCTTGCACCAAAGTACTTGCTACTATTCTCACGAAGGGAAGGATGGTGTCTTGTTGTTCTCTGCCAATATCCAATACTGCGTTTCACTCTCTTCGATGATGGCATGCCAGTTGTTGGTTGAAGCTTTCCTTCCTTGTTTCACTCTCCATCGACTTTTCGCTTTTTGGAAACCCCAAAATCTATGGAATGCTGCGAATGTGTGTGTGTGTGTGTGTCTGTGTGTGTATCGGTATGGTTCTCGTCTATGCTACTGACTGCGTACGACTGACTGGCTGTTCTCACTGGCAGTTGGTGTCTGCTGTGATATGGTCAACACGAGGGAATGTAGTTCGCCTGCGGCAAGCTCGACGTGTTTATGTTTCTTATGCATGAGACATGGCGAATGCAATGTATCTTCTCGCTGTATTTACTACGTTTAGCACTGTTGGGGAGCCGTTCGAAGTTGCCGTCTAACATATTCAAATTAAACAAGGTCTTAATCGTTGCTAACAGCATCCTTCAAGGTTCCGTAGCAAATAATCGAACGAAACAGGGGCAACGAGCGTGGTGTAGTAGTGGTGGTTATAAGCTTCGTATGTAACAACTTAGCGATGGGAAGGAGTACTAAGTGATCGCGTAGTAGTGCTTTGGACAGGAAGCTCCCTTGGTGTGTGAGCGGGTTCGTTTGAATGAATGTAAACGGTTGAGGGACGTAACTCAACGGGATTGTAGGGTTCTAACGATGAGCCGGAAGTGAAACACACGCATCCCCAACCAGTCCCTTCTAATGTCCCGGCTAATCAGTCTCCAACGCAAGTACCTTGATAAAATACACATTCAACACGCATTTCGCTGATTCTTTTATTGTTTTCCCATTGCCCCCTCTTCTCCTGCCGTCCTCCATGCCTATCCTTCATCGTTTCATTTTCGCAGATGATACGGGAACTGTGCCTTGCCGAGACGAGCACATCGCGTGCTGGCTGGCTATCGTCCGGCCGGTGATGGCCAGCGGTACATTTACACACATCAACAGCAAACACACACCACCACAACCACTGCCCACGCTACGAGCTCTTACTGTTCGTCCTAATATTAACCCACACACCACCCGAGCTTCCCGTGCCGTGTCGTATTTAGTCGTTGTTTGCGGCGTCGTTGCTGTGAGCAAGCGTCCCAGAGTTGTATCTCGTTGTAATCGCCTGCATTTTGTAGCAACAGAAGTAGCACCAGTCGCGTGCCCGAATCACCTCCGAATTCTACCATTCGTCCTGTATTTTTCTTTCTTTTCAACCATCAAACGCACATACACACACACACCTCGCTGCTACCTTCCTTAAACCTTCCTCTTGCGGAACCAAAATTCATTCCGGTGCAGATGACCGATCCGGACATTGGTAACAGTGCCGCCTGTTGGTGGCTATCCGATCAAGAGGAGGAACTGCTGCGTCTTCTGTCCAATGTGCCGACTCTGTTTGATGGAGTGTTTTGAAGATGCGCACACTTTGCGCTATAGCACTAACTTACCATATACGTGTCGTCGCACGCCGTAAGGATCGCCTCCTAGCTAGATCTCCTGAGAACTCCGCAATTATGTTACTCCCTAGCGATAAGATGCAATCAGTATATATATTCGTACTTATCTGTCCTGTCGTTCAACAATAAATGCATATGTTTGTATCCAAACGAATTGGGGATTCCCCGATTGCTTGAAGCTGTTGTTGTCCTCACACGTTCGTCCTCGCTTGAAACTATGCGCGTCCTTCAAAACGAGAAGACCTCTGTCTGTCACGATCGGCATCAGCAATCGGCGCTCAACCTTGTTTTCCCGGTTGCGTGTGATCTCTTGTGGTGTGGTTACTAATATTCAGTCGTGACGGTTACACGCGGCCGTTGACAGCTCCGTCTCTGGTACACTGGTTCTGGATCGAACATAAAGGGTAACGATGAAAGGGAACAAGAACTGTAGGTAAAACGTACATTCATTCCTTGATTATGCTCCCAATGGCTGCTGTCCTGGTGCAGAAGAAACGATACACCATCCCATAATGGCTTACGAGACAGATGGAGCATTTTGATAAGTAGCTAGCTTCATCAAAATGGTTCATCCTGCTCTCGCGCTTGTTTAATAACCGTTTTCGTGTTTGCTTCCCTTCTAACATCCCACGATCCTTCGGTTTGTCGTCAAAACCCCGTTCTCGGAAAAACCGTATTAACCTGCGTTTGTTTTTATTATTTCCCGCCCGGCCCCCTTATCCAAAACATAGGTTATGGTGATGAATGTCACCTCGCTGCTTAAGACGGTCAAGGCCGTCGAGGACGAACACACGCGCGGTACGCGCGCAATGGAGGCAACGGTGGATGCCATCTCGCAGGAGCTGCGCTCGATGCAGTTCGCACCGGAGATGATGCGCTCGAGCATGCAGCAACTGTCCCGACCGGAGGATCTCATCAGCGTTACCAAGCACGTAACGGCGGCCACGGCAAAGGCGGTAGCCGCTGGTGCATCCAACTTGCAGGCGGACATTGCAGCTGCTGCCAACCTGGGCCGGAAAACCATCTCCGACATGCTGAGCGTTTGCAGGTCCGTTGCGTGGTCGTGTGCAGAAACGCAGGACCTTCGGCAACGAACGCTCGACGCTGGTTCGGCAGTGGCCATCGCTTACCGTGAGCTGTTGGAAGGTATACTGCACCACTGCACGGCAGACGAACGGATGCAGCTGTCGCGACGCGTAGCGATGTGTGTGACGGATCTGGTCGGTATGGCGCAGCTGCTGAAGGGATCCGATTGGGTAGATCCGGACGATCCGACGGTGATTGCGGAGAACGAGCTGCTCGGTGCGGCCGCTTCGATCGAGGCCGCCGCAAAGAAGCTGGCCAACCTGCGCCCTCGTCGGCAGGAAGTGAAGGTAAGCGAGTTGTTCCCCCCCCTTTCCATCCCCTCTGTCACCGAGTTCCTAGAATCTCGTCTAACCTCTTCATATCTCTCTGCATACTTCTCTAACGGGGCGTTTGGTGTTGGTGGGATGGTTTCGGTGAGATATGTTTGATATTCTTGGTTGTTAAGATTTCAATTATCACCCAGGAATCAAACATATTATTACCGTGACTGTCGTTGGTCATCGGAAATCGGAAACGCACGCAACAAAACCTAAACTACTGAGCAAACATGATGTTTCTCGAATGTGGAAATAAGTGAAACGATTGGTGGCGATTGATTTGTTTTATTAAAGTAGATTCATTTCATTCCTTTATTGCTATCTGTTTGAGTTGGGTTTCTTTTTTTTTGTTGTTGCTACATGCCATTGGGAGTGTAGCTAACACGTCTTATGTTTGCGTTTTTCGTTTTGTTGCAGTTTTTAGTTCCGTTTTTCGATTCGTAGCTTGAGTAGAAAATTTGTTTATTTTATTGGTTTTATTCCGTTTTGTGGAAATAAATAAAAGTGATTCATAGCTACACATATTTACTCATTTTATAGCTTCCTTCTTCAGATGTATGTTCTTGCGAATGAAATTAATCGGTCACGATGCCACACGTTCTACTTGTAGGAAGCGGACGAGAATCTAAACTTTGACGAAATGATTCTGGAAGCGGCCAAGTCCATCATGGCGGCATCTTCCTCACTCGTTCGCGCTGCTAATGCCGCCCAGCGAGAGCTTATCGACCAGGGCAAGGTGGCGAAACGTCCGCTCACCTCCTCGGACGATGGTCAATGGTCAGAGGGATTGATTTCGGCCGCGCGTCTCGTAGCCGCCGCCACACACAGTCTCGTCGAGGCGGCCCAAAACCTCGTGCAGGGCGTCGGCACTGAGGAGATGCTCATATCTTCCGCAAAACAGGTGGCCAGCTCCACAGCTCAGCTGCTGATTGCGTGCAAGGTGAAGTCAGACCCGAACTCCGAAACGGGCCGACGTTTGCAGGCGGCCGGTAACGCAGTCATCAAGTCGACCGACAAACTGGTACAGGCGGCTCAGCAAGCGATCGAGGGTGAGGAGGAGCACACGCTGCGCCTGAATCGCAACATGGTGGACGGTATGGCTCAGGAAATTAATGCACGCTCGGAGATTCTGATGCGCGAACGGCAGCTCGAGGAGGCTAAGAACAAGCTGATCGCCATCCGGCACGCAAAGTATCGGCAGAAGCTGGGCGGTGGTTTTACGACCGACGAGAGCGACGAAGGTGGTGTTGCGCCACCTCCATTCGCTGGCTATGGACAGTCGACATCACCGAAACCACCCCAAACGCTACCCAAACCGGGAACCTATTCACCTTCCTCGTTTGGTGGCGTTTCGCCGGGTCAGGGTGCAAGCACTATGCCTCGCCTGGGACAGCAGTCTGCATCGCCGGCAAGTCCCAGCTTCCAGCGTCCCGGATCGGGCAATCAGCTGCTCACTGCGAATGCCGTCCCTAAGCCGTACCAGTCGGATGCGCTAAAGTCTCCATCAGCCTTGGTGTCGCCGTCGATGCTGAATCGATCGTACGACATGACGCGTGTGGAGAATACGAACCTAAGCGCTTCCAAGTTTAACCGCACTCAATTCGATGCCGCTGTCCAGGATCTACAGAACAAGGTGCAACCGCTCAGCACGTTCCGGTCATCCCCAACACATCCGCACACGAATGGAGGTGTGGCTGGTAGCTCGCCAGCTCCCCAAACGTACGAAGGATTCACCACCAGGTAAGAATAGGAGGAGGTTCTTGGATCAATACACACACACACACAAGCAACCACAACCAACGTTCGGTGCTGGGAAAGTGGCATCCAGCTTTTCATGCTCTCTTCTGCTCCTTGTGTCCAATATCACCCGTTGTTGTACCACCACCACCACCACCATCATCATCGAATGAGCATGAATTCTTCCTGCAGAGCCCCTTGTGTGGGGCTTTGCTCATCTGTCTCTTTGTACATTCCTTTAATTTTGTGCCACAACTGACTAAAGCATGCGACTAAAGCATTTTGGGCCAAAACCACCGTGGGTAGGGATAGGTGATGGAGTAGTAGTGTGGGAATGTTAATCGAATCATTATCAATCATCTCAGAACCTATCTAAGCTTGGTTGCGTAGAACTGCCTGCTACAAAACGTTTCGTTATCTAATTGTTCTCTTGAAAATATAGAAGTGCATAATAACATCATCGGTGAATGGGAAGTAAAGAAGATTAACATTTGCTCCTGATAACAGTTTGGAATAACAACATTATTGAGGATCCGCGATTGGCAAGTTCATCAGGAGCTCGATAGGCGAACTTTACTGAACAATCGTTCCCGGTCTCTAAAGCAAGCGTTCCCAGTCTTTAAGCGGTTAGCAGCTTTCGATCACAGCACCCGGTGCTTTGAAATGCGTCTCCAACGCCGATCTATACGGCGGGTGCTACGATACAAAACGTATGCCATGATCCCTAAATGATCATGCCAATGATTTATCCTCGAACACTCTGCATTAAAGTAGCTTGGGCGGCCAGGGAGCGTAACGCGTCACAAATCAAGTAGTATTACAGCATCACCATAATCACCAGCATCCAACTCTAACCACTAAAACAACCAATGTTTTTTTCTTTCTCTTTTTATCTCTCCGTCTCTGTTTCACTCGCATCGTGTGCATCGCGCAGATACGAAACCCGTGTCTTTCAGAATGCCAATAACACTAATCCACAAAGCCCAACCAACCCGCTAACCACTGTGGAGCAGAAGTTTGCTAAACTTAACCTAGAAAACCACGACATGCAACAGCAGCAGCAACGCTACCAGCAGTCACAGTCACCAAACCATGGTTTTTATAACAAATCCGCCACAAGCCCTCCGGCACAATCCGGCACTAGCACTAGCAGCTTTGCCGCAAGTCCCGCCGCAAATGTCACTAACGCTATGGCTAGCTCACCGCAACAACAGCTGCAACAGTTCCGTCAACAGCAGCAGCAGCAGCATCAGCAGCAACAGCAACACTTCCTTCGCACCACCAGCACCACTACCACCTCCTCCTCCTCCGCCGCCTCCACCAACAACAACAACACCTCCGTGCCTTCCGTACCGACGATTAAAAATGGTAACGTTAGTCTCTTTGACAGTGGCGCAACCATTGCGACCACCAATGTGGGCGGCACTGTAATAACGGAGGGTCACCGCGAGCACCACTACCAGCAGCAACAGCAACAGCAAGTCATCCACACCAAAAAGGTCCACATGACGACATCCTCCACCTCGTCGTCGTCGACAACGATGAAATCGGGCAGCACTGGCGGTCCCGGACCGGAATGGAAGTAAGCGGCCCCGGTGCGTATGCCGCGTGTGTAGTTCGTCCCTGTTACAAAGCGAAAACAAACAAAAACAATCCCCTCCCCCCGCTCCCCTTTAGGGTACTAATGAAGCCTAGCCTAATGTACTGTTTCGTTCTGTTTCTTCGCGGCCTTGGCTCTCGGTGCGAACCGCAAGGTTCGTTTGTTGACTTTTTTAACTGTTTGTAGCATGTAAGGGTAGCATGTAGAAAGGGCGTGCGTTTGTGTGTAATTTATGAACACGAGACGAGACGATTTTGTAAAATTTCTTCTGGGAGAAACGTTTTTTGCAATAACCGCCACCCAAGTGCCACGTGTTTGTTGTTTGCAAAGCGAATGCAAAACAGGAGAAAAAACAGCAAAGTACTAAAAACCGTAAACAAAAACCTAAAACTTAGTAGACAGAGAGCAAGAGTTTAATATATTAATTCGAAATGTTAGTATGTGTAGCATATATGTACGTGCGTGTGTGTGATTAACTAACGGACGGTGAAAGATTAGCAGGAAGGAAGGAAAGTTAGCAACAACAACAAAAAAAAAAGGAAGAGAAGAATGTTTCCACATGAAAACTCACTAATGTGCCTCGAGTATACTTACCGTTTGCCTTCCGTTGCCTTGCTGCACAGTGGCGGCGAAAAACAAAACTGCAAGTCGGATGCCTTTTTTCCTTACCGCCAGTATAAATAGTAGCGTCTTAGCTGGCCATTTTGTTCGGAGTAGTAACTATGACCACGATTGCTGCTGCTACTACAACTACTACTACTACTAATTGACTGTATATGCCAACGATTGCCAACGATTGTCGCTCGCCTTTTAATCGCAGCGTGCGAAGGATTTGAATGCTGTATCGATCGGAAGTGCCATTTTGTGTATCTTGTACTACTACTACTACTACTTATATTACCGCTAATTCTACTACTTCTATTACTTCTTGAACACTTGAACCGTACACTTAAGGTTTTTTAGTCGCATACTAGTTGAGCGGAATTTAGTGGTTCCACTCGAAAACACACAAAACAAAACAAACAAAAAAAGGACACATGGTTATACTAAACTAGGCAAATGCGAAAATGCGCGTCGTGTTGTTTAAACACATGAGAGGACTAACCGTCCCACCATTAGGCCAATGAGTGAAAATCTTAGTCTTTTTGTTTCGCTTTCTTTGCGCGTTGCTCTTGTAAAGCAACCAAAAACGAAGAGAAGTGTAAGCATATATTTAGTTTTTTTTTTCTGTTGTTGATAATTTGCTATTATTTGCCGTGTTTTTTAATCGATTAACTAAAAACCAGAATGTTTTTGTTTTATTATATTAGAATTTTACTTAACACGCAAAGCAAACAAAAAATTGGAAACGGAAAAGTGCTTCTTAATAATAGTCAAAACCCCGTTTTAGTATTTAGTGTTTGTATTTTAACTGTACACGCAACAAGTATCGATTTCAAATCATTTTGAAAACGTTCGGTTTTTTTTGTTTTCTAATGCATTGTCTCCAATTGAAGAAGCGGTTTTACATGCTTTTAGGTAGGTGGTTTATTGCTTTCTTGCTACGTACACTTTTCGTTTGCTCTTCGTTTCGTTTTCGGCACATCCCGTTCTGGGGGGGGGGCTAATCACAAGGAAAGCAGCACAAAAAGTAAGAAAGCGAGAATAAAGAACCATGAAACGGAACAGTAAATTTAACACCCAACCTTTGGCGTTTGTGCTTCTGTTGTTTATTGTGTGAAAGAAACGCTGTACATCCTATTGTCATCGGCCTGGAGTGAACTTGTAGTTAAGGGGTGCCCTCGGTATCCCTGGCCACCTCATGTTTGGTTCCGCCACCGGTCATCGAAGCGTCAGTAAGAAAACCACAATCTCAAACACACAGGAAGGAAGTTAACGTTTTGAAACACGTGTGTGCGTGTGTATGTATATTTGTAAAAACTATGTTTTCAAAGTACTTTTCAATAGTATAAAAAATGTGGCCAGCTGGTGGTGGTGTGGTGTGTGTGTTTTTTATTCACTTCTGCCCACTGGCAACTGGCCCACGACTAAACGAAACAAGTCACAAAACGACAACGTCACACGTTCGTAGAATGTAAAAGCAAGGAAAAATCTCTTTAATTGAGCTGAACACGTGGCTTCCGTTAACTTATTTACCAAAATAATGTATATCATATGTATGTAAGCTCTCTGTATGTCTGTCTCTCACTCTCTCTCGCTCTCTCTCACTAAATCGTTTCACTTCCGGACGTATCGGTTTCTACTTTCGCCTCAACTCTATGTACCTACTTAAGTACAATTATCTCACTCGCATCATTTTACACCTGGTACAAAAGTAAGCAAAAAAAAGACACATGATATATATATTAAGATAGGATCATATATGTGTATCGTAAAGATGACAGCCATAGGGTTTGATTGTTTGCTCCGCGTTGCTAATGCGTTGGCTTTTGTATGGGGAGTGCGATATGAAATCTTGCCTGCATCCTTCTGGTTGCAGCGTACTTATGTATTATCCACTGATAAAATGCACTTGGAAGTATCTTCGTTCCTTTTGCGGTCAAGTCTTTTGCTAACCTACTCCTACCGATTTAAATTCGATTTTCGTTACTCCCACCGATATTGGCCATTTGGATCGTCTTAAGAACCTCTCTGTCTTTTCGTTCGTCACACGTTTGCTTAATGCTTAATGGTCAGGAATTGGGGTCGCGTTGGCATTCAGAAAACTGTCCGACTGTTTCCAATACTGCGCGCCGGAAGGCTGTTGGTGCGTGTCGTTGGACTGTCTCGTGCCTGGAAAGAAACAGAGAGGAAGGAAAAATCATTAAAATACATGCTCATTTTCAGTTGCTCGGGAAGAGACATTCGAAAATGTGATCAAAACGCGGTTTGCGCGCGAATTTGATTTCGAAACTCTTTGTTCGAACATCTTCACACCATGTTTGAACCAACAACAACAACAAAAAAACCGCCGACCAAAGCTGGTGGTTGCTAAAAAGCATTTTCAAGCAATTCAAGCAAAAGTACTCCACCACAGTTTCATGCATTTTCCACAAATTCAACCAAATCAAGGTTAAAAAATGTAGATCTTATATTTGCTTCGAGCACACCTCGCCTGCTTGAACCTTGGTTTCGGTTCAGTCCACGGGCGCGTTTATGCACAGACGGGTTCGATACTAGCCCGCCTCAATCCAGCTGTCAGACGCTCAATACCTTCACAGAACGCGATTGAGCACGTTGTTCCGTTCCAGCTTCTGTCCGTGTCTGCTGTGTGTTTCCTTGGCCAAGTGTGTTTTGCACCGAGCGAAAGCTGTCCCACATTTTTCTGTTTCTGCCATATAACTGAAGCACTGCGCATCAAAATGTTTTGGGGTAAGTGAAATTAATGGATGCTTCGTGCATATTCCATGAAACCAATCGAATTGCACGGAAAAGGCTGTCGCTCTTGCCTGCCCTGCCGGCACTTCATTGAATGATGGCCGCCATGTGCGTGCGTGTGTGTGCGTGTTTCTGTGAAGCAGGCAGCTTTTGTGTTGCAGCGAGAACAGTTCGCCGCAAAAGCAACCCGCTTTTCGACCCACGCCGAAAGCACGTGGGGCGCGAACAATCATTTGCGACCTTACACTACAATGCGTTCTCCCTGCTTGCCCTCCTTCGCTATCCCTTTCCCCGCAGGTCTGATTTTGAAACCCGGCAAAAAATACTACAAAGAGTTGGAACAGGATTTCCATCTCACCCATGCGGCGCTCGATCTCACCGACAGCAGCGGCGATGTGCAGGTTATGCTGACGACCGAAAACATCACCTATCTGCTGTGCACGCTTAACAAAACGATTCCGCAGGCCGTGCTGGACCAGGAGTTTGCCATCGGGGACAAGATCAGCTTCGCCACCAAGGGCCAGGGTGTGGTGCATCTTACCGGCAACGTGCTCCCGGACGGTATGGAGGACGAGCTGGACGATGGTGAGGAGGAAGAGGAGGAGGAGATGGATGAGGAAGAGGGTGTGCCGGCCACGAATGGAAAGCCGCGTAGCGCGAAGCAGGTAGCGAAGGATAAGGTGGCCAAAAAGATTGCTTCGGGCGAAGTGTCGGACGATAGCGATGAGGACGATGCCACATTCACCGAGTCCATGCTGGAGGAAAGCATCATGAACGGAGAAGAGGACGACGACGACGATGACGATGATGAGGATGAGGATGGAGAAGAAGATGATGACGACGATGACGACGATGATGACGAAGACGACGAGGATGAAGATGATGAAGACGGCGACGAGGATGACGAAGAGGAAGAGGACGAACAGCCCAAAGCTAAGCAGGCCAAACTGACCAACGACGCCAAGTCCGCGCAAAATGGAAACGCCAAGCAGGCCGCCAAGGAAGCGGCTACCGGAGCTAAGCAGGAGCAGCAGAAAAAGGGTGCCGTTCGCACGCTCCAGGATGGGCTGATGGTGGAGGATCTGAAGGTCGGAAACGGACCGGAAGCCAAACCAGGCAAAAAGATTGCGGTGTACTACGAAGGCCGGCTGAAGTCGAACAACAAGGTGTTCGACAGCACCAGCAAGGGCCCGGGCCTGAAGTTTGCCCTCGGACGTGGCGAGGTAATCAAGGGCTGGGATCTGGGAGTGGCCGGAATGAAGGTGGGAGGCAAGCGACGGCTGGTCATCCCACACAAGCTGGCCTACGGTACGAAGGGTAGCCCGCCGGTCATTCCGCCCTGCAGTACGCTCGTGTTTGAGGTCGAGCTGAAGAAGGTTTTCTAAGTGCCGGTGAAGTAGCAGCGGGTTTATTTTTAAGCAAATATCCATAAATAATCTTGTAAAATCCATTATTTCTCCAATAAAAAAAATCACAACAAACGGGCAGCATTAAGCGTGTGCTGCTCGGTATGTAAACACAACAGTACATTGGTGTGAGTTTTTGCGATTGAATTCAACGTCATGATTGGACAAGGAAAATAAAATTTCAGCATCATAACCTCAATTCAGTCGAAGCCGGCACAGCAAGCGTATTAGCAACGGTCTGTTGCTGGCAGAACAAAACAGCATCCAAGTAAGCGTAGTGTTGGGTGAAAAACAGCACAGTGATTTTCAATGCCAGCTCGATTAGCGACACTCGAGAGTGCGCAACAAAAGTGAAGTTACGAACCGAGCAAAACCCACCAACATAAACTTCCGGCAAGTAAGGTAAGCGGATTGTGAGCCCTTTTAGTGTTCCGTATAGTATTCATGCACTGTGTGTTTATGCGCTCCAATCCTTAGTTATTGCAACAATCTTAAGCAAAACATAACCTAACATTAGTATCATATCCCACCTGTGAGTGCGCCAGCACGATGCTCAAGCACTGCACCCATTCTTCCGCCTTGTTACCGTCCTTCGGCTTGAGGATGAGCGTCTGATCGCCGGTAAAGATTTCGAACGCCTTCGGGATGTTGCGTGCGCCCCGGGACACCTTCACCGACCGGATCTGGTTCACGTCGATGCTTTCACCACCGGCCTGGGGGAAATGAGAAAAAAGCAAGCGATTTCCGTACAGTACAGTTTTCGTGGGCTTCTACGAGCACGGGAACACGTACCTCACTGACCGATCCCTTGCACGATAGGTGCGCACCGGACAGAGTAAAGTACCGCGTACGCCATCGCCGGAACAGTCGCCATTTGCCCTTCTTCTCCTTCAGCTGGCCTTCGATCACCGGCTGGTTGTTGCCGTGCAGAAACCCGATCGCCTTCTCCGGATGGTGACAAAGGAAGCAACCCCACTGGAACACTTCCAGATCTTCCGAGCTGCCACCGTTGGACGCGGCACTCGCATCACCGCCGGACGTAGAACCTACGCCGGAAGTGGTGCCGGACGCACCACCAACCGGCTGGCTTTCGCCGGTGGTTGTGCCTGCCGGGGAACTGCCCGGCCCGAGTGTCACCGGGCCCATTTCGAACACGTCAAAGAAACCGGCGTGGCGCAGTTCGTTCACGAGCGCTTCCTGCTCCTTGCCGTTCGGGAACGCGCTGGTCACTAGCGTGATGAACGTTCGATTTTCACACTTGAGCGTGTCCCAGCAGTGTTTGAGGCGGCTTACGCTCGGATCCCAGCTGCTGAGCGCGTTCTTGCCGGCCCGTGCCTGCAGATCGAGAAACATCAGATGGATCCAGGTGCGCGGGTTGCGCGTACGCATCGTAAACATGGTGCGCGAGTAGAGACAGTGGGGACCGCGCACCTGGCAGGCGAAGTGCAGCTTGGCCATCTTTTTCGCCCGCCGCTCCTCGATGATGCATTTGGCCGGCGGTGGAATACGGTGCGCTACCGCCTCCGTGTACGATTTGATCTTGTCCAGATGTTTCTCGCAGAAGTGTTGAATGGTGTCCCGCATCGGGTACGGCTCGAACACGCTCATGCGTGTCGTGGTGGAGGAAGCATTGAGGATCGTTACGCTGCGGTTATCATTGTTGCGGGGCCGGGTTGTTACGGTTGCGGGACCAGATACAATAACCTAAAACGGGAGAACAAACGGGAGAGGATGCTCAGCGTGTTCGATCGAGCAACGAATCCGATGCGCCTACCTGATTGCTTGGATCGTCGCTCGAATGAAGCGACAGCGTGGTGGTCAGCTGCGGCGACGTTTGCTGCGAATGGTTGTTGAACATGGTCGGCGACGCTGGGGACGCATGGTGCACCTGGATGCCGATCGATCCGGTGGATTGGTTCAGCCCGCCGAGCGAACTCTTCCCACCGAGTGCGCCGGTTGAGCCCATGAGCGTATTGCTCGGACCGTGCGAATATGGCCGGGGAGCACGGGTCGGAGACGTCGTCACGGTGACGCCACACGATGTTATCTTCGTCTGCGGTATGCCCCACTTGTTCTCGCCCGTGATCGTCACGTGCTGGCTAAGCGGGGGAGGAATCGAGTTCCCCAGCAAACCGCCTCCACTTCCACTGCTGGCCATCATTCCCTTGATAGCGACATTGCCACTCGAATGGTGGCTGTTGCTGTGCATGATAATGTTGTGCGCAGTGGAACCACCGTCCACCGTCGACGGGCCGCCGTTAGCGCCACCACCACCAACGGCTGTCGGTTTTTCCGGATCAATCGATACGCCAGTTCCGATGTCACCGTTGAATTGATTGATGAGTTGCGACGAACCGAGCCGCGATTTGTGCAGTCCGCCCATCGACCCGCCGGCGTTGTTAAGACGAGTCGTACTCTTGTTGCCACCACCACCACCAGAATGAAGCCGGCCGGTACTGCGCGAATCCCCGAGCTTCGGACGATTGCGGGTGTAGCTGGGAGGAAGGAAAACATACATCAGGACATTGACTTGACCAGGGAAAGGATCGTCCGGATGCCGTATGCTTACCCCGTGTGATGTGGCGTTGGAGAGACGACAGAAGATCCATTGACTACTGTCCCTGTGGTGGCGCTAGTTGACGTGGACGTACCACCACCACTGCTGGGCACACCGTTTGCCGCGTTCATGAAGTTGGTAAGCAGTGCCGGATGAATGGTCGAGCTGAGTGTCGTTCCGTTCGAGGTGTTGATGACGGTGGTCGACATCATCGTGCCGCCTGCTGCGTGCGTATGTCCGTTGCTTATAATGGCCACGTTCGGTGTTTTCGACACTATAGGCCGTCCATGGTCGAGTGTATGCTGCTGGTTGTAGCCAACGGAGCTGTTACCCAGCGTGGCAGCCCCCGTAGCGGTTGGCCCATTAGCGGAGCCTCCGTTTCCGTGAACACTGCTAGCGTACGCGGGACTCGCCGTTGTCCCGAGAGCTGCAGGCGTGGGAAGCGTAGCGGACGAGTTTAGATTCACGATCGTCACACCCCCGGACGCAGTCTGCTTGATCTGACTGTTGTTGCTTAGCTGCCGCTGCCGTACGACCGAGGTAACCTTGTCGGTAAACAGAACCGGATACTTCGTGCACAGCTTCGTAGCCTCGTTGAGCAGAATTGTCTGCAGCGGCCGATCGGCACGCGGCAAATGCTCCAGCACAAAGTCCAGCGCCACCTGCGCGCGGTCCTTCCCGCACCGTCCGATCGCGGAGAGGATTTGTGCTGCGAAACCCACCGTCTGCGGAACGGTGTGAGCGATCAGCTTGAACGCTTCCGTATATTCGGCCAGTTTAATCGGTTTCGATTCGGCTAGCTTGAGCAGCACCAGTAGTGCTGCTGCCGATAACGGAGGACGAGTCGTGGCCAGCTCTAGCAGACAGGGAATGCTTTCAGTCAGACAGGAAGGTTTCAGTTTGGCGATCGTGACGAGCAGCTGCAGAATGACCAGTTGCTCCTGCAGCTCGCACCGTGGCACGATTTCCACAAACTTTGGCCCAGCATCGTTGATGGGGTCGGGTGTTGCTTCGTAGATTTGGGACAGCACGTGGCACAGGCCGTAGTTGCCACCGAGCAGCGATTCCAGGATGACGTGCACGTGTGGCGACAGAAGGTACGAGTACTCGATGGCGGCCGATGAGAGGTAGCTGGCGAGGTTACGGGACAGCTCCAGGTTTCCCTGGTTGAGAAACTTGACCGCCACCGGTAAGGTAACCTCCATCACGACCTGCTTGTTGTAGTTCTGCCGGGAGAAAAAGAGATCCATAGAGCGTTGTGTCATTTGGTGGGGGTTATCGTGTCGACTGCCAGGCGGAGAATAGGCCGTACCAGGAAGATGCTGGAAATGATGTCGGACGATATTTTCGCGTGTGGCGGATCCACATCCTTCCCCGTCGGTTGCAGATTATAGCGAAGGCATGTCTCCAGCAGGCTGACCAGCCCGGCACAGTGCTTTTCGATCGTGTGCGTCTTCTTGATGCAGGACGTTACCCGGTTGATGCAGATTTCGATTACCGACTGGTCGTTGCTGTTGTGCAGATAGTCCTCGTGAGAGATGATGGATGAGATCTCTTCCAGCTGTCGGATAGCAGGGAGGGAAATCAGTTTTTATTTCGGAATCAGAAGAATCCGGGTGCGCTTTCAACACTTACCACGTCGGTCAGATCGTTCACAATCTCGTAGTCGGCGATGGAAAACAGTTCACCGGCCCGGGACAGATCCCGCTTGGACAGGACGGTTGTAAATAGGTCGTGCATGTTTGTTTGCTCCCGTTTTGCTCCCTTTGCCTTTGCGTCGCCTTATGTGGTAGGGTAAGGTCCCCGCGTTTTGTTTCAATTGCAGCACTCTCTCTCACAAGGAAGGAGTCCGGTGGTACGGCATCCCGATTCGGTTGCCACACGACACGGGGCGTCTTTTATTGCGGATGTTTGTACATGTTCTTCTATCACACGTTACCTCTCACCTTGGTTTAGATTTTGCACTGACCACTGCTAGGAAGGAAGTAAGAATATGAAAACGAGGCAGATAAGGAAGGGGGAAGCAACGGTGGTTTTGTGCTTCCGTCGCTCAAAAGCTTGACGGGTTTTCACACAAAGAAAACTCATTAGCCGTTGAAAGGCAAAAGAAAAAAGGGCGAAAGGATGCGCTTCAAATGGCTTTGCTTTCATTCGATCGATGCAATTTTGTATGCAGTTTTCTTAAGCTGCCATTATGCTTGCTGCTCATCAGAGGGTTATTATTGCCAAGAGATCTGAAAATGAAGAAAACAAAACAATACTTAATAGGATGTACACTTGAGCTAAAGTATTAAAATAACTTTTTCCTCTACATTAGAATCGATGATTGTCGGCTAGGCACAAAGGTTAAAGGAACGAAGAAAACGAGGGCGGCCTGAATGCCTCTTTGTACTCATTCTACTACGTATAGTTTAATCGGTTCGTAAGAATACCTTAATCATAATTGTGATTACATTAAAGCGGACGATTATGTCAGTAAAATTAAAGCAAAAATTTTTAGAGTTCTTGGTTATGGTCGGAAGCCAGCTCTCTCTACCAACAGTTATGCAACACCGTCACGAGTTCATCGACACCCATTTTTCTGGAAGGCTTGGGGCTCCGTACACTGGAAACGCTAATAAGATCACTCTCGTTTCGCTTGCGGCTCCCGCAGACGAGAAGCATCTTAATACTTTCAACACCGGCATCAGTGAAGCTTCGGGCATTGGTACGGGAACCCGGGAACCGATATAATTGTTTGCCGATGATGAGTAACCGATTGCATCATCATTATAAATAACTACGCCCTGGAATAGCGCAAGAAGTGTGGTGTGTAGCGCATCTCTTGTTTGATCGAATGCCACGAAGGAAGGGCGCTGGAACAGCTGGGGAAGCTGGTGGATCCCTATACAATCAGATGAGTTCTTTGCTTACCGGCCGCAAGTGCTGTAGGAAGTACCTAGCGCCCGGAGAGGTTTTCCTAACCATTGGATAGTAAAGCAGTACTTATTCCTGAGTTTGTGCGATTTTATTTATGCTTCATCTTGCAGGATGCCTCCAACACATAGTAGGCCGCATGTCGGATCGGTGCCGGCTCAAGCGACGCAGCATCCTTTCACGTTTTCTGTTAGCTCTATCATGGATGACGTTAAACAGTCGGACTGCGTCTTACCGGTACTGGCGTACAGACGACCCCCCACGAACCGCGCCCTAAACGTCGCCAAGTTGGCACATCTAATCGGGTTCCATTCGACCGACATGCGCGTACTGTTGAACCGTTGAAACAGCGGTGGGACTGCGGTCAGCTTATTGTTCAAGAACGAAACAAGGTGCATCGACGGGAAGTTGCAGCCGGTAAAGTTTACCGACGCAATCTGATTGTTCTCGAACGTCAGCAGATCGAGCAGGGGCAGCGTGACGGGGGACGAGGTGCGAATGGACTCGATATTGTTTTCATTCACAAAGATGGCGGACAGATTTTCAAACCGTCTAAACACACTCATGTCCAGCTGGGTGAGATTGTTTCGATCGATGCCGAAGTAGCGCAGTTGAGGCATCCGTCCCAAAACTGTGGGAATTTGCGTGAGCTCATTATCGTCCAAGTAGAACGATCTCAGCGACGGAAGGGTAAGGTTGCGTAAGTCGATCGACGAAATTTTGTTAAACGTAATGGATAGTCGTAGCAGTGACTCGTACGTTGCCGGTGAGGTCGCTTCCACGCGCAAGATACGGTTTCCCCGCACGTCCAACCTTTCCAGGTCTGGCATATGGACAAAGGCGGCCATGTCCAGACGTTCCAGCTGGTTCGCGGCTAGATCGAGGTGCGCCACGATTAGTCTCTGTTTCGGTGGCGAGGTAAAAGGAAATATCTGCCGTATTTGATGCCGCGACAGGGATATTATGGAGAGGTTCGGATTGTTCGCAAACACATCCATGCGAAGTGCTGTCAGGGCGCAGTTTTGGATGTTCAGGTTCTCTAGTGCAATCATCTGCGCGAGTGTCGGTGGCACTCGATCTAGCATGCAGGTCTCCACGGATAGTTGTTTCAGGTGTCGATTCGTCCCTGCGACCAGCGAACGTAAGCTGCCCGCATTGTAAATATCGATATCGGAGAGCGTGTTACCTTCGGGAATCTGGAATACAGGCTCGCGATAAACTAGGTACGTAATCTGATCAGTGAAGCCGGCAATGCGCTGTAGAAACGGACCCGAGCCACTGCTACTGACAATCAGCTTGTCGATGGTTAATACCATCCAGAACGCCTCGACATCGCTGTCGATGGTTCTACGTAGCTTGGCGGCGCCGTCCGAGGTCATGTTGATTACACCGACGCTGCACGTGAACGACTGCGGGTCCAGACATTGGGCCAGGCAGGGGCGCAGTCCAATGTGGGTCAGAATCGCCAGGACCAACAGTGCTGCTGGATGGATGGATGGATGGAAAATGATAAGGATGGCTCAAATTACTAGTGCCGCCGGAGCTGGGATATCACCACCACAGTTAGGGTATTTGAATGCTTACCATACAAAACAGCCATTACTGGAATGCTTCCAAAGGCAACCACTGTTTATAACACTCGTGCCACTACTGTTGGAAAACGTGCTCCAATCCAACTATTTACGCCTAACCTGACTATGGAGCTACAATGCAATACTAAATGTCATTATAATTTTATCTAGCGGCAAATTTCCCGACCGTACAGATAAGTCATTAAGACACTCTACGAGCTTATAATACAATTTGCAAACGTGCGCAGCATTCTCTCTCTCTCTCTCTCTCTCTCTCTCTCTCTCTCTCTCTCTCTCTCTATCTTTTGCAAAACAAGCTCCGTTGGTCTGCTAATGAAGTGCAATTTATATGAAATTATCGGTCTAGTACATTCGGGTGCTTTAACCCCGTTGTTTGAACCAAGTGCAATGTCATAAGTCAAATTTCCTCGCATGCTTTCGGGAGATTCTCAACAAATATGAATTATGTTTGCTAGTTCCGATTTTGAATGTATGCAATCGATCGCCAAATTACTTACAAACAAACGACTTCAGCCACCACAGCACACCTTAATTTGTTCATCCAATAAAAACGAAGATGTCGTATCACATGGTAGTGAGAGAGATCTCTGATCCTTCCTAAGACGGGAACTCTGCAGCTCGTTCCTGTAAGGCAGCAGAGTGTCGCAGCCGAGCGGGTTCCCGTCCATCGATAGCCGCATTTTTGGGTATCGTTTAACGGCCGGAGGGATCATCGTGAGACGATTGTTGGCCAGATTCACTGAAGTAATGTTTGGCATGTCACACCCGGTGATGTTGAATGAGGTGATCCTGTTGCCGCTGAAATTCAACCAAACGATAGGTAGCGTTACGCGAGCTGAGGTACGCACCGTGATGATTTGGTTGGATACAGCGTATAGCTGGGTCAGTGTTCGGTACGAGCGGAAGTTGCTCAAATCCATCTGTGTCAGATTGTTGTGATTGAGTGACAGATGTTGAAGTGCCGGCAGCGTTTTGGGAAGCACTGGCAGCTGCCTGAACGCGTTGCGTCCAAGCGATAGTGTGGCGAGGTTTGGAAGCGTTAGATTTCTCAGATCGAGTGATGCTAGCTTGTTGTGAGTGACGTCGAGTGTGGACAGCTTGCCGATGGTGACCGGTACCGACGCTTGCAGGTGTGTTAAGCGATTTTCCCAAATGTAAAGTAGCTCGAGGCTTGCCATCGATGCAAATACGCTCATGTCTAAGTGTTCCAGCTGGTTGCCCATAAGCTCCAAGTTTACGATGCTCAGCGTCGTACCCGGCCGGCCGGTGATTGGGAATATTTGCTGTATCCGATTGTACGACAGCTCGAGGGTGGTTAGATTCTGGTTTCCTATCAACATATCGAGCCGTAGTGCGGACAGCATACCACTCTTTATGACGAGCGTTTGCAAGCGTGTCATTTTGGGCAAAGTCGGCGGCAAACGATCCAACGCGGACTGTTCAATTCGAAGGCTTGCTAGGCGTGTGTTCGGTCCGGCTATGAACGCACGCAGATTGGATGCACGCATGAAATAGATGTCTTGGATAATGGTTTCCGCCGGTACGAGGAAAGTAGGTTCCCGGTAGAAAGCATACGTGATGGAATCGAACAAGTTGCCAATCGTCGCCAGGAACGGTCCCGATGGACTGATGGCTACCATCAGCTTCTGAACGTAGACGACCGTTTCAGTTTCAGCTAGCTGCGTCAGCTTCAGCCTTCCGTCCGTGGTCATGTTGATCACACCGGCATCGCAGACGTAAAAGGTACGGCTGATGCATTGTCCGTTGCATAGGTGCAGCTTCATTTGGCACCAGATAGACAGAATCCACCAACAGAATGCTAACGAAAAGAGTGGAAGTTTTCGTATCATCGCAAATGCGCACTGCGTCGGCAACTCACCCTGGAACTGTTTTCTTCCACGAGCGATGATCATTTCGAAACTGGACACAGCAGCAGGTACCGGCACCCGCTCACTTACTACAGTTGCTGCGATATATACGATATCTATTTAAGCAACTTTATGTGACCAACATCAGCATGAAATTACCTAGTAATTGAATGGGTAAAGTAATAACCCATAAATCGTCACAAACCGGACTTAATTGTCCGAAGTACCGAAATACATTCGAATCGTATCCATCGATAGTTTTTTTTGTTTCTATCGAAAAGGGGGATATATTGCTGTTAAAAAACGCTTTGGCTCGCCTATTTTATAACCATCGAGTTATCAAACTTCTGACTCCATGTTACGGTATCTGAATGTCTTAATACTCTCGAAACCTGATTGTAGAATATGGCGGAGTTGTCCGACATCACCATCGTGCCAGATACAGCCTACCTTGAACAACTGCTTATTATCACTTCCCATACTCACTCACTTTAGGCTATCAATATCTTATCCTTGGCCTGCGACAGGAGCTCGATGACCCATGCAAAGTTGACTTCATCCCGGTTTGCGTTCAACCGACGCAGCATACCTTTATTTTTTCGCTAATAGGAAACGAAGATGGCGTATTGCATGTCCATGAAATCGATTTCGAATCTTTTAGCAACCGTCCACTCTGAAGCGTATCCTTGTAGGGCAGCAGTGCGTCACACCTGAGCGGATTCTCATCCATCGTCAGTTGCACCTTTGGATAGCGGTCAAACACAGGCGGCACTGCCGTAAGACGATTGTATGCCAGATTCAGTACCGTTATGTTTGGCATATCACACCCCGTGAAGTTGATCGACTGGATCTTGTTTCGTTCTAGTCGCAACAGATGAGCCGGCAGTTTGACGGGAGATGAAGTAAGTACCGTGGTGATTTGATTGGACGACAGGTAAATGTTTTTCAGCTGCCGGTACGGTCGGAAATAGCTTAAGTCCACACGGGTCAGATTGTTTTCACTGAGTGCAATGTAATCAAATTGGGGCAATGCTTTCGGTAACAGTGGCATCCGGTACATAGCATTGCCGGTGACCGAAAGCATGGAGAAATTCGGAAGCGTTGCATTCCGCAGGTCAATCGATACGAGCAGATTATCCAAAAGATAGATGGATCTCAGTTGCGGCAGAATGAGCGGTGTCGATAGCTCCAGATGAGTCAAACGGTTGTGCATAAGCTGGAGACTTTCGAGCTGGGACATCGATGCAAATATGCTCATATCTAGATGGTCCAATTGATTGGCGGTAAGGATCAGCTTTTTGAGGCTGATCGTCTTGCCCGAGCGCTTACTGACTGGAAATATTTGCCGTATTTGATTGTAGGACAAATCCAGGGAGATTAGATTTTGGTTTTCTACCAGCACATCTAGTCGAAGCCCGGCCAGCATGCACATTGTAATGGAAAGCAATTTGATGCCCACCATTTTGGGCAACGTCTGCGGCAAACGATTCAACGTACATTGCTGAATGCTTAGCGTATCCAGGTGTGTGTTCGGTCCGGCGACAATCGCGTTAAGACCTTCGGCGCTCATGATCACAATTTCCTCGATCGTGTTACCCTCCGGGATGTGGAAGGTGGGCTCGCGATAGCTTACATACATGACCCTATCAAAGAGGTGGGTTATTCGTTGCAGAAACTGTCCCGAAGGACTGATGGGTACGATCAGTTTCTGGACATGGACCCCTGTGTCCTTTTCGACGATCCTCAGCAGTTTCTTCCATCCCGCATCCGAGGTCATGTTGATGGTGCCGGTCTCACACGCCTGGTAGTAACGACTGATGCAATCCTCTTCGCAGCCGTGCATCTCCAGTTGGTAGCAGCAAATGAGTACTATCCAGAAAGCTGTTAACAAAGCATTGCCGTTAACAAAGCTGTCGTTTAGAACGGTTACGAGGTGTAGTTCTTACCGCGAGCGATAGTCATGCTTCAATGCTGATATTCGTAAGCTTTATAGCACGCACGTAAGCTAATGGAAGAAGCAGATAGCTTGTAGATCTGTTTAACTAAGTGAATGTTTTCACCGCTTCCATTAAAATGCTGTTACACGTTAAATTACATTATAATGTGCACAAACCAACGATGACAATGTTCT